>NC_062578.1:16972500-17294166 GCF_022837055.1 Prionailurus viverrinus
ATGGACAACAACCCCTTATCCAATATACAGCTACAAATATTTTGTCCCGTTTCATAGGCTACCTTTTCATTTTTTTTTATGGTTTCCTTTGTTGTGCAAAAGCTTTTTAGTTTGATGTAGTCCTATTTGTTCATTTTTTTTCTTTTGTTACTTGTGCTTTCGGTATTATGGTCAAAAAATCATTGCAAAGACCAATGTCGAGGAGCTTCTTCCCTATGTTTTCTTCTAGGAGTTATGAAACAGGAAATTAAGGAAATATCTGCACTCCCATGTTTATTACAGCATTATTCACAACAGCCAAGACATGGTAACAACCTAAGTGTCCATCAACAAATGAATGGATAAAGAAGATGTGATATGTATACAAAACAGAACATTATTCAATCATGAAAAAGAGGGAGATCCTGACACTTGCAACAATATGGATAGACCTTTAAGGCATTATGCTAAGTGAGATAAGACATACAGAGAAAGACAAATAGTCCATGATACCACTTAGACCTGTAATCTAAAAAAGCTGAACTCATAAAAACAGAGACCACAGGGGTGAGGGCTTGGTGGGGGGAGGGGAAGGGAAGGATTGGGGAGATACTGTTTAAGGATATGAACTTGCAACTAATAACCAAGTCGTGGAGATCTAATGCACAATATAGTGATTCTAGCCAACAATATTGTTGACTTTTTATAAACTTAAAGTTGCTAAAAGACTACATCTTAATTGTTCTCACCACAAAAAGGAAATGATTATTATGTGACATGATGAAGGTGTTCATTAATGCTACAGTGGTAATAATACTGCAATATATAAATGTACCAATCAACATACTGTAATCTTAAATTTACACAATGTTATATGTCAATTATATCTCAATTTTTTTAAGCAAAAAAAATATTACAAGCAAGGACAACAAGTCTGATATTTAGGCTTATTCTCTTTCCAGCATCATCCCAGTCCTTTTTAACTTTGGGGTGAGCACTGGTAGTACTCTATTATCTTCAAGTACCACTTGGATCCTGCACTGCCCCAGGTGCAGGTGTGGGTGTCAGAGGAGGATGCCCCAAGAGCTTGGAGCAGGGCCCGGAGATGAAAGCAGGGGCCAACATGACAGAGAAGTTGGGGGATCCATACTTGCCTCGTCTCTCAAAGAAGTGCAGAAGCCAAAGGACTTTGAACACCAGAGCCTGGGAGGAAAAGAGATTGAATCTACTAGGAAGAAAATGGGAAAGCTCGAAAAAAGATGGGTGGGTAACTCCAAACTGGGGGAGATAAAAAAAAAAAAAAAAGGCCGCATGGGCACGGAGGGGAGGGACCTCCTTCTGGGGAGAGACAAAGGGAAGAGAAAGAGCGGCTAGGGAAGTGTAGGACCATATCTGGACAGGAGAGAGACCTCGGACTGAGACTGAGAGGGATCCGATCTCTAACTGCGGGGCTTTCTTCTGACTGGGGCCGGCTCCTTTTTCGCGCACCTGGGGAGGAGGGGAGCCAGGGGCCTGGGTGTAGTTGTAGGTCAGGGGCTCAGACCACAGTTGGAAAAAGCAGTTCCCTCCCCGGAGGGCTGTGTGATAGTACAAAGCCTGCCTGCGTCCTCAGTGGCTGAGCCAAGGGCACAGTCTGCAGTAGGAAAAGGCAGCCGTCTCCCTGGAGTGCTGTGGGAAAACACAACCACCAACCCCAGGGGCTCACGGCAAGGGTGGCAGCTCTCACTCCGCAGTAGGAGAAGGCGGTCCTCCCTGAAGTGCGGTGGCACAGACAAAGCCAGCCGGGACCACACATCGGCCACACTGAGAGGCGCTTCCCTAGTGCCAGAGCACACGGAGCGGGACTTTGAATCCTAGCCAAGCCTAGGGTCAGGGCAGTTGGCAGAGCGAGAAGCACTGCCCTGTCTGCGCCCCTGGCACAGGGAGGATGACTCAAACGGAGTCCACCGGGTAGGCTCCATGGAGAAGAGACTGGGGGGGGGTCACCATTCCCCGCCCCACCCCCCCAACGAAGGCGAGGCCTCAGGGATCACTCCCAGGGCCCATAGCAGAGGTGGGTCCAGATTACACCACACCATGCCCCTTCACACTGGGTAACTGTGCATCCACCAGAGCGGCACAATCCCTGCAGACGGCTACTCCCGACAAACTCTGCAGCATGGCCTGGACTGACTCTGGATCAATTCTGGATGTATAGATATATCCTCCCCCCGCCCCCACTTCTCCTCCTTATCTCTTCCCATCCCTAGGCTGGTTGCTCTGGTTATTGGTTGCCTAAACAGACATATTTAATCCATTGTCTTGATAGTGTTCTACACCTCCTTCTTTACCCTCCTTTCTCTCTCTCTAGAATAATCAAGCCATATAGTTTCTCTGTCTGGGTAACTTTATCTTCCTTTCGTTTTCCCTGCCCCCTTTCTGATTATCCTTTCTCTCTCTCTCGATTAAGCCTTTCAGTCTCTCGGCCTAATCGATGTTTATTTTTTCTCTCCCCCGCACCCTCATTTCCCTGTATGTGCTCTTCCATCAGCACCACCTCCACCCTCCTCTTTACTTGTAGTTGGTGTTTTGGGTTCTTTGTTTTTAGTCTTTAGTTTTTTGTTTTTGTCTATTGTTTATTGTGTTATTTGTGTGTTTGCGTGTTTTTGTCTCCTGTTTGTCTGTTTTCCTTTACAGGGCTACTCCAAGGAACAAATCAAAGCACACCTGTTGGAGGGTCCAAAATATCACTATGAGTAGGGTAATAAAAAAAACAAAGTCACAACAACAGAGAGCAAGTAACAATCTCTGAAAAAACACCTCCTGAAGGGCCAGGCCCTGGATGGTGTATGACCGTCCTTTAATAGAGCAGTGCTCCCAGGTGTAGAGCACACAAGTTTTTAAAATGCATAAGGGACAGAGAACTAGCCAAAATGATGAAATGGAAGAATTCTCCTCAAAAGAAACTCCAGGAAGTAGCAACAGCTAACGAATTGATCAAAACCGATTTAAGCAATATAACTGAACAATAATTTAGAATAATAGTCATAAGATTAATTGCTGGGCTTGAAAAAAGCATAGACAACGGCAGAGAATCTATTGCTACAGAGATCGAGGGACCAAGAAATAGTCATGAGGAGCTAAAAAATGCTATAAATGAGGTGCAAAATAAAATGGAGACAGCCACAGCACAGATTGAAGAGGCTGCGGGGAGAATAGCTGAATTAGAAGATAAAATTTTGGAAAAAGAGGAAGCTGAGAAAAAGAGAGATAAAAAAACCCAGGAGGCTGAGGGGAGAATTAGAGAACTAAGTGATTCAATCAAAGGGAACAATATCCGTAACATAGGAATTCCAGAAGAAGAAGAGAGAAAGAAAGGGGCTGAAGGTGTACTTGAACAAATAATAGCTGAGAACTTCCCTGATCTGGTGAAGGAAATAGGCATTGAAATCCAAGAGCACAGAGAACTCCCTTCAGACGTAACTTGAATCGATCTTCTGTACGACATATCATAGTGAAACTGGAAAAAAATACAAGGATAAAGAGAGAATTCTGAAAGCAGCTAGGGATAAACGGGCCTTAAAATACAAAGGCAGACACATAAGGATAGTAGCAGACCTATCTACTGAAACTTGGCAGGCCAGAAAGGAATGGCAGGAAATCTTCAATATGATGAGTGGAAAAATATGCAGCCAAGAATCCTTTACCTAGCAAGTCTGTCATTCAGAATAGAAGGAGAGATAAAGGCGTTCCCAAACAAACAAAAACTGAAGGAATTCATCACCACTAAACCAGCCCTACAAGAGATCCTAAGGGGGACTCTGTGAGTGAAATGTTGCAAGGACCACAAAGAACCAGAGACATCACTACAAGCATGAAACCTACAGACATCACAATGACACTAAACCCATATCTTTCAATAATAACACTGAATGTAAAGGGACTAAATGCTCCAACCAAAATACATAGGGTATCAGAATGGATAAAAACACAAGACCCATCTATCTGCTGTCTACAAGAGACTCATTTTAGACCTGAGGACACCTTCGGATTGAAAGTGAGGGGATGGAGAACTATCTATCATGCTACTGGAAGTCAAAAGAAAGCTGGAGTAGCCATACTTATATCAGACAAACTAGACTTTAAATTAAAGGCTGTAACAAGAGATGAAGAAGGGCATTATATAATAATCACAGGGTCTATCCATCAGGAAGAGCTAACAATTATAAATGTCTATGCACCGAACTCAGGAGACCCCAAATACACAAAACAATTAATCACAAACATAAGCAACCTTATTGATAAGAATGTGGTAATTGCAGGAGACTTTAATACTCGACTTACAGCAATGGACAAATCATCTAGGCAGAGAATCAATAAAGAAACAAGGGCCCTGAATGATACATTGGGTCAGATGGACTTAACAGATATATTTGGAACTCTGCATCCCAAAGCAACAGAATATACTTTCTTCTCGAGTGCACATGGAACATTTTCCAAGATAGATCACATACTGGGTCACAAAACAGCCCTTCATAAGTATACAAGAATTGAGATCATACCATGCACTCTTTCAGATCACAATGCTATGAAACTTGAAATCAACCACAGGAAAAAGTCTGGAAAACCTCTAAAAGCATGGAGGTTAAAGAACATCCTACTAAAGAATGAATGGGGCAACCAGGCAATCAGATAAGAAGTTAAAAGATATATGGAAACAAATGAAAATGAAAATACAACAATCCAAACCCTGTGGGATGCAGCAAAGGGTCCCCTCAAGACTAGAGGCAGTCTTGAGGGGAAAATACATTGCGATCCAGGCCTATCTCAAGAAACAAGAAAAATCCCAAATACAAAATCTAACAGCACACCTAAAGAAACTAGAAACAGAACAGCAAAGACACCCCAAACCCAGCAGAAGAAGAGAAATAATAAATATCAGAGCAGAAATAAACAATATAGAATCTAAAAAAACAGTAGAGCCAATCAATGAAACCAAGAGCTGTTTTTTTGAAAAAATAAACAAAATTGATAAACCTTTAGCCAGGCTTCTCAAAAAGAAAAGGGAGAGGGCCCAAATAGATAAAATCACAAACAAAAATGGAATTATTACAACCAACCCCTAAGAAATACAAGCAATTATCAGGGAATACTATGAAAAAATGATATGCCAACAAACTGGACAACCTGGAAGAAATGGACAAATTCCTACTCTCTTCAAGTTCTTCTGGAGAATTTCTACTCAATTCATTCTTATTAAATTGTCAAACTCTTTACATATTTACACAAAATTGTTTACCTTATGAATTAAGGTCCTCTATTTCCTGTACTATCAGCAGATTCTGAGGGTCTCAGAGCTTGATCAGCTAACGCTGGGTGTAAATTTAGTCTATACTCTTCTTAGATTTTATTATGAAATGAATTTGCACATTTCAAATAATGGAGGCTTCTTGGAAATGGAAATATCTGAAATTTTAAAAATAGCTTGGCTTTAAGATCCACAAAAAATCCAAAAACTTAAAAATAATCAAAGGACTCAGCCTTCTCATTCATGAAAAATGTAACAAGAATTCCTAACGAGATAAACTTTAACTCATTATAACATAGGATTAAATATTTCCAAACCAGGTTGCTCAAAAGATCCAAAAGGCCTAAATAATTAATTTACAGCCAGGAATTGGGTATCATTTCCAAACCCCCAAAATGGGGTTGAGCTGGATGAGCAAAGAAATGACATATCAGGTTAGACATGGCTTGGTGAGGCCTTCCCAAGCAGACGGCACAGTAACACCTCATCCTTCATAGCAGAAATAGCAATTCATCGTCATATGCTACTATCTTTTTTATTTAAGAATAGCATTTAACAAGCCTATTTTGGAATCTGATTCATTATCATTTTTAGGAAATGTAAAGACCTTAAACCTCCATACTGTGAGTATAGCTAATTAAAGTTCACATCTTTCGCAGAAAGGTGGAACATCAGTTCTAATTTTATATACTAGTGTGATCAAGGGCATAAAGCATCAATTGAAGGTCAGGACACCCAGGTTCTATTCCTGACCTGGTCACTACTCTTCTGGCTTTCTTAAATGCCTCACTTTTTTCCAACCATAATATATGGGCAGAGTTCATTAGAACTTGGCAGAGTTCATTAGAACAAATTATGTCATCAGTATTTGTTTAAAAATTATTGAGACCATACTGTGTATTAGACACCATCCTATTTGCTAGAAATACAACAGTGAACAAGAAAGGCATGATTCCTAATCTCACAGAGCTTACATTTGTTCCAAATGTTTACTGCTATCCAGTCACTGATATGATACCCTCAAGAATCACTGAGGACATGTGAAGTCAGTAAGTTAACCAAGTCAACAAATATTTGTTGAATATTTACAATGTACAAGTCATTTTTCTATGCAATGAGAAAAAAAATGTCCCTCGTTAGATTTTTGCTGCAAAAAGATAGAGGTCATATTTGTCATAGCACTCTGTGTCCCCAGAGTCTACCCCGATGCCTGGTACTCAGCAGGTACTCAATATATAACTGCTGAATGACCAAATGAGTACATTTGCGAGTGGAAAAAAATTATGGGCCCCGCTCTCAAGGGATTGGAATCTAATGGGTAACTTAAAGCATCTGTGTATCAACTACAATAAACCACAGTACTTTATAAAAAGACATAAAGGATACAAACGAATTAAAAGCAGGAACTCAAAACAAATCTAGTACAGCAATGTTCATAGCAACAATTTTCACAACAGCATAAAGGTGAAAACAACCCACATGTTCATCAACAGATGAACAGATAAACAAAACACGGAATATCAATACAATGGAATTAAAAAGAAGATAATGCTGACACATGCTACAACACAGATGAGCCCTGAAGCATTAGGCCAACTAAGATAAGCCAGACACAAAAGGACAAATACTGTACAATTCCAATTATATGAATACCCAGAATAGGAAACTTGATAGAGACAGGAAATGAAATAGAGTGGTAGTTACCAGGGGCTCAGCAGGTGGGGGTGGGGGGCTTGGGAGGGAGGGAGAGGATAAAGTTCTGGCAATGGATAGCAGTGATGGTTGCACAACAATGTGAATTTACTCAATGCCACTGACCTGTATGCTTAAGAACAGTTAAAATGGCAAACTTTGTTATATTTTACCGCAGCAAAAAATGATGATAATTATAAAAAGACGCGAAGGAGTTTCAGAGGCAGTGATAACATCTGCCTGGCCTAACCAAGGATGGGTTTCTTAGAGCTGGTATCATTTCAGGTTGCTCTTCCTCTTAATGCCTACATATCAGAGTCATCACTGTTACCAGTAAGAACCAAGCATTCATTTTCTCAAGGTTCATGAGTTTTATGTGACTTCTTATACAAGAAACTGGTGAGAGTAGTTGCTTCTGGGGAGAGACACTGAAAGTCTGGAGGGTTAGGGATATAATGATCTGGGGTAGGAAATGATGTACTTTTCACTGTACATTCATTCCTTTTTTAAAAAATACTAATATTAAATTTTAAAACAAAGGACTTCTGATACTCTTTACAAACATTCCCTAAATGTGATCCAAAAGATACACCAATTCTTGGGTTTCTATACTCCTTTATTCAAAGGACATAAAAACAGTCAATGTTGCATGTCAGTGGCATAAAGCCTATAACTACAAAAGCACCATTTCAATTTGAAATTCTCACCATCTGTTCAAGGGACATCAGTTTCGTAACTTTTAAATCTCCCTCCTTGTTAATCACCCTCAACACTCAAATACAAAGAACTAGTGATATATCAAGTTATGCATATCAAGTTATGCACACAGTACAATTCTAACTACCAACCTTCCTACCAGATATGATTTAATCAAGGTCTTGGTTCCAGCTCTTGTATGTGCTGTATTTTAATCTTGAATTCTCTTCAAATAAATTGCAATTTACCCATTTATTACTATGGCAAAGATAGTTGTGGTGACGATGCTCTGGATTAAAAGACTAGTTTTCCTCTTGCACTGTTGGTGGGAATGCAAATTGGTGCAGCCGCTCTGGAAATCAGTGTGGAGGTTCCTCAGAAAATTAAAAATAGACCTACCCTATGACCCAGCAATAGCACTGCTAGGAATTTACCCAAGGGATACAGGAGTAGTGATGCATAGGGGCACTTGTACCCCAATGTTTATAGCAGCACTCTCAACAATAGCCAAATTATGGAAAGAGCCTAAATGTCCATCAACTGATGAATGGATAAAGAAATTGTGGTTTATATACACAATGGAGTACTATGTGGCAATGAGAAAGAACGAAATATGGCCCTTTGTAGCAACGTGGATGGAACTGAAGAGTGTGATGCTAAGTGAAATAAGCCATACAGAGAAAGACAGATACCATATGGTTTCACTCTTATGTGGATCCTGAGAAACTTAACAGAAACCCATGGGGGAGGGGAAGGAAAAAAAAAAAAAAAAAAAGAGGTTAGAGTGGGAGAGAGCCAAAGCATAAGAGACTCTTAAAAACTGAGAACAAACTGAGGGTTAATAGGAGGTGGGAGGGGGGGAGGGTGGGTGATGGGTATTGAGGAGGGCACCTTTTGGGATGAGCACTGGGTGTTGTATGGAAACCAATTTGACAATAAATTTCATATATTGGAAAAAAATTAAAAAAAATAAATAAAAAGAAAAAAAAATTAAAAATAAAAAATAAAAGACTAGTTTCCTTAGACTCCTTTGCAGCTAGGTGTGGCCAGGTGATCAAGTTCTAGCCCATAAGAACTATGTCATTTTCTGGAAGGTTCCTTTGGCCTTTCCTTTTGCCTCCTTCCAGGAAGTGATTTTGAGGACAGAGGCATGTGCTGAGGGTAGTGGAAGAGATGGGACACTCAGTCACTGGTGGAATCCTGAAGCTTCCACCCGGCACCTGGCTCCCTCATGTGGATTTCTTTTATGTGATAAAATAAACCATTGTGTGGTTAAGCCACTATTATTGGAGTTTCTATTATATGCTGTTTACATAGCTTTCTTTCTTTTTCCCCCACAAATGCTTTCTTGTTTGTGTTCACTTTTTTTTTTCCTGTAATTCTTATGCTTTCGTATACTGTAATTCACTCTCTGTTTTTTGGAAGTTTTCACTATCCTGCATACCACAGCTTTTGCGGTCCACTCTGTATTTTGCAGAGGGCGCTACTAGGTATTCTCCTCCATCTCTGACTGCTCTGGCTACTTTATCAGCCCCACTGTGCTGGTCTCCACACAAAATGCTGCACATTCTGCAGTTCTGCTATTGTGCAGTTAGTTCCCACTAGGAATGTAAGCTCCAAGAAGGCAGAACTGTCCTGTCTATTCACAGTGGTGCTCCTCAAACTCAGAGCAGCACTTGACTTTCAGTAACTATTCCATAAACATTTCATTGAGTTTACTCAGCAAATATTTATTGAGTACCTTTCTAAGAACTGGGACACCTCAGTGAACAAAATAGCTAAAAATTTTGCTTCCTTGTGGCTCTTACATTCCAGTGTGGGAGAAAGAAAAATAATCAATCAATCAATTAAAAAAAAAAAAAAAAAGCTAATCTAGAATTTTACCAGGGGAGAGGTGCTTTGGAAAACCAGAGCAGGACAAAGGGGATTAGGGGACTCATGGTAGAAAAGATGGGCAGGAGGAAAAAGGGATCACAGTTTTAAATAAATAAAGGAGTAAGAGTTGGTCCTTGGAGAAGGCAACATTAAAGCAAAGACTTGAAGGAGGTGAGGAAGGGAGCCATTCAGATATCCCAGGGGAAGATCATTCCAGGCAACTAGTACAATGAGGGAACAGCTAGTACAAAGGCCCTGTGGCTTCAAGAAATAATGTGGAACAGAGTGGACCTACAAGAAAGTAAGCAGGGAAGAGAGAGATGTAAGAAAAGATCAGAGAGATCTCAAACTTTGTAGGTTGGTCTCAGTTTTTTGGCTGTTACTCTGGGTGACGCAGGAAGCCACTGCAGAGTTCATGATGTGGTTTTAATTTTAGAACACTCTGGCTGCTGAGTTGAGAAGAGATTATAAAGGAATCAGAATGGAAGCAACAATAGTAAGGAGACTTGCAATAATTCAGATGAAAGATAGTTAAAAGCTTGAGCCAGGATGTAGCAAGAGGTAGGGATAAAATGATCATACTCTAGATATATTCTGAAGGTAGAAGCAAAAGGATTTGTCAGTCAACTGGATGTGGAGTATTAAAAAAAAAGGGGGGGGGTGCCTGAGTGGCTCAGTCAGTTAAGCATCCAACTCTTGATTTCGGCTCAAGTCATAATCTCATGGTTTGTGAGACTGAGCCCCACGCTGGGCTCTATGCTGGCTGTGTGCTTGGGATTCTCTCTTCCTCTCTCTCTGCACCTCCCTCACTTGCTCTCTCTCTCTCTCAAAATAAATAAAATTTAAAAAAATAATTCTTTGAATAATTCCAAGTATTTTGGCCTCGACAGTTGGAAGACTGATTTTGCCATTAAACAAAATTGGGAAAACTGCATGTGAACCAGGCCTGAAAGGAGGATTTTAGTGTGGCTGAGTGAGGTGGGAGTCTATTAGACATTTGGGTAGAGATGTACCAGCAGACAGCTAGATATACACACCTAGAGTTCAAAGAAAAGTTCTCGATTAGGAGTATAAACTTCATCATGTATATATGAAAAATGGGCTCTGAACAATGATAAAACCTATTTTCCCTTCCTGAACGAATACTAACATTTTGCAACTACAAGAATGACTTCCAAAGAGTGTGAACAAGACCTTTAACCAAAAAAACAAACCGAAACCTCTATGCTGTTTCTCATTCTTTCATTTTAAAGCAATGCATCTCAAAACGTGGTCTGCAGATCCCCTGAATCAGAATAAAACCAACCTTTGTAACAAACACTCTTAGTGATTCTCACACATATGCAAGTCTGAAAAACACCCACTTTGTGTATGTAACTCAAACACTTTGTGTGTGTGGCATAGTGTTATCTGGTAGTTTCCACTTTAATGGCAATAAGTGTAGGCTACACATGATAGAAAGAACCTAAAGACAGAGGCACCAGGAATCCCTGATATCCAATTCATTTTGTAATAGCCATAGACTGACTCATGTTGCATGGAATTTATCAATATTCAAGGAAATATATTCATGGGTAATATTCTGAATCATTTCCTGCAACCTTGATTGTTTGCCTTTAAGATCTCTCTTGAGAAAAGCAAAGAAGAGCATGTGAAAGCAAGGAAAGAAAGATATGAAAACAGTGATAAGTACAGACATAGAGAACAACGAGAAATAAGTGTTCAGTCCAGAAAGAAACCGAGACAAAAAAGAAAGCAGCCCGAATTCTAGGGCAAAGGATGGGTTTCTTGACTGGGAAAGATCCAATAAAATGAGAAACAGAGACAAAGAAAGAAACTCAGAGAAACCCTCCAGTTCTGAAACATCACTGGCAGCAAAACATAGATTCACAGAGGAATGCCAAGAGATGGGCAAAGAACAAGAGGGACCACACGAGGTGAGGAACAAGTCTGCAAGGCAAAATAATGAAGAAACTGTAATGTTGGCTAGAGATAGGTACCGGGCTAGGCAGACGGACAGGTTAATGCAAAGATGAGAAAGGTGATTGATAACTGTCCCAATAGAAAGACCTGTGGAGGCACAGAAAATGATAACTCCTGGAACATGCTGTGAAAGCATAAAGGAGTGTGTTAACAGTGGTTGGGAGGGTGTTTTTTAACGTATTTTCAAAATTCATTATTGGCTTAAGTAAAAAATAAGTCTTTTTGTCTTGAATGTTTGAATTGATATGTATTTTGTTACCATTACCACATTCTAGGTTGCATTCAAACAACTTAAAGAATGTGTTAAATCCAAAAAAAAAAAAAAAGAATGTGTTAAATCCCTATACAGTTACTTAATGAGGAAAATTGTCTCCACTGCAACCACTTAAAAACTCCTCAAACAACTCTCCTAATAATGTTGGCTTTGTTGCAGGAGGTGTTAAGTTTTATAAATATTGTATTCTAGATTTAAAAAAATGTGGATTTGAATAATAGAGAATATTGCTATACTTTATGTTTTGAAATTTGTGTTAATGTATAAAATATGGATTATACATTGCCTAACTTTCTAGCTCACAGAAATTTGGCTTAAATGCAAATAAAAATAGTGATACATTTGTACATTTACAAAAAAAAAAAGATCTCTCTTGAGGGGTGCCTGGGTGGCTCTGTTGGTTAAGCATTCAACTTTGGCTCAGAACATGATCTCCCTGTCTGAGTTCAAGCCCCATGTTGGGCTCTGTGCTGACAGCTCAGAGCCTGGATCCTGCTTTGCATTCTGTGTCTCCCTCTCTCTCTGCCCCTCCTCTGCTCATGCACTGTCTCTCTCTCTCTCAAAAATAAACAAACATCAAAAAAAAAAAAAAAAAAAAAAAAAAAGATCTCTCTTACTCTAAGTTCTAACAACTTTGGTTCATATGAGCATTGTTTCAGGAAAGATGCTGCTGTTTCTCACCATATCTGATTTTCTGGTGTCAACATTCAACAACCTGTATTCCCATGACAGTTTTTCAGTTCTTTGTAATCTTGATTTTTTTTTTAATTATTTTTTACTTGCTGATAAAGTTTAAGAGTACATGAGACTATATTATAGTCTCAGAAACTGGAAAGGTCCTTTCAAAGTGATTGGTTACTCAGAGAAAAAAACACACGAGACACTTGGAAGGCCTACCCAGGTACCCTTTCACAGAAATGCTAGTTCTAGGAGATTGTGCTAACACACTTAAGAGGTTTCTTGAGTAATCATTTCCAGGCCCAGATTAACCTATAGTAACTAAGTAATATTTTCAAAATTTCTAGACCAAGAAAGCCATAAACCAAAGATCACTTCAAATAGATTGTAATAATGTGTGAGCTATGGGCTTCATTCAGGTCCATTGCTGAATGGCCCTGTGGTTACTAGTTACCATTCCTAACCTACATCAATTGTTCTCATAGGTTCACGATCTTGGAGCTACATTTTCAATACACTGTATCAAAAAACAAAAATAAAAACAAAAAAACACTAAGTATGCTATGCTATGGAGAATCTGGTATCAGAGAATCTTTAGAAAGTTCTTAGGCCATTTTTATTTTTATTTTTTTTAATATGAAATTTATTGTCAAATTGGTTTCCATAAAACACCTAGTGCGCATCCCAACAGGTGCCCTCCTCAGTGCCCATCACCCACCCTCCCCTCCCTCCCACCCCCCATCAACCCTCAGTTTATTCTCAGTTTTTAAGAGTCTCTTATGGTTTGGCTCTCTCCCTTTTTTTTTCCTTCCCCTCCCCCATGGTCTTCTGTTAAGTTTCTCAGGATCCACATAAACATATGGTATCTGTCTTTCTCTGTAGGACTTATTTCACGTAGCATAACACTCTCCAGTTCCATCCACGTTGCTACAAAAGGTCTTAGACCATTTTTAAATTATAAAACCCGTATTTGTGGTATCTCAAGGTTTTATTTTCTAAAATTCTGTGTATCTCTGATTTCAGTTCTACTGGACAGATAGTTTACATTTTAAATTACAGTTGTCACTTTCATTTATCTCAATTCTAAAATGATATCACATTAAATTTTTATAATTTCATTACAGAAAACATTAATAAGTTTGATAGGTTGCACCTAAATGCAGCAAGAGTATACAAAGACTGAAAGTCCAAAACAGAAATTAGAGTTCCTAAGAATGTATGACCATGTGGTATATGAGTCCCAGACTGCAGGCCCAGAGCATCTCCCAAATGGGCTCAGACTTGACCTTTGTACCCAAAGAGAACAGGACCCAGGAAGGGGGAGGGCAAATGTTGCAGAGTCAGAAAGTGCTGATGACTCTCTGGCAGCATCCTAAGCACCTGCTCTTGCCTGGGCCCTGATGCAGGTGAGAGGAGAGCACAGTGGAGGCTCCAGGCCAAAGACAATAGTTAGAGGACAAGGTTCCCTGGGGAAGTCATTCCTCTTCTCTGCACGTAACCAGAAGGGGCAGCAGCATCAAATAAGGAAACACTGACTTTTTCTACTTAAACTTACAAGTTTATTACTCTTAGCAGGCAGTAAATTTATAAGTTATATCATTTTTTATTTTGCACTGGCTACTACTGAACAGATCAGAAAGGACTTCATAAATATTGAGATAGCCTTTCAAACTTCTATCCTCCACTTTATTTAGATGGTACTTCATTCAGATCTTGTTTCCTCCTGGTAGGTACTGGATCTTATTTCCAAAATAGTGAGGTACGTGACTTCCCTTCTTTCCACAAATGATAAGTAGGAAGCACGTGGCCATGAAGAGTACTGGGACCAGTAAGGGGGTATGTAAGGGACAGAGCAAATACATGCACCACGGTACACTACATTATTTGGGAGTTACTGCCACACTTTTTATATGCCTTCCCATAATGGCATTTTGTTTTTTCTGTTGGATTAACAATCCCTGCAATAAAGGCATCTTATTATCTTTCTATGGCACTTGGTATTCTGTTGCATTGGACATTCACCAAGTATTTGTTGATTCATGACTGATGCAAACTAGAAAGTGTAAAAAATACAGATATCCCACCTATCATGTGTCCATTTTCAAAGCTGCAAGTAGCATGGGATGCTATCATGAATGTTAAATGGAAAAGCTGTGGTGCGCAGTTTACATACACGGCTAATCTGGGAGCTGTAAACAGGAAGAGAAATAGAATGTAACAAAATGTTCTCGACACTTACTTGCTTACAAGAAATTGAAAAATTACGATTTAGAAGGTATCCATAGTGTCTGCTAAATCATCTTGTTATTAAATATATTGTCAAGAAATAAATCCGTTCGTTGCATATTATAAGAAAACAGATTTATACAAGATTCCAAGAGGAAGGAAAGAAAGGGGAAAGGATATTTGGTAAAATATACTTTGTTAAAATGGCAGTTGCCATTTCCCCTTTATTTTTATAGCTGTTAAAAGACAACAGAGACAACAAAAACTAGTAGTCATTAAAAATTTCAGACTATATATATTTATACATACAATTACACAATATTGCCTTACTTAGCAATTCTTTTTACAACAGCTATGTGAAATAATTCACAGAACTACCTCAAAGGAATCTCCAACTGCTCTAGTAGAAACTTTGAAAATAATTTAATTTCTCCACAGGACCATTTCCAATAAGTCAATTAGGATTAACTAGTTGAATGTGAACTCTAACCTAGCTAACAACATCCTGTGTTTACTGGAAATACTGATGCAATGCTTCAAGCAATGGGAGGCAAGATAGGTAGTTAGACACACACACAGACTCTCTCTCTCTCCCTCTCTCTCTCTCTCTCAATCTCTCTCTCTCTGTCTCTCTTTCTCCAAAAGCCCATCAGAAGCAGAAACAAGACCTGAGATGCAGCAAGACCTTAAATCACCTCACTGCATCAACTCCCTAATGCCTACAGCTCCCAGAGAACAGAAACACTGTCTCTCTCACTCCTGTATCCCCATTGCTGTCATGGCCCCTGGCACACAAGTTTTCAGTAAATGACCGAATAAATGTAGCACAACGTTTAACATGAAAACCCCTTTACAATCTAGCTCCATCTAACCTTCGCAGCCTCACTTTCTGCTATCCCCTCAAGTGTTTCAGCAAAACTGTTGTTTTCTCAAACACACAATGCGTTTCAGATTTCTGGTCTTTAATGGAGCTACCCTGTTTAAAATATTTCTCACCCATTTCTACTGTCACCTCCTAATTCATGTGTGAAGTTCTTCTGACTGATACATATTAAATGAATGCATAACAAACAACCCTCACAAAATACCTTGCCTTTATTTCTGCATCTCACTGGCAGGAATATTCTATGAACACTGTTCCCCCAGTCTCCTTCCTGTCAAGATTCACATTCCACCACTTAATATTAACTAAAATTAGCTATGTGATGCTGAACAAGACTATGTTTCCTTATGTTTTGTAAAAATGTGCTTGGAAAATAGATTCTGGGATAATTTCAGCCTGGGTGTATGTTTCTAACACTCTCATGGTTATCTCTCCCACTTTTGATAAACTATACCATGTGTTCAGGAAACAGAAGGATAAATCAGTACTTACGAAACACTTTGTATCATAAAAAGAGAAGCAGAAAAAGAGACGAGAAAGGTAGGTTTGGGGTGGCTTATAAATACATCCAAGTGTCATGCTTCATTCAGTATCATTTAATAAGCAAAACAGCCAATGGGGGAAGAGGGTGTGTGTATGTGATTATGGGCTAAAGACAGAGGCAATCCTACCTTCATCTGAGATATTTAGCTCCCAAGGAAACTGAGCAGAGCAGCCAGTGTAGGACACATCTTGTTTATAACTCCAGGAGGACCCAGCTACTGCAGAGGAAATTGGCTTTTCTGACCAAGCATGGGGCAATGCTAGGATTGCCTAAGGAAGAACCAGAGCTGGAACCCACTGAACCTCTCCACCATTGAGAACCACACTGCTTAAAGAGACTTCAAATCCTGACCCACACTGGATTCAACTCCATCTCCCTCCACAGCTGATATGAGCAGAGTTTGTGGACCATACCTGAATAGGTGGCTCCTACTGAGGCAGATTTAATGGCAGAAGAAACCTAAGAAGAATTTTAATAAAAATATAATGACAACTCTTCCGTACTGTTCTCCAGAGTGGCTGCACCAGTTTGCATTCCCACCAACAGTGTAAGAGAGTTCCCTTTTCTCCACACCCTCGCCAACACCTGTTGTTTCCTTTATTGTTAATTTTAGCCATTCTGACTTATGTGAGGTGATATCTCATTGTAGTTTTGATTTGTATTTCCCTGATGATGAGTGATGTTGAGCATCTTTTCGTGTGTCTGTTGGCCATCTGGATGCCTTCTTTGGAAAAATGTCTGCCCATTTTTTAACTGGATTATTTGTTTTTTGGGTGTTGAGTTTTGTAAGTTCTTTATATAATTTGGATACTAACCCTTTATCAGATATGTCATTTGCAAATATCTTCTCCCATTCCATGTCTTTTAGTTTTGGTGACTGTTTCCTTCACTGTACAGAAGATTTTTATTTTGATGAAGACGACTCCTGAGTAGATTTATTTCAAGGAAAGAAACATGTCTGCGCAAGTTAAAAAATAAACATCACTTTTGAATTTAACACCTACAAAAATAATCCAAAAACTAGTACTGCTGAAATACAAAGTAGTCATCATGAGTAGTAAGCCAGAAGATCTATGAGATCAAATGGAAAAAATATGACAAAAAGAAAAATACAAATAAAAGGAAATCATTCATGAAAACAAACATGGAAGACAGTTTCAAGAAGCCTGATATGCATTCCAGGGCTCCTGGGTGTCCTAGTTGGTTAAGCATCCGACTTCGGCTCAGGTCATGATCTCACAGCTCTTGAGTTCAAGCCTGTGCTGACAGCTCAGAGCCTGGAGCCTGCTTCACATTCTGTGTCTCCCTCTCTCTCTGCCCCTCCCCCACTCACACTCTCTTTCTCTCAAAAATAAACATTAAAAAAAATTTTTTAAGAAAATAAAGGCATTCCAGAAGAAAGAAAAGGAATAGAAGAGAAACTACAATCAAATAAAAAGGAAAAATGAGAGTTTTCCTGAGCTGAAAAAAAACTTGACTTTTCAAATAGCAGGAGCACACCAAGTACCAGACAGGATTAATGAAAAATGACACATGTAGGCACATTCTGGTGACATTTCCTAACTTTAAAGATTTTTTTAAAAAATTATACAAACTTTCAGAGAGATCAGGTTACTTAAAAAGGAAAGAGAATCAGAACTGCTATCACAATCCTCATTGATAGTACTAGAGTCCAGGAGAATAAAAAGAAAAGGAATACTGTTTAGAGACTTTTGAAAGAAGTGAATGTAATCCAAGAATTCTATGCCTGGCCAGAATACCATTTATATGGAAGTTGGAGAGAGTTCTCATTGGTGGGTCCCCTCTCCCTGGGGCCTCCCTCAACCTGCCTATGCCTGAGTGAGTAATAAACCTTTGAATTACTTGCTGTTGTGGCTCTGGTGGGGTATGTCTTGACATGAATCCCTTTAAATGAGGGAAGAGAGGGCCTAGCAGTGGGCAGTGCCAAACCATAAGAAATTGAAGAAAGGCATTTTCAAACATAAAAGGATTCAGAATTTATACCACATAAGTATACTTTTCGAGGAAATCATTAATGACAGAATACCTCAATTTAAAGACAATTAAAACTAAATAATAAATTCATTGTAGGGGTCTAAAGTAGAAGAAATAATGGGGTCCATGAACCTAGCAAAATATATAGTTATGTCAAAATACATGGTGGTATTACGTTTGTATAAGAAAGCACACTTCTCAAGAACAAGAATGAAACCAAAAGTCAAAGTGAACAATATCTTCAAAGAGCTGAAAGTAACTGTCAATTGAGACTTGCATATTCAACTAAACTATCTTTTACTAGCTAGGGTAAACTAAAGACATTCTCAGATTAAAAAAATATAAGAGTTTGCCATTAGAAAAACTTAATGAAGGAATTTTTAAAAATGTACTTAGGAAGAAAGAAAATGGACCCAAAAGAAGTTTTAAGAGACAAAAGGAAAAAAATGAGCAAAGATATTGGTAAACATCTAAACAAACTGATAAATTTAAACATATCATCTTTAATACAATAATCTCTAATTTAGGAGTTAAAAAAAAATAAAACTAAGGGGTGCCTGGGTGGATCAATTGGTTGAGCGTCTTACTCTTGGTTACAGCTCAGGTCATGATCTCATAGTTCATGGGTTTGAGCTCCATGTTGGGCTCCATACTGGCACCGCAGAGCCTGCTTGGGATCCTCTCTCCCTCCTTCTCTCTCTTCCCCTCCCCCGCTCACATGTGTTCTTTCTCTGTCTCTCAAAATAAATAAACATATAAATAAATAAATAAATCAAGCAAGCAAGCAAGCAAGCAAGCAAAAATACTGGCCAAGAATAGTAAATAATTTGATGGAGGGTGATCAAAATTCAGTACCTTCTACTATTCGGTCAGGAGTGTTAAGACATTGATTAACCTCACACTTCATTAATACATATAAATGGAAAAAATCCAAATAAAACCTTGAAAAGAAAAACAATGCCTAACTTCTAAATAGAGAAAAAATGGAAAAATGAAAACAAATACACTATCATTCAAAATGAAGAGCAAGAGGAGATAAGAAAGGAGAAAAATAGGACAAATTTTTAAAAGGCAGATTAAGACAAATGCAAATATATACTAAATTCCATTGAATGTTAATGGCTTAAATTTCCCAGTTAAAAGATGAAGACTGTCAGGTGGATTTTAAAATTCCAGCTATATACTACTCACCAGAAACATACCTAAATCATAAAGACGTAGAAAAACTGAATATAAAAGGAACAAAAATAAATTCCAGGAAAACACAAAGCAATAAATGAAATTCAAAGTATCATAAATCAAAATGTTATAAGAAGCAGTGAAAGCATTACTTGAAGGGAAAGATACAGCTTTCAAATACTTACATATTAAAAAATAAAGTGTGAAAACTAAAGAACTTAAGTTGAACTTTAGAAGTTTAAAAAAAAAAAGGATTAACAAGGGGTGCCTGGGTGGCTCAGTTGGTTACGTGTCCAACTCCTGGTTCCAGCTCTGGTCATGATCTCACAGTTTGTGGGTTTGAGCCCCATACTGGGCTCTGTGCTGGCAGCGTGGAGCCTGCTTAAGATCCTCTCTCTCCCTCTCTCTCTGCCCTTCCTCCCCTCATGCTGTCTCTGTCTCTCTCAAAATTAAAAAAAAAAAAAATTAATTAAAAAAAGAATAACAAAATAAAATCTAAGTTGAATGAAGATTAATAAAATGGAAAATGAAGATACAGTGGAGAGTATCAATTAAGCTGAAAAGTAGATCTTTGTAAAAACTTATAAAATAGAAAATCCTCTAGTAAGATTGATCAAGAAAAAAAGAGAATAAATAAAATAATATTAGGAGTGAGATGATGGCTGTAACTTCAGATAAAGAGAAGAATTTTTTTAAAGGGACTATTATAAAAATTTTATGCCAATAAATTTTAGATGTAAGAATATCCAAATTTCTAGAAATATATATCCTACTAAAACTGTTCTAAGAGGCACCTTGGTGGCTAAGTTCATAGGTGAATTCTACCAAACTTTCAAATAATCAGATGTTCCAATCTTACACAAACTCTACCAGAGATCGGAAAAAGAGGACTACTCCCCAATTTAGCCAGTGAAGTTACTATATAATAGTCATATCCAAAGAAAACAAGGATATACAAAGAAGAAAAATAACAGGCCCACCTCACCCATGAACATAGATGTAGAAATGTAAACAAAATGTAAGCAAACCCAAACTAGCAGTATAAAAAGATAGTATATCATGAGAAAGCTGGGTTTATCCCAGAATGCAAAATCTATCAAATATATATATATATATATATATATATATATATATATATATATGTGTGTATATATATATATATATGTGTATATATATATATACATATAATTAACCACATTAACAGAGTAAAAGAAGAAAAACTATATGAAAGTTTTAATTAATACAGAAAAGTTTTGATAAAATTCAACACTAACTCATCAAGAAAGGTACTGTAAGCTAGGAGTAGAATTTCCTCACCCTGTACAGGGCATGATTATTTATGGTAAAACATTATGGAAGAATTCCTCTGAAAATCAGGAAGAAGACAAGCATACCTACAATTATCCATCTACTAAACATTTTACTGAAGGTCCTAACAGCAGCAGTAAAATAAGAAACAATAAAAAGTTTAAGTTTGTAAAGGAAGAAACAAAAATAATCATTTTCACATAAGATATTACTTTATACATAATAAATAAAAATAAATTATTAGAATTAATAAAGAATTTAGCAAGGTTGCTGGATATAAAATATTCAAAAATCAACTGTACTTCTACACAACAGCAACTTTCAAACATGGCTTATTAATATCATTTATAATAGAAACCAATAGATGCGGTACCTAAAAACAGATCTGAAAAAAGCTGAATAAGACATTTATGAAGAATTATTGATACATAAAAGAAAGCCTAAGTAAATGGAGAGATGTGTCATGTTATTACATAGAAAGATTCAAAAATGTTGAAATATCATGACTTCTTCCCAAACTGATGCAGATATTACAATAAAAATTTCAACAATGCTTTTTTATAAAAACCAATTCTAAAATATATATCAGAGAGAAAAACCCAAAATTAGACAAGGCATTGCTAACAAGAATGAAATGGGATTTTTCCTAGTGGTTAGATTTTTTTTTTTTGGAAGTTATACTAATTAAGATAGTATTGCTATTGACACAGGGAGAGACAAAATAAACAACGAAACAGTAGAAAACTAAGAAACACAACTCTGTATACATTATAATGATAAAGACAGAGATGGCACTGTTGGTTATAAGGGGAAAGAATGGACTTTTAATTAAATAGTGCTAGAACAACTGATTATAAGGAAACAATAAAATTGGATTCCTATTTCACACCAAAAACAAAAATCACTTCTAGACATATTCATGTATAAAAGGCAAAACTTTAAACATTTCAAAGAAAATATAGTAAATCTATGACCTCAGAGTAGAGATTTATTATACCAGACACAAAAATCACTAATAAAACATAAAGAATGATAAATATGACTATACAGTAATGAAGAATGGCCCATAAAGTTCACTATAAAGAAAGTTAAAACAGGGGCGCCTGGGTGGCTCAGTTGGTTGAGCATCTGACTTCAGTTCAGGTCATGATCTCACCGTTTGCAGGTTCAAGCCCCGCATCGGGCTCTGTGCTGACAACTCAGAGCCTGGAGCCTGCTTCGGATTCTGTGTGTATGTATGTGTATATGTGTGTATGTATGGATGTGTGTGTGTGTCTCTCTCTGTGTGCCTCTTCCCCACTCATGCTGTGTGTCTCTCAAAAATAAATAAATGTTAAAAAGAATTAAAAAAAAAGAAAGTTAAAACATAATCCACAAGCTAGACTACACACACACACATACACATATACACACACCTAAACACACAGACACACATATACATTAATAGAAACTTCTTCCAAACAGGGAAAAGAAAAAAAATCCATGGAAAAATAGTCAAAGGATACAGGAATACAGATAATAAATATATCATGAGATGTTAATTTCACTACTAATCAGAAAAATGCAAATTAAAAAGTAATACCATTTTTTATCACAATACTAGCAAAAAATAAAAATACTGCTGATATCCAAAGTTGCTGAGTTGATATTTGGCCCATCACATTTCATACTTCAAAATTCTTACAAATACCACACATTATGCCACTGCGAATTTCAAGTGGCAAACACCACACTTCCATTTCCAACTATACTATAGACTAGATAGCTTGAAATCTTCCTGCTACAAAACATTCAAAATGATTGGCTAAAATAGGAAAACATAATCTTAAATTCATAGTGGAAAGGATATGGAAAGGAAAAGATCATCTCAGGGGTCAAAAGCAAATAAAGAACTGGAACCAGAGTAGTTTAAAAAGCAGATGTGATAGCAGCCCTGGGAGGTGAAAATGATGTAGCACTCTTCTCCATCACCTACTAAGGATTTGGTTTTACCGCTCACGAGGAATAAAGTCTCGAGCAACATGAGGTGGGAAGTTAAAACCAAGATGCCCAAAGAAGCCAGGATTTATGAGGAACTTAGATGAAAGAGTAAACTAGAAAACAAATCTAACTACTAGTACAAGTAAATTACAATAAAGAATCTTTTTTTTTTTAACATTTATTATGAGAGACATATAGTGTGAGGAGAGAGAGAAGGAGACACAGAATTGAAGCAGGCTCCAGGCCCTGAGTTGTCAGCACAGAGCCGGATGCGGGGCTTGAACTCACGAACCGTGAGACCATGACCTGAGCCAGTCGGACGCTTAATCGACTGAGCCACCCAGGCACCCCTATAATAAAGAATCTTATCTGACCTGGCCTGGATCAGCTGTGGGGGGAAAAAAAGTGTTACCTAGAACTTTGCTATGGACTCCTTCTCATGTAGACTTGGGATTTGGATTTATACAACTCAAATGATTAGAAGCCCCCAAACCAAGTTATTAATATAAAAAGGGTTCCAGGCTGATAATGAAGCAAACTCAAAACTTCACTGGGAGGACATACCCTGCATCCAAACCACATAGGATGCCTACAGATAAAGAAAGCCCTGCTGAAAACAAACACACAATTCAAAACTAACAAACATGTGAAAAACCAATCAGCAGACACAACCAAAGCACTATTACACTCTCAACAACTTCAAATATTAGAACAGATAAAGGACTATAAAATAAATATCCTAAATTATTAAAGAAGCAAAAAAGAAACTTGAAGTATGGAAAGAACAAGATACTATGTGAAAAGACTTGAAAACAAAACAATTAGGCTTTCTAACCAAAATCAAAAGTATAATGTGTTCATTAAAAGTCAATAGATAATTTTTAAAAGTTAGTTTAGATACAGCTGAAAGGAGAAGCAGTGAACTGAAAATAAATCTCAGGAATTACCCTAAAGGCAACACACAGAAACAAAGCAATAGACAATAAGAAAGAAAGATTAAAACTTGGAGGACAGAACAAGTTCCAATTTATTTATCTGTAGTTCCAGAAAGGAAAAACAGAAAATGGCAAATGTAATATTCAAAATTATAATGATTAGGAATATTTCACAGCTAATAAAAGACATGAACCCTTTGATTCAGGAAAAAAATCCTAAATGTGATAAATAAATACAAAATCTGAAACTTAGAGACATCATGGGGAAACTGCAGAACCCAAAGACAATGAGAAGACCTTAAATGAAGCCATAGAGAAGAGGGAAGTTATGCAGGTTGGGTTCTCCAGAAGCAGACAGTGAGACAGAGTTTTGGGTACAAAGTGTTTATTAGAGATCAACTCCAGTGGCAGCAAGATTGAGCAGAGGAAAAAGACACACTGTGATGTGGCCTGACAAAGCTTCAGTCAACCCAGCAGAGATTCAGAATCTAGAATTAACCTTCAGAGTGCCCTACATTGGACTGAAATAGTTAGGCCTTTATATCTCTATCTTGTTTGGTCACAGAATACAGGCTGACCCAGGAAGGATGTGAACTCAGGCAATGCAGCTCTCTTCTGCTAAAGAAGACCCTGAAAGAGCTGACAGGTAGATGCTGTGTGATGTCCCCACAGTTGGAGAGCATGTCTCTCCTTGAATGGGGATCTGGTACATCTCTGTATCTACCCTGGAAGTTATCTACATAGGAATGACAATTCAACAGACAGCATTTATTAACAACAACAACAACAAAAATGCAGAAAACAACCAGATAGTAACTTCAAAAAACGAGGAAAGTTAACTGGCAACCTAAATTTTAAACCCAACTAATTCATCATTCAAGAGTAAAAATGAAATAAAACTATGCCAAAAATAATTAATTAAAAATAAAAGTGCTCAACACTAACTGATCTTCTGAAAGAACTATTAAAAGATGTATATCAGAAAGAAAGAAAATGAACCCACAAGGGAGGGCTAAAATGTAAGAAGAACTAGTAAGCAAAGGAATATATAAACATATGGCTAAATTTACACTTGATCTTAGCCAAAAGGCCGAGAAGCGATTGGCTGAATTTAACTGTATGTGTTTTTAAGACGATTAATTTGGAAGGTATAAAAACAAGATGGAATTAAAGCTCAGGAAAATAGTAATGTGCAATGAAAAGGGAGCCATCAGAGTTAAACTATCCTAAGATTCATATATTTGATATGAGGAATGTAAAGTTGTTTGACCTTAGCATAGTTAAGTCAATTACGCTTTTAGCACTTAAAGGGTCACCATAAAGGAATAATAATAGAATGTTGAATATCCAAACCAGCAGGGTGTTAAAATTTAATAAAGAAAATTCCAATCCTTATCAAAATTCCAAAGGAATTTTTCACAGAAATAGAACTTCCCTAAAATTTGTATGGAACCACAAAAGTCCCCAAATAGCCAAAGCAATCTTAAGAAGAACAAAGCTGGAGGCATCACATTTCCTGATCTTGAACTATATTACAAAGTTATGATAATCAAAACAGCATGGTACTGGCATAAAAGCAGATATGTGAGACAGAATCAAGAGACCAGAAACAAACCCATGCATACATGGTCAATTAATTTTATGGCAAAGGAGTCAAGAATATACAATGGGGAAAGGGTAGTCTCTTCAACAAATCGTATTGGAAAACTAGGCAGTGCCACATGCAAAAGAATTAAACTGGACCACTTTTTTTTTGTTTTGTTTTAAAGTTTATCTTTGAGAGAGAGAGTGCGCATACGAGAGAGAGGGAGGGAGACAGAATCCCAAGCACTGTCAGTGCAGAGCCCTATGTAGGGCCCAAATTCACGAAGCATGAGATCATGACCAAAGCCAAAACCAAGAGTCAGACATCTAGCCAACTGAGCCACCCACGCACCTCCACTGCCCCAACTTCCTTACATCATACACAAAAATAACTCAAAATGAATTAAAGACTTGAATGTAAGACCTGAAACCATTAAAATTACTAGAAGAAAACATAAGCAATAAGCTCCCAGACATCAATCTTGGCAATGACTTTTTGGATTTGACACCAAAACAAAGGCAAAAAAAGCAAAAATCAACAAGTGGAACTACATACAACTAAAAAACCTCTACAGAGCAAAAGAAACCATCAATAAAATGAAAATGCAACCTACTGAGCAGGAGTAAATATCTGCAAATCATATATCTAATAAACAGTTAATATCCAAAACATATAAACAACGCATACCACACAATAGCAAAAAAAAAAACCCAAACAAACCCACACACACACACACAAACACCCACAACTATCCAATTTTAAAAATTGGCAGAAGATATAAATAGGCATTTTTCTAAAGAAGATATACAGATGGCCCAGAGGTACCTAAAAAAGTGCTCATAATCTCTAATCATCAGGGAAATGCAATCAAAACCACACTGAGATATCACTTCATGCCTGTCATAATGACTAGTATCAAAAAAGGCAAGAAATAGTAAGTGCAAGTGAGGACGTGGAGGAAAGGGAACCCTTGTGCACTATTGGCGGGAATGTAAATCGGTGCATCCACTATGGAAAACAGTATGGAAGTTCTCAAAATATTAAAAATAGAACTACCACATGACCCAGCAATTCCACTTTTGGGTGTTTGAAAACAAAAACACTAACTTGATAAGACCCATGCACTCCCATGTTCATTGCTTACAATTACTTACAATAGCCAAGACATGGAAACAACTTGAATGTCCATCAATGGATGAATGAATAAAGAACGTATGATATATACGTACAATGAAACATTATTCAGCCATTAAAAAGAAAAGTAGTCTTTCATCTGTGACAATATGAGTAGAACTTGAGGGCATTATACTAAGTGAAATAAGTAAGACAAAGGAAGACAAACACCATATGATCTCAATTATGTGTGGAATCTAACAAACAAACAAAAACCCAAACTCATAAATACAAAGAAAACCTTGGTCGTTTCCAGAGATGGGAGGTGGAGAGTAGGCCAAAGGGGTGTGGGTGATGAAAAGGTATAAACTTCCAGTTATAAAATAAATAAGTCCTGGGAATGTATTGTACAGCATGGCAACTATAGTTAATTATATTGTGTTGTATATTTGAAAGTTTCTAAAAGAGTAAATATTAAAAGTTCTCATCACAAGAAAACAAACAAGGGGTGCCTGGGTGGCTCGGTCAGTTAAGCATCCAACTTCGGCTCAGGTCATCCCCACATCAGGCTCTGTGCTGACATCTCGGAGCCTGGAGCCTGTTTCGGAATCTGTGTCTCCCTCTCTCTCTGCCCCTCATTCTCTCTCTCTCTCTCTCTCTCTCTCTCTCTCTCTCTCAAAAATAATAAACGTTAAAAAAATAAAAAAGAAAAAAAGAAAAAATGTAACTATGTATGGTGACAGATACTAACTAGACTTATAGTAGTGATCATTTCACAATATATACAAATACATAATCATCATGTTGTACACCTGAAACTAACATAATATTATATATCAGTTATATCTAAACAGAAAGAAAGAGATCTCAATCAAGCTAATAAGATACAGAAGCAAAAAAAAAAAATAGATACAAAACATACCAGGTAAATAAAAAGTATATAATAAAACTGAAATAAATACATTAGTAATCACAATGTACTAATTAGTCTAAATGCATTGATTAAAAAGTGTCAGATTTGATTTAAAAAAAAAGCCACCAGGGGTACCTGGGTGGCTCAGTTGGTTGAGCATCAGACTCTTTTTTTTTTAATGTTTATTTATTTTTGAGAAAGAAAGAGAGACAGAGCATGAGCAGGGGAGGAGCAGAGAGAGACAGAGACACAGAATCAGAAGCAGGCTCCGAGCTGTCAGCACAGAGCCTGACATGGGGCTCAAACTCATGGACCATGAGATCATGACCTGAGTCGAAGTCAGATGCTTAACTGACTGAGCCACCCAGACACCCCAAGTGTCAGACTCTTAATCTCAGCTCAGGTCTTGATCTCAGGGTTGTGAGTTCAAGCCCTGCACTGGGCTCTGTGCTTAAAAAAAAAAAAAAGGGATTTCAGTCATCAGTTTGGAGCTTCTGGGTGGTTCAGTCGGTTAAGCATCCCACTCTTGATTTTGGCTCAGGTCATGTTCGTGAGATTGAGCCCCATGTCGAGCTCTGCGCTAATGATGCAGAGCCTGCTAGGGATTCTCTCTCTCTTTGCCCCTCCTGTGCTTGTGCTCTCTCTCTCTAAATAAATAAAATAAACATTAAAAAAAAAAGAAAATACCATTTTAGTTATGTCTACACGAGTCCAAAATCTTCCATGGCTCCTTAATTCTTGATCCTAAAAGTACTCCAAATTGGTACTGCCCTACACATTCATCCAAGCCTATTTCTTACCTGTCCCCAATACAAGTCATCTGTCCTAAGCAAACCAAACTGCTAATGGAATCTCTATCGTGTAGCATTTATATGCTTGGGTTGGGATTAGATTAAAAAGGTTCACATCCTGGTTTACCATTTATTAACCTCATGAACTTGGGTAAGCTACTTAACCCTTATGATCATCAGTCTTATTGATAAAACAAGACACTGTTAACATCTAACTCCTAGTCCTATTGTGAGAATTTATAAAGATAACCAGTGCCTGGTATATTGCACCTGCTCCATAAACACTGACACATGCTTTTATTCATATTGTTACCATCTACTAGAACACACCTCTTCGTCCTTCCATCTATTCAAACCTTACTCAGGCTCAAAGGCCAACTCCAGTATCTCTTCTTTCAAAAAGCCTTCATCATTACTCTAAGGGAGACTTCATTTATCTCCCTCTTCTACAAAGTACAGTAGTTATTAACCATGTGGAGGAGGGGGAGAGAGTCAAAAATGCCTTAAAGAATCTACTGGGGGGGGGGGGAATGTTCTATTCACAAAAAATGCACATGCATACACACATACATTTGCATAAAACATCAGGGGATTTGTGTCCTTCGTAAGTTCACCCATAGAACCCCAATTAAGAATCTCTGTATTTGGGTGCCTGGCTGACTCAGTTGGAAGAGCATGCGACTCTTGATCTCAGGGTCATGAGCTCCAGCCTCATGTTGGGTGTTGAGATTACTAAAAAATAAAATAAAATAAACTTAAAAAAAATGTAAAAAGAACTTGTGTCTTCAAGTGTGTTTCACCATCACTCATTCTTTCTACCTGAGACCATCTTAACAAAAGAACAAGATGCTACATTGAGCTAGATGCAGCATAAAGAAGCGAGTGAAACTCAATTCATAGATAAGGAAACTGACAAAGAAGTGAAGTGACTTACAAAACTACACAAACGTATAGAGTAGCAGAGATGGAGCCAGAATCTGTCTCCTGATTATCCCTCTAGGTTTCTTTGCAAAAGTGGCTTGAATAATTTATACCCAACTCACAGAACTCTAAAATTGAGATATAATGTTAGCCCATTTTTCAGGTGGGTAATGACCCCTTAGATAATTTGTCCCCAGGTAATCAGGCCAGAAATTAGCAAGATTTATTCTCAGAATGATAGTTACTAAACATACCAGCAATATTATTGTATTTTATTCTACTTTCCCTTCCTGATATTGAAATTCTCTCATTAGCTTTATCTGAAGCAACACCAAATCAGGAAACACAAAACTGCCCCAATTTTATTATGTGAGGGCATTAACTTCGAAGCTTTTTAAAAAACTTTTCTACAACTGCAACATTCAAAGATCTAGATATGGTCTAGATCTTGGACGCAGACAGACACAAATAAAGTCAGTTCACAATCTTTCATTCTCAGACCTGACTTTATAAATACAAACATTTTATAAATATGTCGTCTATCTTCTTCCCTCTGAGACATTTTTCCAGAGCAACTAACAAATAGTAAAATGGATTATACCCCGCTCACTCTCTACACTATGTTCCAAGTCTCAAAGAAGTTTAATAGTAAGGAAAAAAAAAAAAGAAAGAAAGAAAAACGTCATAAATAACCTACAGAACACAGTAATCAACCTCTACATTTTTAAAAATTGATTAGTACTCATGTAGTCAGTCTTCTTGTGCATTCAAGGAGTTGTTTCACTATGTGGAGTCATACAACCAGCCTAGGAAATGAGATCAATGACTCAGGAAGAGGAGGAGGTTTGTAAAATGAGGAATATTGGTCAAAAACTTTAATTAGCAACCAGAAAAGAAAGTACTTTATAGAAAAATAATAGTGGAGTGCCTAAAGAGCACAAGTTTTTAACAAAAGAAAAATATCTTAGAGATGAATGGTGAAGCCCACCTAGCCAAAACCTTTCATTTTCCAGATGAATAAACTGAAGCCTGAAACCTAAACTGTATCACCTCTAAAATTCACACACTTTCCAGAGAAGGGAACCTGAGAACCCAGCATAAGAAGTCAGCTTGCCCAGAGGCTACTGGGTGGCTCAGTCGGTTAAGTGTCCAACTTCAGCTCAGGTCATGATCTGAGGTTCATGGGTTTGAGCCCCGTGTCAGGCTTTGTGCTGACAACTCAGAGCCTGGAGCCTGCTTCAGATTCCGTGTCTTCCTCTCTCTCTCACTCTCTCTCTCTGCCCCTTCCCCACGCATGCTCGCGCTCTCTCTCTCTCTCTCTCTCTCTCTCTCTCTCAAAAATAAATATTAAAAAGAAAAATTTTTTAAAGAAGTCAGCTTGCCCAGCTGAAAAGTCATGCTGTCTTGGATAATGAGGCAAGTATAATAAATACTGGAAAATTCCAGGAACATTATTTATACATTCTAAATAATAAGTCCTTCTTAAGCCTTGGAGGAAAGTACACACACCACAAGCAACAGGATCGTCTGCATTACAAGTGGCTCAGGGACCTAGATTAGACTGCAGTGCACTTCCGGATGCTGACAAGGATACAGTGTCACACCTAATTGTCCTTAAGGCTTTTTTCGTTTGCTTTCTTTAGCAAGTAAAAACACCTAGAAAAAGTGTAGGCTACAGAATTTACCCTATATGTGGCCATACTTTTAGTGTTTCTATCCATTGTTTTTATTTTTCATAAATGTATTCTAAAAATAATGGAGTTAACAAAGATTAGAAACAATTCTAGGTTAAGAGGAACCAAGAATTACTGTTTATTTGGCATAACAATAGCTTCACTATGTATTCTTTATATTGCTTATGTGGGAAATTTAGCAGAAAAATTTTATTGGCAGATTAATTCATGTTTACACACGGCCGATGATTGCAAGGACAAATTGAAATCTGCATGGCAATGAAGTTGCTTTCCTTAGGAGAAAGAAATTCAGGACTCAGATGCCTAGAGTAAATCTACTCTAAACTTTTACAAAAATCATTCAGACTCTATTAAGGAAAACAGGGACGCCTGGGTGGTTCACTCAGTTAAGCGTCCGACTCTTAACAGCTCAGGTCATGATCTCACAGTTCATGAGTTCAAGCTCCGCATTGGTTTCTGCAATGACAGTGCGGAGCCTGCTTGGGATTCTCTCTCTCTCCTTCTCTCTCTGTTCCTCCCCTGCTTGTGCTCTCTCTCTCAAAACAAACTTCAAAAGAAAAAAAAGAAAAGAAAAACACAAAGAGATTCTTTGTTCTTTGCAATTTTACTTTCATAAGTTAAAATATAATAGAAAATGATTTTTTAAATAAATGGATCTAAATTTTCTGTTACTGGATTCTTTGAGTGCAAAGATCCTAAAGTTCTGGAACTTTAGTTTTCTTTTTATATCAATCTTTTATTCTTATATTGAACTTCTTACGGAGACAAAATATAAAGCCTAACACCAATCTCAATCCCTTGTGATTTAGTGAAGAAGTCTTATGAATGAAAACCATCAGCCAGTGATGCTTACATATCTTACAGGTGGTGATAAGATTTTGGGAAATGCAGTTTTCTCGGAAAACTGCATTTGCCAATTTTCGAAAAACAGAAACCATTGTGTATTTTACAGACAGCAATCAACTTAAGTCAATTCTAAAATGCTACCATCATTTTTCTATCCTAAAATCCAAAGTTCTTTCTAGGCAAATGTACAATGTTTGGTAATTATTCTATCTGCTTCAGTACTAACTACACAAAATCTGAATGCTATGTCTTCTATGTTCATTTGTAAAACAAAACAATGGGTTTTTATATAGGTTTCTGACTAAAACTGCACATGAATACGCAGATTTTGTCTATAATGAAGAAATTTTCAAAATTAATTTTTGCCTTCAAGTACTTCCAAATTAAAATTATAAATCAGTAAAAATGAACCATGTGGAAATAACATAAGCATTTCAAGGGCCCTTTTCTGCTGTTTTATCAAATTACTGGCACATTGAACTTCCTAGACAAAAACAATCAAAATAACTATGTTCACAGCAGGATTAAAGATTGAATCATCCCTAGCAATTTCCGCTACCAAAAAGGGGCAACTGAGAAACATTTAGAAAGTAAATCTAAGTTAACGCACCATCCAAAAAATGGAAAAAAAACGCTTACAAAAATGTTTTACTAAACAAAGTTATGTTTTGAGGAAACATAAAGGTATTACTTTCGTGCCTTCTTGCCCCTGACTGGGGAGAAAAAAATCTCCTTCTAGGTTCACTTTTATTATTGAAATATTTCTCAGTAGTTGCTACGAAAATTGATTTTTCTGTCCTGTGCCTCATTTTTGCCATTCTTGAGAAATGTTCTTAAGGCTCTAGAAAGGTAGCTAAGATAGAAAAATAAGAGTGAGGAATAAATATTTAGAAAACAAGCCTAAGGAGCACTATGACGCCATAGAGTAAAGAGCTATTCGGGGCCAGATCATGACCATCCAAGACCAAGAATAATCATTATTTTGATAGGTAGAAAAGGGAGTTTATGAGAAGCGTGATTTTGCCAGATGGGTGGAAGATAAATCTTCTGGACTGACCTGAAGAATGAAAGCAAGGAACTGGAAGGATGCTCCTAGAATAGCTCCCTGGGTATCGGTCAGAGTCCTGGCAGGAAACAGGTAGCAGTCAAGCCAGGTAATTTAACAAAGATCAACAAAGGGAATATTACAAAGATGTGGGCATGGTTTAAGGAAAATCACAAAGAGTAGTGCTACAACAGCAAGAGCCATACCAACCTCTAGGCCTCCAGCAACCAGGGTAGCAACTAGAGGATCTAAGAGAGGGTAGCTAAATGGAGAGCGCTGCCTGATTGGAGCTATGGCCTTTCAGAAGGAACCAACCAACCACAGCAATCTGCAGAGAGCTAGAGGCATAGATGCCCTCACCTTAACCTCTTTATACCCTGTGATCTTGGATCATTGCCTCCTGCTGGCCACATCTCACTGGAAGCCAGGGACAGAGAGCAGAGTGGAGAGAGGATCTGGAGAAGCAGATGGAAGAGACCCAGTCTAAGGGCAAGGTTGCAGTAGTGAGAATGAGAAGGATACAGTACAGAGTCAAAGTTAACAGAACTTTTAGACTGATTGGATTTGGAGCTGGGAAAAGAAAAGTCAAGGATAACATCATAGTTTCAAGCTTGAGTAACTAGCCTAGAATGATGATAACATCAACTGAGGTGCTTTTACTAACCATTGTATTCCCAATATCCAACACAGTACCTTGGCCATGAAAGGACTTCCATAAACTTTTATTGGGAGAAAAAAATGTGGATGGATGGATGATGGAAGAAACAAATTTTCAGGAAGATGATGTGTAATTTAGTCTTAGATGTATTGAGTTTAGAGTATTGTGAAAGAGCCCACCAAGTGGTTTGAGACTTGATTCTGGAACTCTGAAAAGGAAAGGAAAAAAGATGTACCTCTAAGAACCAGCTGCACAAAAGTGGCAGCTGACACAATGAAAGTGGATGAAATGGCATAGAGAGCAGGTATAAAGAGAAAAGCAGAGTCTGATGACCAAACTTGGGATCTGTCTGTATTATGGGACAAAAGAAGGAAAACAAAGAGAAAAGGCAAAGGGGAAAAAACAACAAACGATGTACAGCCATTGGCTGTACTGCTAAAATATATTCCCATATATTTACACATCCTTGGTAGGCTTCCTTTTTCCTGACACTACCAAGTCTCACCTAACATAAAAATGATACGAATGGAGACCAGCACTTACCTACTTGCCTCACTAAGAAATTTTTAAGCCATTTTACTAATTTTGCTCATCTTGAATCTAACAGCCAACATTAATCCTTTTTTTAATTCAAAAAAGTCTATTTAATAGGTTTATTCATTTAAGCAATCATGTATCAAACATCTGTTATGTATCCAGAGTTATCATTGGCAAAGTAAATGATGGGAGACTCAAGTCATTATTACACTGTATGTCAACTAACTTCTATTTAAATTTTTTAAAAATTAGAATAAAAAACATTCATCATAAAACAATTAGAGGGGCGCCTGGGTGGCTCAGTCGGTTAAGCGGCCGATTTCGGCTCAGGTCATGATCTCGCGGTCTGTGAGTTCAAGCCCCGCATCAGGCTCTGTGCTGACAGCTCAGAGCCTGGAGCCTGTTTCAGATTCTGTGTCTCCCTCTCTCTCTAACCCTCCCCCGTTCATGCTCTGTCTCTCTCTGTCTCAAAAATAAATAAACGTTAAAAAAAAATTTTTTAACAAATAAAAAATAAAACAATTAGAGTTCAATTAAGAGCTGACACATATGATTCAAACCAAATAGCATTTCATACAGTGAGAATTCATACCATTTAACACCTGTTGACATCTGCTTTTTTTTCCCCCTAACTCAGAAGATTGACAGAAGAGCTAAAACCTACAAACATGTACTTCCTATTAAAAGCTCAATCATACCACACTGTAAATTTCTCTTAACCTTTTTTCTTCTCCACTGTTCCATATGGTCTCAGTAATCTTTGTATCTAGTGTCTGGTATATGGCAATCATTCAAATGTTTGTTGAATGAATGAATGAATCAGAAGCTAAGCCAAGCCCAGAAGAGCTTTACCACTGTTCATAACATTCTCCTATGGCAAATCACAAAACCTTTTAAGGGTCAAGGCAGTTACCTACTACAGCCTTCGACCTAGCCTTAACCCCACAATATGAGTGCTATTAAAAACTTGGTGGTGAGTGTTAAGACAAAGGCAGAAAAACTCCTGAAAATCCTAAAATGCTTTTAGAAAAGAAGAGGGGTGCCTGAGTGGCTCAGTCAGTTAAGCATCTGACTCTTGATCTCAACTAGGTCTTGATCTCAGGGTCGTGAGTTCAAGCCCCACACTGGGCTACACATTGGGCATGAAGCCTACTTGAAGAAGAAGAAGGAGAAGGAGAAGGAGAAGGAGGAGGAGGAGGAGGAGGAGGAGGAGGAGGAGGAGAAGAAGAAGAAGAAGAAGAAGAAGAAGAAGAAGAAAGAAGATTGTATCACATTGTCTGATGCATGAAATGTGCTCACTAAATGTTTGATGAGTGAATGAACAAAGGAGAGCTGAGGAAAGACAATGAGCTCCAGAAACCAAACTCAGGGGGCAGGTACAATAGATAGGGCTGTGTCTAATGTCTTCTCTAGCTGAGACTCAACCGACTCTGTTTCCTAAGGGCTATGATATCTATGGGTTAATTTTCCAGCATAACCCCCTCTACCAATTGGGTGGCTCAATTGGTTAAGTGTCCAACTTTGGCTCAAGTTATGATCTTGTGATTCGTGGGTTTAAGCCCTGTGTCAAGCTCTGTGTTGACAGTTCAGAGCCTGGAGCCTGCTTCAGATTCTGTGTCTCCCTCTCTCTCTGCCACTCTCCTGCTCATATTCTGTCTGTCTCTCTCTCAAAAATAAACATAAAATTAAAAAAAAAAAAAAAAAACAAAAAACCAAGCCAATAAACTGCAAAATCAGCAGTATGCCTCCCAAACTTGATGTACATACTCATAACCCAGAGATCTCCTTAAAAAGAAGGTTCTGAGGGGCTCCTGGGTGGCTCAGTCGGTTAAGCGTCTGACTTCGGCTCAGGTCATGATCTCATGGTTTGTGAGTTCCAGCCCCACATCGGGCTCTGTGCTGACAGCTCGGAGCCTGGAGCCTGCTTCAGATTCTGTGTCTCCCCCTCTCTGTCCCTCCCATGCTCATGCTCTGTCTCTCTGTCTCTCAATAGTAAGTAAATGTTAAAAAATTAAAAAAAAAATAAATTCATAAAAGAAGGTTCTGAAAGCAAGGGATGTTTTTCCATCCCCATATCTGATCCCTGCTAAAGGTTTAAAACCTAGAAGAAGCCATCAGATATAATCACTTGATTATCTCCCTCTGGTGAAACCTCTCATAAAAGAGACTTACACTATCCATTGTAGAAATCTAAGATACATAAAACTTAGTGCATTCCAAGGAAAACGCTGCATAATGGGGGCCTTATCTCAAAAGAAGAACTGACATCTCAAAAATATAGGGTGCTCAAAACTTTTACTGTCTGTCCTCTTTAGGCATTCTGAACTCAGAATTTCCTGATCTCAATGACAAGGAACATAAATTTTTTGGAGCAAAACACCACATCCAAATTATTGGTTAAGATTATCCTACATGTAATATTGTCAGTTCATTTTTTTTTTCCAAGATTTGCCTCAATTAAAGCTTGGAGCTACTTTGTTTTTCTCAAAAAAAAAAAAAAAAAAAAAAAGGTTCTGAATCATTACATCTCAGTTAAAGCCAGAAACCAATTCTAACAACTTCCTGGTGATGCTATGCTGCTGGTCAACAGACCACACTTTTTATGTATCAAGAGCCTGAAAGACATTGCAGAGAGTATGTATACAATCTTAAAGCTGGAGTTAAGATCCCTCTTGCTCCCACATTTCCTGTTGTATAACCACAGACTCATCTTACAGCTCTGAGCCTTCTTTTGCCATCGGTGGAATATGGTGATTCACTACTGCTAACATTTACTGAGTGCTTACTACGTACCAAGAATTAATGTTCCATATTTATCAATTTATAAATTGAATTGGACTTAGGTTAAACAACCTGTTCAAAGCAGGTACTGTAAAGCTAGATCTGATTCTAGGTAGTTTGAGTCAAGAACCTAGTGTATAATCTCTGTGTAAGACTTTTTAGCTCCTAGAGCCATTACACAGATAAATAATTGGTATTCAGGGGCGCCTGGTGGCTCAGTCGGTTGAGTGTCCGACTTCCGCTCAGGTCAGGATCTCACTATTCGTGAGTTGGAGCCCCGCGTCGGGCTCTGTGCTGACAGCTCAGAGCATGGAGCCTGCTTCGGATTCTGTGTCTCCCTCTCTCTCTGCCCCTCCCCTGCTCATGCTCTGTCTCTCTCTCTCAATAATAAATAAACATTTTTAAAAAAATTTTTAATAAATAATAATTGGTATTCACTTAACATTTATTGAGCACTCATATGTTCCAGACCAAGCTCCCTTGGAAGCATATTAACTCATTTAACCGTATAAAAGCCCTAAGAGGTAGGTACTATTAGCACCCCATCTTACAGGTGTGTGTGTGTGTGTGTGTGTGTTTTAATGTTTATTTATTTTTGAGACAATGCGAGAGCCAGAGTGCAAGCAGCGGAGGAGCAGACAGAGGGGAGACACAGAATCTGAGGTGGGCTCCAGGCTCTGAGCTTGTCAGCCTACAGCCCGACCCGGGGCTCGAACTCACAAACCGTGAGATCATGACCTGAGCCGAAGTCGGACGCTCAACCGACTGAGCCACTCAGGCGCCCCTTACAGGTTTTTAAATAGGCCCAAATACCCAAAGATCCCACAGCACAGCCAGGACTGGAACTCAGGCAGTCTCACGACTAGAGACTGGAACTCAGGCAGTCTCACGGCAGAGCTCAGTGCTCTTCTACCACAAGCCTGAAGAGGATGCGATTCCAGGGCTCTGGGCTACCAGACACCAGCTCGCCGACGTGGGCGCACCCTCGCGTCCACTTAGGGAGGTCTAATTGCCAGCCCCTGCTCGCTTGCAAAGCAAATCAAATCTTCCACAATTAGCTTTATGTGTACCTGTGGGAAGTGTCTTTCTCGGCTCACACCCAGGACCGCCATGAACACGTCAGGGCTCTGGCAAAATATAATTTGTCTAATCCCAGAAAAAAACCGAGAAGCTAAACATCCTGAGAACTGATTTACACTGAAATTGTTAACAGTCGCAGCGGGACCCCCTCAAACCGCGACCCCCCAAATTTGCACCGCCCCCTTAACGCCGCTGCATCCTGGGAGCCACAGTCCCAATTAGGCCTGGAATTTGTAGTTTGGACTCCTCGAGCCAGCACCGCCTACCTCTGGGCCGCTGGTGAAGGGCCTCCGATAATCCCATCTGCTCTCCAATGCTGCTCTCTGCCGGCCTTTTCTCAGGTTGCCAGGACTGTAAACCCGTTCCGGGTGCTCCGGAAGCGAAGCTTTCTCTTCCGGAACAAGCGTCTGGGCGACCGCACGTGGTTGCGGTGCCCTGGCTTCTGCCGGCGTTTGCAGAGAAGTATTTGGACTGTCTCCCCGAAACGAGTGAGCCCAGGCGGAGCCATGGAGGGCCAGAACGTGGAGGAGCTGCTGGCAAAGGCTGAGCGGGACGAGGCAGAGAAGCTGCAGCGCATCACAGTGCACAAGGAGCTGGAGCTGGAGTTCGACCTGGGTAACCTGCTGGCCTCGGACCGGAACCCCCCAACGGGGCTGCGGCGCGCGGGACCCTCGCCGGAGGCCGAGCTGCAGGCCCTGGCGCGGGACAACACGCAGCTGCTCATCAACCAGCTGTGGCAGCTGCCCACGGAGCGCGTAGAGGAAGCGCTGGTTGCGCGGCTACCGGAGCCCACCACTCGCCTGCCGCGCGAGAAGCCGGTGCCCCGGCCACGGCCGCTTACACGCTGGCAGCAGTTCGCGCGCCTGAAGGGCATCCGTCCCAAGAAGAAGACCAATCTGGTGTGGGACGAGGTGAGTGGCCAGTGGCGACGCCGCTGGGGCTACCAGCGCGCTCGCGACGACACCAAGGAGTGGTTGATCGAGGTGCCCGGCGGTGCCGACCCCTTGGAGGACCAGTTCGCCAAGCGGATCCAGGCTAAGAAGGAACGGGTGGCCAAAAATGAGCTGAACCGGCTGCGTAACCTGGCCCGCGCGCACAAGATGCAGCTGCCTAGCACGGCGGGCATGCACCCTACGGGACACCAGAGTAAGGAGGAACTGGGCCGCGCCATGCAGGTGGCCAAGGTTTCCACTGCCTCTGTGGGGCGCTTCCAAGAGCGCTTACCTAAGGAGAAGGCGCCCCGGGGCTCCGGCAAAAAGAGGAAGTTTCAGCCCCTTTTCGGGGATTTTGCAGCCGAGAAAAAGAGCCAGTTGGAGCTGCTGCGTGTGATGAATAGCAAAAAGCCTCAGCTGGACGTGACGAGGGCCACCAATAAACAGATGAGGGAGGAGGACCAGGAGGAGGCGGCCAAGAGGAGGAAAATGAGCCAGAAGGGCAAGAGAAAGGGGGGCCGGCAGGGTGCTGGCGGCCAGAGGAAAGGTGGCCCGCCCAGCCAGGGAGGGAAGAGGAAAGGGGGCTTGGGAGGCAAGGTGAATTCCGGGCCGCCTCGCTTGGGTGGCAAGAGGAAAGGAGGACAACACCAAGGAGGAAAGAGAAGGAAGTAATTTTCATCCTCGGACCCGCCTGTAAACAAAGAACTATACTAAATGTTAAGTTCGGGGGGGGGGGGGGGTCAAAGAAAGCGGCTTCTGCTGCCTTCGTTGAACTTGAGGTTGAAGGGATAGGCTGACCTCCCCCCAAGACAGATGTAAGTGTTGGACTTTACAAATGAATGTTTTTCCCACAACCAAGAATTTGGCTGGAGATTAAAGGATGTATTTAAGGACATAAGAATCAGGGAAAGAATTTGGTGGAAACTGGGAACGAGTTCTATTTTTTAAAACACATCTTTTTTCTTTTTAACTTTGAATATGGTGAGAGGGAGAGGAGAGTTGGTCATATTTCAGACTTGTAATTGATTTCTGCATTATTTTTATGACAAGTGTATCAAAGCAGAGGGGGGAACAGAAAGATTACATTTTCAAAACTGGACTTACAAGTAACTGTTAACCAAGGTTATTTAATAAAAGTGTCTGTGTCTAATGTTGCTTTTGACTTTTTGAGTGTTGGTAGAAATCCTAAGTAAAACCAAGGGGATACCTGGTTCAGATTATTTTCATTTACTTTCTAAAAAACATAAAGCAGTTAATTTATGATGATTTCAGTGAGGCTTATTAGGAAAACTCATACTTCTTTTGGTATCAGATATAATATTGAAAGTGTAGTAAAACTGATACCTCTTTGTAAAAAGATTTTATTGCTTTTTTATACTGTGAAAACATTGCCTTGCTGTAAATTACAAATTTGGGCTTCACTAAATAATAGTACTAATCCTCATTAATCCAGAAAATACTTAAATCCTCTTCAACATATATGTCCCCAATTTTTCTTTTAACTTCAGTGGGGTCTGTTTTAAGAAGAGATAAAGAGGGGCGCCTGGGTGGCGCAGTCGGTTAAGCGTCCGACTTCAGCCAGGTCATGATCTCGCGGTCCGTGAGTTCGAGCCCCGCATCAGGCTCTGGGCTGATGGCTCGGAGCCTGGAGCCTGTTTCCGATTCTGTGTCTCCCTCTCTCTGCCCCTCCCCCGTTCATGCTCTGTCTCTCTCTGTCCCAAAAAAAATAAATAAATAAATGTTGAAAAAAAAATTAAAAAAAAATTTGTTTATAAAAAAAAAAAAAAGAAGAGATAAAGAAACCCACCAAATCTATAATTGGTACGCTGTTGTCTGTGATTCATTTGTCAAACTGACCTGGTTTGATGAGGAGGTCAAATGTTGATAGCTATTATGGGTCTTTTTCCCTAATCTCAGTAACTTATCTTTGTAAAAATGAGTATCTTCTTTAAAGGATTCATAGTAGATCTAGATTCCAGGAGGGCCTTTTTGCTGCTGTTACAGCCCTGTGAGCCACTCTTACTGTTTTTTGGTCTGTCAATTGATAGGAAATTAAAGTTGGGAGTTCATTTTGTCTTTTTTTCCAGTGTTGCCTCATTTTTATAAGTTACCTTTAGAAATTGCTATGGAAAAAAAGCAAATTTCATATTCCAAATTTCATAATATGTAACCAAAATTTCAAAATTCATAATATGTTAAATTTCAAATTTCACAATACGTTACTAAAAACACAGATGTCCAATTGTTACTATCTTAGGATGCTTTGCCATCAATGATCAACTCTTCCACAGGGACGTGAAGCACTTGGCCCTGCTAAGCCACAGAGTACAGTGAAATCCTGGCAAGTTTGCAACTACTGATGAAATCATTTAATGGTACATTAACTTCACCAAAAGCCAAACTTTTCATAGAGCACTTAACATCTTTTAAGTTCTCAACCGTCCAGGGTATGTTGTTGTTACTGTTTTGTTTGGGGATTTTTCTGGTTTTTTGTTTTTCGACTTGATTCAGCAGACACAGCACTGGCCCTGTAAGAGATAACCCTTGGTGGGCTTTTTGCAAGGCCCTTATTTACTATTAAAACAGTTTAAATGCACTGTCTTAAGAATTTATTAGGAAAACACTTTAGGAAGGCACAGTAGCATTTTAAAGGAATCAGTGGAAAAAGAATGCCCTTGTTTCTCTCCCTTACCCTACGTCCCCAACATGTGAAATAAAGGGTTTCAAGTAGAGAGACTTATGGAAGTACCCAAGATCCTACGGAGAAGTTACCTTTACCGCAATTTCAGAGGTGGATGGTGGGACTGCAGCTAAGGCAGCGGAGATTTTGACTCGTGGGAAAACGGTCCTGATCCGAAAAGGGCTAATGCTGTGACAGGAGACTTAGCTGAGGGGATAGGCAAGCTCGGCCGAGTGGGCGGGAACAGTAAGGCGGCGGCCAGGATTGGCCAGTTGAGGGGGTGGAGGGGTAGAAGGAGGGGCTGGCTACCGAGGAGACCCCACGGCCATGGCTGCAGCCACTCGTGCCCGGGTCGCGCACTTGTTGAGGCAACTGCAGCGAGCAGCGTGAGTGCGGGGCGGGAAGGCGGGGGGCCAGAGGATGCCTGCGTGCCCATGCCGGGGGCGAGCCACCCGGGCTCCACGTGTTCTTCCTCGGGTTACTTACAAGAACCTGGGGTAGGGTATACTGCTGCCTGCACCCGCTCCGCGTCAGAGCCGTGCGCCCGGTGGGTTAGCATTGTCACAGGGTGCCAAGCAGCCATGCACAGCGCGGTGAGGCAGGTTGTACCCTGCCAGGTCTACGGTAAGGAAACAAAGGCCCGGAGAGGTCAGTGCCTGATCCCATGTCGTGGCAAACAATGGAGGTCTTGACACAGTGGACAAAAGACACATTCATGTGTCCAACCAACACATTTGTACTGGGTGTATGTTACATGCCAAAAACTATTCCAGGTGCTGGGGGTACAAAGGTGAAAGATTCTGGAGCAGTTTAAAGTCTAGCAGGTAATTGGATGAAGGAACAGGGTTTGTGAAATGGGCCTGTGGGGAACTCAGGGGACAGAGAACGTAGAAGAGAAAGATGGCTGTGTTAAATCACCAGGAGCTTCACTCCCTGGCATGTACAGGCAGTCAAGGTATTAAATGTTATGGCATGTCTGACTCCCCCCTCCAGAAATTCCAGGTGTATAGTAGCCACCTGATAAATCCTTGTGGAATGTGCAAATGCACAAGTCAGCCTGGGAAAAACATGTAAAATTTTGAGCCAATAGGTAGAGGTAAGGGGAAAGGAGAGGGATTAGAGAGGAATTTCAGACAAACTGCAAAGAGCAGCCCCTTTGGCAAGAGATGTAGTTCCAGGAGCTAAAAGTAGTTAAAATCTGGACCTAGTTTCATAGAAGGAGATGAGAATGCAGAAGACCCACCCTGAATAAGAATATAGCATTTATCAGGCACTTACCATGTGCCAGGCACTGCCCTACAGGCTTTACATGTACTATTAATAGTAACTGTAATCCTTAGAACACCCCTATGCCAGACTGTATTATTATCCTCATATTACATATTAAAAAAATAAAAGCATGAAGAAAAAGAATTTGTCCAGTTTCACACAGCTAAGCAAATGGCACAGCCATCATTTGAGCCCAGATATTCTAGCTTCACAGTCCTTGTTTTTAGTCCTACGCTAAAGAATTTGAATTATGTCCTATAGATACCGAAAGCTATGGAAGCAATAGTTCTCATTGTGAACCACTAATACTTTGAGATGACCCATGGGGGGAAAAATTCCATGGCCAAATAAATGGGAAACTGTTCTTTGCTGCATAGTGCTTTTGGAGAGTCAGGATAATTAGCACACGAAAGGCTCTGAGAAGTCCTATAGGATATAAAAAAAATAGCTTAAACTCTTTAAACTAGTGTATTTAAACTCTTTGTTCTAAATCTGTGTTATCATAAAAATCTTTCTATCAAGGAACACCATTCATATCCTTTGGAACCAGTGTCACGTAGAACATGTTTTTGGAATGGTTGTATGACAAAGGAGTGTGGCATGATTAAAATCACGTTCGAGCTTTCTGGTGGCAGTGTACAGTGGAGAGGAAAGACTAGAAGTAGTTGTAATGCTCCAGCTAAAAAGTGATAGCTTCAGGTACCAAAGAGAGGCAGTTGGTACAAGGAGTAGATACGAGAAATATTGAGGAGTCAGTTAAAATCAGCAGGATTTTGTATCTGATTAGTGAGATGGAAGGAGAAGTTGAAGTTTCTGGCTTGGGTGCAGGTACACATTAGGGCCATTTACCAAGATGGGAACTAGAAGAAGCCTAGCTTTAGGAGGGAAATGATAACTTCCCTTAGGGATTTCAAACTGAACATCCCTCATAAGTCCAGACAAAGACCTCCAGCAGGTAATTGACTATATAGTTCTGGAGCTGAGGAGCGAGTAGGAACTCACCCATGTGTATAGAGGACTGTACAGAGGATGTGGAAGCAAAGTCCTTGGCAAACTGTAAACCTAGATGGGTTGAGAATAGGTCCTAGGGAGCAGCATTGTTAAGGCAGAGTAGCAAAATGGGGCTTTTTTTTTTTTTAATAGGGTAAGCATTTAAAATGTGGGAGATTTCAGATAAAAATTTTAGAAAATTAGGAATGGCATCTTTGGGCCCACATTTCATCTGGGGAAAGTCTGCTAAGGCTGAGGTGAAGTGGGGGCCACCTCCTTTGAACAGGGCAAGCACTCCAGCTTCCTGAGAGGCCCTGGCATGCAGCCCACCACTTACATCGCACAGCAGCTGCACAGCCAGCCAGCAGCCTCTCATTTACATTATCTGCCAGCCTCCTTAGCGCTTGGGGTTGCAAATGATTTGCACTTCGAATGAAGGAAAAGGAGCCAGCATTAAAGGACAAGAACATAGCCAGACATATAGGAGAAAGCCCAGGAGAGAAGGACTGTACCTCCACTGCTGATTTGCAGTGTTCTCATCCCTGGGGTACAGCAGGAAACAAAACAGCCTAATATCCCTGGTGCTTAAGTGCAGAGGTGGGGCAGGTGGAGTGAACAACAGACTAGTAAAGTTTACAGTATATTACATGTTACTTAAAGAGAAAGTAAAGGAGGATGGGTTAGAAGAAGGGATGCAATTTTAAAGAAGATGGTCAGAGAAGACCTCACTGTATTAGTTTCTTATTGCTGCTATAACAAATTACCATGAACTTGGTGGCTTAAAACAACACACATTTATTCTGTTACAGTTCTTAAGTCCAAACTCAGTTTTACTGGGCCCAAAACAAGGTGTAAGAGGGCCACAGTCCCTTCAGCTGCTCCAGAGGAGAATCCATTATCTTGTTCTTTCCAGCTTCTGGAGATGCACTTCTTGCAACCTTAGATTATAGCTCCTTCCTCCATCTTAACAGCCAGCAATGTAACAACTTGCTTCAGTGGTCACATTGCCTTTATGTCAAATCTCCCTCTGCCTCCCTCTTAGGATGATGCTTCTGATTACACTTAGGGCCCACCCAGATAATCCAGGATAATCTTTCCATCTCAAAATCCTTAATATAATCACATCCGTAGGGTCCCTTTTGCTTTATAATGTTAACAGGTTTCAGGGATTAAGAACTGAATATCTTCCGGGTCTCAGCCAACCACACTCACTGAGAAGGTAACTGTTACGGAAAGATCAGTGGAAGGAAGGAGTGAGCCATGTGGCTCTCTGGGAAGGTACATGGAGGTTGAGAATACCTGACATGGTTTCAGAACATGACGACTGGAGAGGAGTGAGGGGGAGGTAAGGTCAGAGTTGTTGGGGGCCAGATAGAGAAAGCCAAGGAGGAGTACAAGGTTTTTTTGCCCTGATCAATCGGAAGGATGAAGTTACCATTAAACTCGGGTGGGGAAGAGGTTTTAAGGGAAGACCAGGAGCTGAGTCTTAGGCAGGTAAATATGAAATGCCTAATAGACATTCAGGTGGAGATGTCAAGTAGGCAGCTGAATCTGGAGTTCAAGCAACATGTCTAAATCAGACAAAGGTGGAAACCGTCAGTATGGAAGGCATTCAAGACCATGAGACAAGGTGAGGTCACTCAGGGAGTGAGTGTGGGAAGAAAAGAGCATTCAGAGTCAATAGCATGAAAAGAAACTAGGCCAGGAGCAGCCTGGAAGCCAAGGGAAGAAAGTATTGTCAGGGAGAAGAGAGTGGACCAGAGGATACCACTGATAGGTTGGGTAAGATGAGGACTGAAATGAGAACTGAGTGATATATTAGTGGGGTGAAAGGCATTACTGACCTGGTAAGCTTAGACAGTGGAGTCATGGAGCAAAGGCCAATTGGAAGAAGTCCCAGAGAGAATGGGAGAAGAGAAATTGGAGAGAGCATGTATAGTCAGCTAAAATCAAGAAGAGAGGTGGGGGCGACATCAGGAGAGGGAAGAGGGACAAGTGAAGGTTGTTGTGAGTATAAAACAGGAAAAATAATATTTTATGCTGGTGAATAAGATCTATCGAGAGGGAAATTTTGATGATGCAGGAGAGAGATGATGCACTGCTATCCTTGAGTAAATGAGGGAGGCTGAGATTCCACAGGAGAGGAACTGACCTTTGCTGAAAGCTTGGCTAGTTTATCCTGGCCAGTGATACCAGGAGGAAGGCCAGAATAATCAGGCCAGAGCCAAAAGGTAGGTAGATGAGAGCCTTGCTCTAACTGTGGTTTCCTCTGCCTCTCAGGAGGAGGAGAGAAGCCCACCAGTGGTTTCAGACTATCCTAAGAAAGTGGGGGAACCCACACTTTATTCTATTCTCCTTACCCCATGTCAGGTTCTGTGTCTTGGTACACAGGAAAAGAGAGAAGAAGCTAAGAGGATTTTAAATGTCTACACTTATTTATTTCTTCATTTACTCGTGCCTTCAGTCAGTATTTCTTCAATCAGTATTACTTTGTGCCTGGTACGATGGTAGCCACTGCAAATAAAGTCATGATCAAGGGAGATCTTATCTTGCAACCACAAAATTTACAATGTAGAGGCAGATGGAAACAGGAGAATGGTGCCAACAGTACATGTGATAACAGTTCTTCTGGGGAGGGAGGCATGGTACAGACCACAGAGAGACAGTACCTACCTGGGGCCTCCAGCCCTAGGGAAGACTGCCCAGGGGAAGTGACATTTGCACTGACAGTAGAAAGGACACTAATTACCCAGAAGAACAGGGGAAGATATGTTCCAGGAAGAGGAAATAGCAAGCACAAAGTTCAGTTCTGGAGGCAAGAAAGAGAATGTGTGGCCCATTCAAGGAAAAGAACAAATTTTCAAGGAGCTCCAGAGATGGAGCAAGATGAGAGGCCAGGCTAGAGAGATTAGCTGGACCAGTGAGGATGCCCAGAGGGCCATATCTGAAACAGGGCGGTGGGAAGTGGGGTCTGAGTGATGAGGAGGGGGTCATCAAAGTACGTTTAAACAAGGGAGTGACATCACTGGAAATAAGCCCCTGACCACTGTGTGGCAAAGGTGGAGCCAAGAGAAGCCTGCTAGGAACTCTGTAGTTATCCAGATGAGAGATGACACTGAAACCAGAGATTGGCAGAGGACCCAAGAGAAGTGGATGGATTTGGGTAGAGAAATATTTGAGGCCTTGATGCGTGGTTTGCCACAGAGGTGAGGTGTGAGCCCAGTATGGAACCCAACATTTAAGGAATGGGGAGGGTGGAAAAAGAGCTGCAGAAAGAGTAATTAATGGAAGCCCAGGTGAGTAGGGAGTCCTGAAAGCCGAGAAGAGCACTTTGCCCACCTGAGGAGAATGTGGTCCACGGTGTTCATTGCTAGGAGAGCAAGGTGCTGAGGAGGTCTAAGTGAGGGTACAGCAGAAGCTGGAACTTGTTGAGACAGCAGCCAGATTTCAGGGGGCCAAGCAATGTGTGGGAGGCAAGAAAATGGAGCCAACAGATGTATGCCAGAAGGGGAGACCCAGAGGGTGATCAAGCCAGAGGGGACAAGAGGTTGAGACCTTTAAGCATGAAACTCTTAAATATGATGACAAAGATTGAGTGAGGAGGAAGACCAGGAAAATACTGGACAAATGGAGGTCCCAAGAAGGGAAGAGGGGATGGGATTCAAACCATAAGTAAGAAGTAGAAATGATTAATCAAGGTAGCCTCAGAACCTTAAAAACAAAATAAAAACAAGTGGGAAGGGTATAAGGAAGCATGTGTTCCCACGGTAGTGGGCATTGGAAAGTTTTGAGTCTGGCTGTTTTCTTCCCTTTGCCTCTGCTTCCTTGTCCTTGGAGGGGGTAAAGCAGGGAAAGTTCACAGTAAAACCCACCTTTGACGGACAACAAAGTTGGCCTTGCCCACTTTGATTTCCCTGCAGCAGCCTGAGGATTGCTCACCCCACTGGGATGCTCCCAGGACTCTCCACTACACTGGACGTTTTCAGCCGTGTCCAGGAGGTGGCAGGCTTGACTCATGGTAGTGCTCTCACCACTTCCCACGTCAGCTTTGACTTAAGTCTGTCTCGGAGGTCTTGAACACTATCGAGCTCAGCACTTTTCCTTTCTTCCCCATCTTCCCCCTCAGATGTTTTTGCTCCAAATTTTAAGGGGGAACAAGGTAGTTGGGGGGGGCATACATTCACGTATCTGTTGGGATCCCAGTATGACAAGATCCTCTGGCAAGAAATAGAAACATTAAAAAAAAAAAACAAAAAAAACAAAAAAAAACAAAAAAAAAACACCTTACGCGACACTCAAATGCATAAGCGAACAGGAGGAAGGGGGACTGTCCAGGAAATAGGAGGCAACCAGGATTGGGAAGGGACACGGAGCCAAGGGTAGAGAAGTGGACTGGGAACTGAGATAAGGTGAGGGATTCAGGGAGGAAAGGGTGATGGGCATGAGCACACTTCAGGCTGCTGGGGAGGGGGTGACACAGAGGGGACCAGCAGGAGGCGCCCAGGGGCTGGCAGGTCGCTGGGGCTGGGAGGAGGAAGGATGGAAGCAGTAGGTGGTGACCTACTGGTGGCCTGCAGGCAAGTGAGGGCTTCTCATAGGGCGGGGTCCAGAGCCAGTTTCAAGAAAATTAAACACCTTGAAGACAATGGGGAAATACAAGTTCGAGTTCCCCCGGGGTAGGGGGAATGGGAGGGGAGGCACAGTGAGTAGTTAACCTACTCAACAAACTTGAGCAGTCAATTTGATCAAGCACCTAACCTAGTAAAAGAGCTGACACCTCACAGAGCACTGAGACCCCATCTCAAACTTAATTGTATCTCCAGAGGGCTTATCTCAGCTCCCTGCAGACATTTATTAAGTACCACTTGAATACTTCTTGAAAGAAGGATCCCGCAACACCGGGAAAATCCTGAGTCAACTTTTTTGTCCATGATGATTTCTGGGTTTTCCTATGTAATGTTTGCCAATAGCTACTGTTTTGACAGAATCTTAAGACTAGACTGTAGTGGAAGTTACATTAAAGCTTCTTCTCTTGCTTTTCTATTTTCACTTTTTTTTTCTTTTCCCTAGATGCCAGTGCCCTACTCATTCTCATACTTACTCCCAAGGTAATAATATATTTTGTGTTTTTAAACTGGCCAAAATTTCCAATTTCACCCCCCCCCCACCCCACCCTTTGACACTCATATTACATTTAGGCAAAGGATAAATCAAGAAAATCAAGGGATATGAGAGGAAAATTGAAATGGTTGCCTTTTCACTTGCAGTTGGTAATATGTAGTTCTAATTATATGATGGTAGCTGAATGCATGCTACTGATTATATGTTTGGCTTAAGTATATATTTAATACTATTTATGCTGTTTTTCTATTTCAAACAGAATTCTTTGCCAAAGCTACAAATAAGATTTGTATAAGCTTTGTGCTTTGTAAAAGCACAGATAAGATTTTAATACTGTCTGAGTCAATCAAACAGAATTAAGATGAAATCTTTGGAAGGTTTTAATTTATCTCAAAAAAGAAAGACGCTAAAGAACAAAGCAGTTCCTAGAAGGAAAAAACTTGTGTCTATCATTTTTTTAAAACTAACATTCTATTTCTTAATAATTAAAAATAATGACTTAAGTTTTCAGTTCCTACAAACGTCTTAATCCTTACCAACACCATTGTCCACAGAACAGCAGGAAGCTCATTGTAGCTTCAGCGTTATCCTCAGAACGTCACATGAATTACTGACACAAAAACTGATTTCACCTCGTAGAAGAAAAGGTCAAATCTAAAGGGCACCGTAAGAATGGAAACGAGGGGGCCTGCCCATACGGGAAACTAAGCAGAACCCACAGAGAAGCCTGTTGGGGAATAGAACAGATAGAGTAACTAACTGAAGGCTTTTTCCTGCCACTGGTGTTGCTCACCATTTAGAATAAAATAAGCCAAGGGACCTCCCAGTCATTAAGGACCTTCTACTAGGTGAAAGCTTGCCCAGCCTTTTAGGTCCTAAGGGACATATGCAGAATTTTGTCTTCAAGCTGGTTTTTTCCAATTATTAGTTGATTTCAACAAAGAATTAGTAGTTTCCTATTTGGAAGAATAAAATTAATAATTTAAAGAAAGATAACCTCGCTGTTTTCTAAGATTCGATTTAGGTCTTTTTCTAAACTTCAGTAGCAAGAGTAATAGGTTATTTCTTTAAAGTTGATGAGGATCAAAGAAATTTTAATTTTAATTAAGGATACCCTTGCCTTTGGGGAAGCCAAAAGTAGACTGTCGTCTAGTGTAGTCTCTTTTCCTTAAAAAAAAAAAAGGCAGTAAAAATTGTTGTGTAGACTTTTTTTCACTCTTATGCCTACCCAAGAGTGATAAAAATCAGTGGATTAAAACAAGGCTAAGACTCATTAAGTGGAGCCTTCTTGTTCTAACACAACAGGAAATCATTTCTGCCATAACCAAAACCTGATACATTACAAAAAAATATCAGTTTATAAAAATTTTTATTAAATTTCACAAAGAAAACTAAAATTTCCACATGGGTTCACTTGAAAAAATGTAAATATCTTACTGTGATAATTTTTTCCTTGGAAAAACTTTAAATTCAAACAACTGATCACAGCTGTTATAAGAAGTATAAGCAGGACTCTAATTAATGAATTTACTAATAGTTGTTCTCTAACAGTAACCCAACTCTAGCATCTAGAAGGTTTTTCTTTTCTAGAGGGTTTTTACACCTTGTTTCAAAAGTATATTTTAACTTCAATGAAGAAAATATTTTTAATAACTTTATTGTCACACAATCAGCATCAAGTTAGCATTACAGTCTCTTAAAATGCAGGTTTTAATTCCAATTTGATATGAAACCTGAAACAATGAAACCTGAAAATATATTTTAGTTAAGGCTTTTTAAGGGAGATGCTTATGTTCACTGGCAAAATACCAATTTACTATCAAATAAAAATATTTTTGCTTTGTTTTTGAGGCTTACGCTGATGCTGTTTTCTACATTTCTAGCTCTTGGACTTGCACCTTCTGGGAAAACAACAGATTATGCCTTTGAGGTAGATATAATAAGTCCATTCTTTCCTTTAGGAATGACTTGAAAAAAAACTCCAGTATTTTGCTAATGCATTATTGTCTCATTTGAAATCTGCTATTAATTGATGTTCCCTAATCTCATTATTTGATCAGACCTTATTTAGAAAAGTACTTTGTTGGGGTAATGGAATATAATTCTTCTGATAACATGAATAATGTCTAAAATACGGTCTTTTGTTCAGCCATCAAAATAGGAGAAATTCCCAGGGCACCTGGGTGGCTCAGTCAGTTAAGCATCCAGCTCTTGATTTCGACTCAGGTCATGATTTCTCACTTCCTGAGATCAAGCTCCATATGGGGTTCTGTGCTGATAGTGTGGAGCCTGTTTGGAATTCTTTACCTCCTCCCTCTGCCCCTCCCCTGCTCGTGCTTGCCCTGTCTAAATAAATAAATAAACAAATAAATGTGAAAAAATTAAAAGAAAAATAGGACAAATTCCCAGTTCTACAAACTCTCTAGCTTATATACATTGTATGTTATATCTTCTTTAGTTTTATAACAATCCCAAAAGAGAACCAAGTAATCTTTTGAAGCAAAAACAAAGGAGCAATGAATTCTGATGAATTTTTATCACACTACAATTATATAATCACTTGTTTTTATCTCTGTCCCCTCCTAGTTCAGGAGCCATAAGTTAAAATGAAGGCCACCCTAAGAACATACACTTTATTCTCTACACAATAAGGAACGATTCATTTCATTCATAGTTTTTAGAAATGAAATGGCCAATCCTCTAACACAGCCTGTACCTGAATCTTTTTTTTTCAGATGGCCGTTTCAAATATTAGATATGGAGCAGGAGTTACAAAGGAAGTGGGAATGGCAAGTATTTAAGAATTCCTACAGTCTTCTACTATAAATGTTATATATCTTTTAAAACAAGTACAAATTGACAACAATTGAGTCCTTTGTTTTGAAAAATGTACAATGTTAAGTTTACCAGAGAGAGAAAGAGAGCCTATTACAGTTCTAGGGCAATCAAACCTAACTTGTAAATTATTTTTGTTATTGTAGGACCTACAAAATATGGGTGCTAAAAATGTTTGTTTGATGACAGACAAGAACCTCTCCCAGCTACCTCCTGTACAAATGGTTATGGAATCCCTAGTGAAGAATGGCATAAATTTTAAGATGTATGATAATGTGAGAGTGGAACCAACTGATAGAAGGTATATTTTATTGTTGTTATTTACTTTATGTAGAAGCCAACACACCACTGTTGCTTAAAGTTTGCCCCAAGTCTTGTTTAATGGCACGGCAACTTATTTCTGAAAAAATATGACATAATGGCTTTTATTTTCCCTTCTCCAAGCTTCATGGAAGCTATTGAGTTTGCCAAAAAGGGAGTTTTTGATGCCTACGTTGCTGTCGGTGGTGGCTCCACCATGGACACCTGTAAAGCTGCTAATCTGTATGCATCTAGCCCTCACTCTGATTTCCTAGATTATGTCAATGCCCCCATTGGGATGGGAAAGCCTGTGTCTGTGCCTCTTAAGCCTCTGATTGCAGGTAAAAATTGTTTGTTTGTCCGTTTGGCTGTTTTATTTTGCAGTTGGCAAAAGGCCTTAGGAAAGATACAAGCCAGGGATTTTAGGGTATATGTTTCCAAAGCTTTCTGATTTCTTCATTTCAGTGCACTACATTGTTTGGAGAACAGAACAGATATCAGTTCATTTATGTTTACAATTCTGATCTTCGTTATTGTACAGATAGAGACAATTTGGGTCAGTGTAGGAAAGTTTGCCGATTTATGCTAGGAAGTCACTGTATGGAGGAGGGGGGAAGGTTATCATTTCTATCTTATTAGATCCCTCTATTGGCAGGTTTGTCTTTTAAACCCCTCTCTGCTTTGTCCCATTTTGCCAGCCACTGTGGAGTTTAAGGGGAACATTCGCTATTATTTTTCTGGTGTTGACTCAACCCTTTCTTCCACACAATGGCTCTTCAGCTGACCTGGGGCTTTGTCTCTGCCCTGGGACATGTGGCCAGCAAGGCTGCATCACTCTGGGCAACATCTGCTCTGTGGCTGTCCTGGGGACAGACATGCATGCAAATCCAGATCAGAATAGCTTGTCTGTCCCACACAGACCTTAGGATCTTTTGGTCTTTTCTTTCCTCCCATTTTATGGCTGTTAGCATATTACTGTGTAAAGTCTTATAGTTAAAATGCACTAACTGGTAACTGGAAAATATCTGTCTCAAGTTTTGTCCTTTTTCTTCTCCCTCCTGTCTGCCCCTACTGCGAATGGGCCTTGTGATGGTATAGGAGTAAGTTGAAGGCAGATGAACTGCTTTGACATGAATGAGCAATCAGCAGGGAGCAACATAATTGATGTCTGCAAAATGGAACCCTCTAGTGAAACTGTGTCAGCATCACACAGAGGGGTGATTAGTAAAGTTTAGAAACTTGACAGAACTACAAAACCACGGAGCCCAGCAAAGGCAGAGCATTACTGTGCTTGCTGCCAAGAGGGAATAAAGATGTCTTTTAGAAAAGGCGAATATGAGTTTTCTAACCAGAGATGCTGAGCAGCTTGTGTTTGAATACCCGGCTGCAGCTGCTAAAGTTCTGTTGCTCGAGTTCCCAGAGTTCCTAGCTGTTTATACAGAAACAGACATCACACATACAGGTTAAATATACACACATGTTAATATAGACATGGACACTGTACATACACGTTAGGTGTAGGTACATGTTAGCACAGGCACTGGTTTCATACATGTGTGTTAATACAGATACAAGTACCACACATACTCATCAAAAGGGGCAATTCACGTTAGCTATGCCTACATGTTATGCAGACATGGACACGATGCATGTTAAACATGTGTGTGTATTAATGCGGATGGTGCCATCACATCCACATGTTAAACATGCACGTTAATGCTGACAGGCATACTATTATGCATGCATGTAAATGCAGGCACCCTTATACATGTGAAGCATACATGCTTATTAATATAGATACAGACATCAGGTGAGCAACAGATGCAGCAAAGCTTCCTTCTCTAACTTTGCTCCTTGCTTCCCAAGGCTGAATTAAGTATCTCCACTGACCTTTATTTAGAAGCATTATTTAAATTGATATTATTTTGTTCGAGTCCCAACCACCTCAGGAACTGGGAGTGAAACTACAGGAGTTGCCATCTTTGACTACGAACACTTGAAAGTAAAAACTGGTAAGAACTTTGCCCATAACTTTTTAAAAAATTCTCTCTCTTACCTTTCAACCCCACCTCCTTTTCTTTAATCTTAATATTTAAAAATCAAGGAGTTATAGAGTTAAGGGGAGGGTTATATGTATACATATACATTTTATTTCTCTCTTATTTTTTATTTTTGAGAGAAAGAGAGCATGAGCAGGGAGGTATAGAGAGAGAGAGGGGGGCAGAGGATCTGAAGTAGGCTTCATGCTGACAGCAGAAGCCTAATGCAGGGCTCAAACTCAGGAACCAGGAGATCATGACCTGAGCTGAAGTCAGACACTCAACCAGCTGAGCCACCCAGGGGCCCCTACACATTTTCTTTCTTTTTCAAAGTACATATAAACTATGAAACAGTCCAATAGACTTCTTTCTGAGAATTACCTACAAAAGGATATTGAAATGCCATAATCTCGATTGGCCATTTTTCGGCCGAAGTTAGTAACTGTATGTCAGTGGTAAATGATTATTCCCTTTCTTGGACATCTTTTCTACACTTTAAATCAATTTCATTGAGATACATTTTTTATATAATAAAATGCATACATTTTAATTGTCAGTTTGATGAATTTTGACAAATAGATACACCCATGTAACCACTACCCCAATCAAAATAACAAAACATTCCCATCACTCCTGAAAGGTCCAGAGGTCCCAGGCCTTTGTAGCAGAATAAATTGATATTCAACTGCACATTTACAGTAACTTCTCTTTTTAAAATTAAATTACATTATCCTTTGACATTATTAAAGATAATAGTAGCCAATACTTAAATTCTACCTTACAGTTTTTCTAAGACTTTTACATACTATTTTCTCATGTGATCCTTACAACAGCTATGAAGGATAGAAGCCCTACATTGTCATGAGCTAATCTAACAAAGAATTCAGACTAAATGACTTGTCCGAAGATACATAGTAAGTTGCAGAATGATGACACAAACCGGTGGTGTGCTAGTAAACCAGCTCTTGGGAATTTAATCAGCAAGTAAGCACTGATTTGTAGTACTGGCCAATTTCTTTGGTGTATAATACTCCCAGCATAGCCAGTGGCATCATTCAACCCAGAGTTGGGAAGAGATGCACATACTCAACTCTTTCAAACCAGAAGGAGCTTCAGACCCACTGTAAAACCCAGGTTTCTGGCTCCAAATCTCTTTCCACTGGTCTTGCTGCCTCCCTTCATGAGAATGAATCTCATCTCATATTTTTAATTTTTTAAGAATAAATTGTTATCCTAAAGTAATCTAATTTTTTAAAATGGTGTCCATACCTAGAGCCTCTATTGAAAATCCCTGTCTTAGGCATTGCTTCCAGAGCCATCAAACCCACGCTGGGACTGATTGATCCTCTGCACACCCTGCACATGCCTGACCAGGTGGTCGCCAACAGTGGCTTCGATGTGCTTTGGTAGGTACTAGTGCCATCTGGAGGGGCTTCTCCAGTTCCTGGGTCTATGGACAGTATGGATAGTGCTTTCTTGCCAAAAGCACTTGCTAAGCATTCATTGGTTAGTGTTCCACAACAACCCCAGCTTTGGTTCTCATTATTCCCTTCCCTAGTTGAAAACATGGAACCTATAAAGGTTGGTGACTAGGTGAGCTCCTGGGTGCGCCACAAAGCTGCTGTTCAGGATTGACCATTCCAGCCACAGCTGCAGCCACAGGGACACAGTGAAAGGAGCAGTTGGAGCTGGCATGCAGCATCTCAGACCCACGATGCCTGCCTCTAGGGCTACACGAAGCAGGAAATGCCCAGGGCTGCCACACTGTGGAAGAGGGCAGGAAAGGGAGCTAATGTTTCCCAAGCTGGACTGTGCTCACCGTGTCAGTACTTTACACACCACCACTTCACCACACCTCTGTGCCATACGAAAAAGAAACCTGGCTTTGAGATGTTTAGTAACTTCCCAGAGCCATACTGCAGGCTCTCTTGACCTCAGCTGCAATGTGCTGATGGATCCCTGAGCAGTGTTCCTTCCAGCGGCTTCACAGAGACGCACAGACACTTCACGTTCAGCATGTCCCGAGCTGCCTATTTCATCCACTTGCACATGCACATTTTTTTTCACATTCTAACATATCTAAACTCAGAATACATCTTAAAATCTGTGGCATGACAGTATGGTTTTCTTCCTCAGTGGTACTATTTTTTTTAATTGTGTATCTTATAATGGATGACATCTTAAATTTGATGAAATCTGATAACTATCTAAACCCCCCACCCCCACCCTCACAGCCTCTCCTCCCGAGTCCCTTAACTTAGCAGCAGTCCCTTAACTTCTTTCTCATGCCCACACACAGCTGGTATTTCCTACCACTTATTCCGCTTGAATCTCTCTCCTGTCTGCTCCCTCCTCTCGAGCCTCATTACTTCCGCCATGGTTCAGACCTGTCCAGCTCTTGCTTGGACAGTTGCAGTAGTCTCCTCATCAGTCTCCCTGCTTCCACCCTCTAGTCCTTCTATCTGTTCTCCATACTGGCCTTAGCAAGTTTTCAGAATGCAATATAACCATCACACATCTACATGCATGCACACACACATACACACACCTCTACCTGACAGGTCTTTCAGTGGCTTTCCACTTCTACTGCCTGAAGGCCACATTTGGCCCTGGAATGTCCCCAATGCTCAGCTGTTTATCTGCTTGGAGAATTTATCTTCCAATTCCACTGGAGCATTCTTGCCTTGTTGGAACCTTTGGTGACCTTCCCCATTCCTTTCCTGAAGTACAACTGACCACTCCATTCTTTACTCTTCCCCACTGGGTGGCCTAAACATTCTTTCTGAGACACCTCCATTTCACATGCCCATCTCCTTCACTGCACTGTGAGCTTGATGAAGACAGGACCATCTTACTCACTTCTCCATCCCCGCCCCTTGGCACAGTGACTGTCACATCATAGGTATTCAGTTAATATCTCTCAAATAAAATTCACACAAGCAGGAGGTGGCAGAGTTAGGATTCACACCCAGGACTACCCAAGTCCATGGTCTGCTTTTCTCACTGTATTACATTGCCTGCCAAGAAAGTGGAGAGAAGGATTTACAGCTGACCCCAGGGTCTGTGTTCTCACCACTGCAGCATACTCTTAATAGGAGGCTTGTGTAACTATGACCCTCCTTGAGTAATATGGTATTTGATCAAATACAAGAGATAAAATGGTAAATATATTTTAAAAGGAAATCATTTTTTAGATTCAGTGCTTTTCCTCATGACTCAAATATTTAAAAATTCAACATCATGAAGATTTATTTGCACCAGAAAAGAGTCATATGTAATCCAGTAATACACACTGGTCAAAAAACACTATAGTGCTATTAATGTAAACTTCACTGTGTCAACTTCTATAATAAGTAATGACTATTGTAGACCAGAGTCTGGTGGAATGCATTGTGATTATCACTACTACATAGCACATCTGTAGCGGAGTCAGTACTGAACAAGAGAGTTTCTAACCTGAATGGAGGGGGAAAATGAAGAAGATACTTTCAATCTGTGTGTTTTCAATATTTCTTGTTAGCCATGCCCTGGAGTCCTACACTGCCCTTCCCTACCACATGCGGAGCCCCTGCCCTTCAAATCCCATCACCCGGCCAGCATACCAGGGCAGCAACCCAGTCAGTGACATTTGGGCTGTCCATGCACTACGGATCGTCGCTAAGTATCTGAAGAGGTATGTGGCCCAGAGGAGATGGAAACAAAACAGAAAGCGTGCCTGGTTGGGTCAGTCAGTAGAGCATGTGACTTTTGATCTCAGGGTTATAAGTCTGAACCCCATATTGGGTGCAGAGATTAGTTAAAAATAAAATCTTAGAAAAAAAGGAAAAAAAACAGAACAGAAAACCACATTCCACCCTCACATAAAATGTAGCATGCCAGATCCTGAAATATCCTGAGCAAGTCTGTTCATGAAAAGATCAGTTCAGTGGACATAGAGAAGCACCAGAGACCAGCAAGCTCCGGAAGGATGCAAAACTCGGGGAGGGAGACACATGAGGATGGATGAAACCTGGATCCTTCAGTCTGAAAAGGCAAAGGCAAGGGGACAAGATATCAGCCCCTGATTTATGAAGGATGCATATAGAAGGATTATTCATCAAAGCCTCAAAACCAAAGCTAAGGTGAGGGGAGATGTCCTTTGAGAGTTGGTTACACCAAGAGCGGTAATGAGACTCAGAGAGGCAGATGTTGGCTGTGCCCATGCAGGCCCTGTCCAAAGGTACACTGAGTCAACCCATTAAGCAAACTCATATGAACTGAGTTTAAGAAATACATGTGTAGAGTTGTCTGTCCCAGGAGATATAAAAAGCTTCCTAAAAGATTTTGAAAGATTTATGAATGATGTATCCATGATTGGCTCCTAAGAAAGCAAAGATATACTTAGAGATGAAAGCTGATCCCTGAAACATTAGGAACTATGCAAAACCAGACTCACTTCTGTACTTATACATAATGGAGGGAAAGAACACAGCAGTTTGGACCTAGATGTGAACATGGTGCTTCCTGTGGCCCCTGGTTAGAAGCTGTACTAGAGAGGGAGCTCAAACTGTATTTTGTAGTGCAGCAGGGGGAAGGGACATAGAACCATTTCAGGAGACCATCAGAGAGCATGGCAGCATTTCACTGGGTAGATGCAGATCCAGATAATGGTCAGCCAGTGTGTGCGACAGGGACAGAAGGCTTGGCAGAGCATGGTGGAAGGTAAAGGGGGTAAAATGGACAGAGGACAAGCTAAAGCCCCATCATCTGCTATTTCATCTTGTTATTCAAGGAATAAGAAACTAACCCCGGTTTGGAAAGGGGCCACAGAAGCCTCACCATTCCAAATGAAAGGAGATAAAAGGCTATAGCACTCTACATAACAGAAACCCTTACTCCAGGCAAAATCAGAAAGAGCAAGCGACAGAGGGTTCATTTGGCAGTTTTCAGCTTCCTCCCTGGGGCAGGGTTTCTAAGCAAGTGTGTATGAGAAGGTTGAGCTCCATCTGCAAGGGGCCTTTGAGAATTTGCTTTTCTCAAAGTGGCACTGGGGACATCTAGAGCGAGCAAAGCTTCGTCCTACAATAACATCCCACTTCTAAAATGATAAATATTAAAATAACATGTGTAGTTTCCACAGATACTAAGAGGCCTCCAGAGGGTTCTATTTGGGGTAGTGTCACAAAAAAAAAAAAAAAAAAAAAAAAAAAAAAAAAAGATGGCTGGGCAGGCTGTAATTAGCCTGCAGGTAGCCCGAGGCAGCAGGGACTCTGAGAAGCGGTCTGAGCCCTATGCATTCTGAGTATATGTTTACTTGAAGTCCATTCACAGCTGCAGTCAAGGTCATTGACAAATGAAGAAGAAGAATGACTCTCAGGGCACTTTTCTAGAGCAGCTCACAGCCCAAGGGTCAGTGCTTTCTTCCCCTGGCACTTTTATCACAGGAGCAGCCTGACAGAGTATTTATTATGCCTTTGCCCAAAACCATTGATGAGAAAATATGTTTCCCTTCAGTTTTCATTTAGAAGACAAGATGTCGTTTGAATAAGTTACCTAATTTTTCTTCCTACTGAGTAGCATTTCTTTTTTCCCCAGATCTTTCCCTAAGGCTGCCCTTTCTTTGTAGGAAATGCCAATGTTGATGTAGATATTTATATCATCCACAGGGCTGTCAGAAATCCTGATGATCTTGAAGCAAGGTCTAATATGCACTTGGCAAGTGCTTTTGCTGGCATTGGCTTTGGAAATGCTGGTGTTCATCTGTGGTGAGCAAATCTGAGACTATATTTATTCACCTAAGCTATTGCTTTTATTTTTAAAATGTTTATAATTTGGGACAGGTGTAAGATCTAAATATGCCATAGAAAGAAGAAATTTAACTTTAGGTACTGGAATGTTTTGTTAATTCAAATGTGATTTGTTGAGTCATAGATTTTTTTTAAGTTTTTCTTTTTAAGTATATTTTACCCCCAATGTGAGGCTCAAACTCATGACCCTGAGATCAAGAGTCACATGCTCTACTGACTGAGCCAGCCAGGTAGCCCCTAAATTTTTTTTTTTTTTTTTGGTAACAGCCTTATGGAAATACAATTCACACACTATAAAATTCACCCATTTAAAATGTATAATTCAGGGACACCTGGATGGCTCAGTAGGTTAAGTGTCTGACTCTTGATTTTGGCTCAGGTCATGATCTCATGGTTCATGACATAGAGCCCTCCCCCACAGAGGCCACTTGGAATCCTCTCTCTCCCTCTCTCTGTCCCTCCCTCTCAAAATAAATAAATACACATTTTTTAAAAAGAATATTAAGTAACAAAAGCAATGTTTAAAACTGTATGCACATACGATCATAAATTAAAGATATGCATAAAAAGACCAGAAGATGTACTTTATAATGGTTATCTTGAAGAAATAGGATTATGGATCATTCTAATTTTTACAAGGAATATATACAACTGTTAAAATAAATCGAGGAAAGTCATTCGGTATCATTAAAAAGTTACTTTTGGAAAATACATGAACTCTTTCACTTCAGGAAAAGACACTACGCAATATTTTTCCAAATACTGTGAAGCCTGAGAAAGGTAAAGTACATTCCTAAGTGCCCAGCAATTCAGAGAACCAACACCTTCTGATCTGTCTCATGAAGACTAATAGGCAAGGGATACCTTTTTTGATAAGTACTCATACAGTTCACCAAAATACTTCATCTTTCTATGAAATGTAAATCTTTTGGTGAATAACCCCAAAGTCGTCTAATAACCCACACAAAAAGACTTACAGACCATTTTACTATTATAAAGCATTTCACTTTCAATATTTTAACTATAAATACATTAACTTCTCACAATATATATATTCTGGGTCATCTAGTAAACTATAATACTGTCCTATTTGTTCACTAAGAATTCAAGAGGATATAAAGAGGTTTTGTTTTTTCTTTTTTCATTAAAACAAATTTAAAAAAAACCCACAAATAAAAACCATGGTGCCTTTTCTTGATAACCTTTCAAACTGCAAAAATCATTTATGATCCAACTATGTTAGTATATAACATTTGAAAGGATATATCAATTACTGATGGGACAGATGACTGGCAGGTCAAGCTTGCATATCTAATGCAGCACATCTTGGCTCCTAAAACTCACACCCACATCATGAGCTTGGGCAGGAACACACTGCCAAGGCAGTGCAGAGCGAAATAGAAAACACATGCCCTGAAGCTTATTAAAGAAACTTCAAAGTAAATTCTTCAAGATCATTAAGTTAATCAATGTGTTTGGGGATCAACTTCTGCATGAACACTTTTTAGTGGCATACAATTCCATGAGCATTTGAATTTGAACATTTCAGAGGTTTTGTTAATGAACACACAAAATGTCCAATGCATAATCATATATTGTTGTATCAAAGAAAACACAATGTATAACTTTGTGAGATAACTATATGGTCAACAGACTGTGAAGGCTCTCCCATAAAAGTATCTTTGTTTTGTTAACCTGAATTTCTGGTATCAATGTGTCAACATAAGGACTTTCTTTCTTTTCTAGCCATGGAATGTCCTACCCAATTTCAGGCTTAGTGAAGACATACAAAGCAAAAGATTATAATGTGGATCACCCACTGGTGGTAAAAACATAAACTCTTTAATTAAATTTCATATTCCTGGAGCGCCAGGGTGGCTCAGTTGGTTAAGCGTCCCAACTTCAGCTCAGGTCATGATCTCACTGTTCGTGAGTTCCGGCCTTGCGCTGAGCTCTGTGCTGACAGGCTCAGAGCCTGGAGCCTGCTTTGGATTCTGTGTTTCCCTCTCTCTCTGTCCTTCCCTGGCTCGTACTGTCTCTCTCTGTCTCTCAAAAAATGAATAAATGTTAAAAATTTTTTAATTTCATATTCCTCACAGTTGCCATAAATGTATTTGTTAAATATATTTGTCAATTCTTAATTGTTTGGAGTATAGGGTAAAGTAATTTAATATCTAGAAAATGCATGTTGAAAACCAACGTTGCCCCACTGGTCACCACAGTTTGTTTCTCTTCAGCCTCATGGCCTTTCTGTGGTACTCACCTCCCCAGCAGTGTTCACTTTCACAGCACAGATGTCTCCTGAACGGCACCTGGAAACGGCAGAAATACTGGGTATGAACCATGACGCATAAATCTGTGACCCACATATGTGGAGCATATCATAAGGTTGCTTCTGAAGATAATCCAGAAAGGATAATAATACCTAGAAAGTTGCTTTGAAATAGCTTAATAATAAAATGTGAGTAACCTACCTGAAGTCTGTCTAGCACTAAAATTCTGTAATTTTGCTTCTATTAACAATGAAATGGAACCAAATATTGCTTATGTTAAATTTGGAGTAATAATATTTCTATTGTTTTCATCCCCAAGAAAAGTGACTCTTTATATACTGTTAATGTTACAACTGGCTTTTGCTATGTTTAGTAGGTAATAAAATGAATCTAAATTGGACGTAACAGCACATTCCCAATTATAAAGAATCTAAACAACTAGAAACTTTATAAAGAGATCCCAAAAGAAAAATCTGTTTTGCTGCTCTGTCGAATAAATAATGTCTATAATAAGACACCCACAGTGCTCTTTGAATCTTATAAGAAATAAAATTATATTCAGGATAGCTTTAGTGTTAAGTAAAAATTTTTGGTATTTTTTAAGATGAGAACTCTTTCAAGTAGACTTTGAGTATTTGATTAACTTTCCAAGCATTTTATTCCCCTACTTGTGTTTAGGGTAGGAAGGGAAAAGCTAAAAAGAAAACTTCATTATGCTCTTCTAGCTCCAGCCGTTGGAGAGGTTATTTCCAAAAAGGTAGGCATGACCACAGATTCCTTCCACGTGTGCTGCTCCCTCCACTTCTCTTTCACACTCTGACGTTTGTGCTTTCACAGAGTTCCAGGTGTTGTGCTGGGAATGCTAATGAGAGAAGCCAGGCTAGAGAAGCTGTGCAGGGGCTTGATTTCCCAGCATGCGCTGCTGGAAATATGGCGTCCACCTTCCCAATGATCTTGTTTCTTTTCCCTTTCGGACTGGGGTTTATTTTTCAGCCATTTTGGGGACTCAGATGCCTAGATGCCTTGTAAATATGCAGTGTAAGTAGGAGGGAGCCCAAGTAGTCAGCTACACATCTGGGAAATGGGAAAGTCTTAGAAAACCTAAAGGTAAATAAAATTCCAGGCAACCAACAACACTACTGTGAAAAGCAATTCTTCTGGTAGACAAAGCTCAGGGTGGAAGAACCTACCAATTCTTCCTCCTTGCATAGGAAGTTTTGTTTAATGTTATTCCATACTTAGCCATCAACTATTTTAATTCCTTGTGTAATCTTAGATTCTCTTAGCTTTATACCGATTTATTCTCTTTCCCACCCTCTCTTTTTTTCTAAAACACTTCACAGGAAAACCCAGAGGCTTTGATGTGTGTTTTATGGCAGCAATCGCAGGAACATAAAAACCTCATAAACCTTGTATCGTGTGTCACCTTTCCACCTAATCCATATTTCAGCTGCCACTGTGTAATACAGACTGGTCTTGTCAGGCAAGGTTTACCTTCCATCCAGCTGCTCTCCCAACTAGCCTTCTATCTGGGTCTATTTATACTTTTTTCTGGATTACTAAAACAGTTCTTGCTGCCATTGAAGAAAAAGGTTAAAACTAATAGTGTGCTTCAGCATGGAGGTAAACTGTACATTCTAGTCTCCTGGTGAACAATACAGAGAAAGTGGACTTAGACTCAACATGAGGCATTTCGGATAATAAATAATGCTACATCTGTTTGGAGAGTGCTTCACTTCCTGTTAGTAAATGTGTTCAGCTAGAATGGAGGGTGGCTGGAGTGCTAAGGGTCTGGACCTCTCACTGCTAGCCCTGCCTGAGGGCAGAACCCCTGGCTCGTCCAGACTGATGTCTCTATGATTTCATGTATTAACTATGAATCGTGTCTACATTTTTTCCTTACAAATTTCCAACCCTTGGCAACCTTCTCCACTCTTCACCAACATCATTATTATCTACATACTAAACACTGTTTTCTCAGAGTCTTGTTCTTGGTTCCGCCTGACTAGTCCTGTAATATTTATTTAAAGTAACCTGCCCTGGCCCTTAAAATAAAAAGTTTCATAGCAATAGAGAGGAAGTATTTCCTCCCCTGGCCACACATAGTCCATTTTTGTCATTTTCTTCCTTTTGGGCAGTCAGTGTTGGAGCTTTTGCACTTCAATATATCCTTGCCTCACAAGGTGTTTGTAAAGGGTTTTTCTTCTTTGCCTAAGATGTTGCTGGGAGAAAAGACGTTGAACACATATACCTCTAGATGTCAGCAAATTCCAAGCCTTGATAGTTACATAACCTGTGTTTTCTCCTACGAATGCTCCTGCCTCCTCATCCAAACACCAGCCTTCTTTTTTGGTCTCCTCCCTATGTCTCTTCTCTTGGCTCGGTTCCTCTTCTTCCCACAACACTAGGGGCAAGGAGCCCATTGGAAATGTGAGAGCCAGGTTAGCACACCCCAGACGACTTCCCTGCAAATGATATCAGGGTCCTGCAGGCTTGCCTGGCCCATCTGTGTTCTGCAGGGTTGATGCTGGGCTGGCCTCCATGTGGAGGCACAGCGGTGCCCTTGTCCTCGGTGGTAGGGAGCCAGCAGTAGGTTATGTATTCAGCTATCGTGTGACTGAATGACACCCTCTCTCTCTACAGTCAGCACTTTGTGTCTTCTAGGAGCTGACACCCGCACTGCCAGGATCCCAGACGCTGGGCCTATTTTGGCAGACACGCTCCGGAAATTCTTATTCGATCTGGATGTTGATGATGGCCTAGCTGCCATTGGTTACTCCAAGGCTGATATCCCTGCATTAGTGAAAGGGACGCTGCCCCAGGTAAGAGATGCAGTGCGTCCTCATGCCTTTCGGAGAAGCACAAAGCTGCTGGAAAAACATGGTCCACTTGGCGGGGGGGGGGGGGTCTTAGGGGAGAGGAAAACCCAGGTCTCCTCCATACCAGAGAACAGCTCTTCTCTTCCCCTATGGGAGGGGCCAGCCTCCCTTACCTATATATTCTTCCATAAACCTGTGGCTTTTTGGAGCTGTTATGATGTAACTGAAAGGATCTTTTATAAAAAATCAAGGCAAAAACATCCATATTTGTCTTGAAGTGTAGCAGAATTTCCCTTTTTACCATTTCTGCTCTTTTAAGAGTCCTCTATAAAACAATGTGAAGCCATTCCAAAAGGGCCACTAATATTGTTTTATATTATAAACAGTTAAAATTCCTACTATTTTGTGAAAAATAGGCATGGCCTTTAAATGGATACCATTACAAAATCACTTTTTAACATATCTGGGAGAGTGTACATTTTATATACATAACATCTGTATACACATCTGTGTCACTTTGGGTCTTATTTATCTAAATGTTGCTACACAGATTCCCGCTTACCACAAGTAGCAGTGCTTTTCCCTCATCCCTCTGGCTAAACAAAGGCCTCACACTAGCTTCTTCCCCACTTGGCAACTGCTTAGAATGTTGAAGATCTCACCACTCACATAAGATGTTATTTGTATGGATTGGGTTAACGGACTCACATGTCCTCAGGAGGTAGGTAGGCAATTGCAATGAACAAAGTAATTTAAAGCAGTAGGGAGTGGCAGGGACTTTCGTGAACTGGAAAGCTCATAATCCAGCTCATTGGGTGAGCATCTTTTCAGTTACAATTTATTATCTCCAAGCAGAAATTCAGGTCCCAGTGCTCATAGAGCATCCAATTAAAAGTATATATGTATCAGCAATCTGGATGTTTGTATTGCGTTCCCTGTATTACCCACTGTACAAACCAAACATGGCCCATGGGCCAGCAGTTTCCTTCATTTACACTCAAATCCAGTAGCCTCAGTTGTATCTGAAAATACAAATGAATGAGAAAAAGAAACATCTCAAAGTGTAACTGAGCTCCTAGGCTAACACAGAAACACTTAGCTCTAACCAACAAGTCCAATGGACTAAATACCCAAATAATATGACCATCACAGTTATTTTATCCAAACTTACTAGACTGTAAGTTCCAGGAGCGCAAGGACGTGTTTTGCTCCTTCATCCTCTACTGCACCTAGCACAGGCTAGTAAACATGTCAAATGTTTGTAAACCTGCAGCCCTCCCTCCTCCTAAGTCTTCTGGGCAGGTGAGCTTAATGGCTGAATGGTAGTAATTTTTTGAGAAGTTTCCTTACACCTAATAGGAGTCAACTAATGACAAGAAGCCATGAAAGCCTGTCCAGGGATACCAGAGACCAAGTGGTCACCACAGTTTTGACATGGTGCTTGGCTCTTATAGCATGGTTCCAGTGATAGTGTCCATTCTTCAAGACTGGGGGAGGAGGGGATTTCTGAAGAATTCTGTTGGTTCAGGAATGTGTGTTTGTCAACCTCCAGGGATGGTATCCATGATTTTCAGATGAAGCTGTGTGATATTCTTGGCCATTTGATTGCTAGTGGCAACGCATCTTCTTGCCATCAGCACACATTGGCAAGTGTTTACTGTTTAAATTCTACTGTGCTCAGTCTTTTACTTTCAGAAACTGTTCCAGATAGCAATCCAAACTAACATTTGAGACCATCCACTAAAATAGCAAGTTAATTAGGTATCATATTAAATGCCTCAGTGTACATGTCACACTGGGAAATCACAGATAGCAAAACCTTAATTAGACAAAGCTAATTTCTTAGTTTCACAAAAGATGCAAAACAAATTGAATCCTTTGAATACAAGTCAAAAAGCAGGCGGCCAGGATTTCCTCAAGTTGTATTCATAAAGCAGCCCCAACACGTATCCTGCTTTTTTTTTTTTAAAATCATGTTTCTATGATTGGGAGAAACATACATAGTTAATTTTAATAAAGTAGCACTAGTTCCATTTTGGAGTCCATGTAATTGAGTCAATGTGTTCTATATATGGAGATGACAGGAGAGATGCACGGAACTTAGAAGGCATCTTAGAAATCAGCTTGTCTGTTTTGCAGATGGAGAACTACTATGGGTTTTTTGTTTGGTATTTTTGGCAGCAGTGAACATTTTACAGGAATGCTATGGCAACTTCAGAATTTTACACATGCACAAGCTAATCTTCACTTATTAGTATCTACAGGATTTAAGGTAGTGAGAGGGATATAGTGGTTGCTGCAAAGAATATTGCCAGAAAGATTATTTATGTAGTCGACATTTGATAAAGCTTCTTTTATGTTCAGCAAGGAGGGATCAGTTTTCTCTGGAAGGAACAACCAGGCCAGTATTCTTGACCGAACACCACATCCCATACTGATGGCAGCAAACAGCAGCCCTGTGTGCAGAGGCTTCCAACCGCCATACCCAGGCTGCAAGGGGAGCAGGCAAGAATAAATTAATCTTCCAAGTGGGGTTTCTGAAACCTCTGGAAAAAAACATTTACATTTCAAATCCAAACATTTCATTTCTGAGGAGAGCTGTCTACCAAAATGAGCACTTCCACGCCCTGGCAGACAGGCCAGTCAAAATGTTGTTATTTTATGAATGTGCTAAAAGTAGTAGTCAGGATTTATTTCAGTGCCCATGTTAATCAGTTGTCCTTTGGTTTTATGCATCTATAAATAATAGCGCTGAACACATCTTAATTCTGAGAGTTTGGCTTTTCTATGGCATAGATGATACATGGGGGGATATATCACAAACATTACATCCTTGCCCCATTTAACCAATCATGGAGCTTTAGAAATGTGAAGGAGAAACCCCGATCACTTGGCCTGAAATAATTCTGAGAATCCTGAACTATTTCGCCAAAGATGAACAGAATCATCTTAAGGGACTCTGAGATCACCAAATAAGATTTTCTCCTGTTATAAACAGAATACTGTGGCAATAATCGTCGGCCATAGCAAATGCTGAATTTCCGTTCTTGACCCTGCCGCTCACAGGTATGTAGGTCGCCATGAACAGGTCTCTGCCTTGCTCTGGATTCTCAAAATTCTTTAGAATCTCTGAAGATCTGCTGCAGTATAAACTCTTATTTGGTTTCACCCACATTCATCATATCGTCCCCCATCCTTCTCCCATCTGCCCTTCCATCCTTCCTTTTGTCTTTTTTAATGTTTATTTATTTTTGAGAGAGAGAGCAAGGGAGGTGCACAGAGAGAGGGAGACACAGAATCAGAAGCAGGCTCCAGGCTCTGAGCAATCAGCACAGAGCCTGATATGAGGCTCGAACCCACAGACCATGAGATCATGACCTGAGCCAAAGTCTGATGCTTAACCAACTGAGCCATCCAGGCGCCCCTTTCCTTCCTTTCTTTATTTTTTTTTTAATCATGGTAAAATATATCTAATATAAAATGTATTAATTTAACCATTTTTAAGTGCATAATTCAGTCCCAACGAGTACATTTAGTGTGGTGCAACCATCACTACTATCCATTTCCAGAAAATAGAAGCTCTGCTCTATTGCTTAATGGTAAACAATAACTCCCCTTCCCCAACCTCTGATGACCTCTATTCTACTTTCTGTCTGTACGGATTTGCCTGTTACAGGTACCTCGTTTCATAAGTGGAATCCTACAATATTTGTTCTTTTGGGTCTGTATAATGACTTCACTTAGCATAAATCCTTAATGTCAGAATTTCACTCCTTTTTATGGCTGAGTAATATTCCATTGCATGGATATACCACATATTGCTTTTCCATTTATGTTCAGATGGACATTTGGGTTGTTTCTGCCTTTAAACTATTGTGAATAGTGCTACTATGAACATTGGTTGTATGAATATGTTTTAGTCCCTGCTTTCAATCTATTTGGCTATATACCTAGGAATAAAATTATAGATCATAGGGTACACCTTCTCTGTTTAACTTTTTGAGGAACTGCTAAACTGTTTTCCATAGAGGCTGTACCATTTTGCATTCCCACCAACAGTAAGTGAAGTCAGCAATACACAAGGGTTCCAATTTCTCCACATCTTCACCAAGATTTGTGTTTTCCATTTTTTTATAGCTATCCTGATGGATGGGAAGTGGGAACTCATTGTGGTTTTGAATTGCATTTTGCTAATGACTGATTTCATGTGTTTATTGGCTATTTACATATCTTCATTGAAGAAATATCTATTCAAGTCTTTTGCCTATTTTTGAGTTGGGTTGTTTAGGGTTTTCTGCTGTTGAGTTGTAGCAATTATTTATATATTCTAGGTATTACTCCCTTATCAGATGTATAATCTGCAAATATTTTTCTCATTCTGTCTTTTCAACTCTCTTGAGAGTGTCTTTTGATGCATAAAAGTTTCAAATTTGGATGTAGTCCAATTTACCTATTTTTTTTTATTGCCTGTGCTTTTGGTGTCATAGCCAAGAAAATATTGCCAAATCTAATGTCATGAAATTTTCCCCTATTTTCTTCTAAGAGTTTTAGTATTACATCTTACATGTAAGTCTTTACATTTAGATCAATTTTGAGTTAATTTTTTTTTAATGTTTATTTATTTGAGAGAGAGTTTGTATATGAATCCCAAGCAGGCTCCACACTATCAGCACGGAGCCCAGTGCAGAGCTCAATTTCACAAACTGGGAGATCATGACCTGAGTCAAAATCATGAGTCAGATATCTAACCAACTGAGCCACCAAGGCACCCCTGAGTTAATTTTTTTAATACATCCTTCTTATTTTCATTCTTCCTTTTACCTTACCTTCCTTTTACTTACTGAGGTCCTGTTTTTACATGCATTGAACAGGATATGGTAAGGAGAAAAATAAAGTCTCTTCCCTACCTCGTAGACCTAACATCCTAGTGAGAGAAGACAGACAATGGGCATCTAATCAAATCTATAAATAAGGTATAAATGAAATCATTCCAGTTAATGATTAATGATATGAAGGAAAACCTGGGCAATGAGATAGTGATTTCACATGGGACAGTGTAGAGGGAACTCCAGCGAGGGTGGTCACAGAAGGTTTCTGACTAGAGGTGGAGGCAGCCACGTTGAGATCTGGGAGAAGCACTCCAGGCAGAGGGGAAAGGCCCTAAGACAGCATGAAGATGAGCATTTTTGTGGGACTGAGAGGGGATGGTGGGGCTAAGTGAGATGAACTGATGGGAGAAGAGTCAGAGCTGAGGTGAGCATCAGGGCCTGAACAGGGTGGCACTGGAGGCATAGTCTTGTAATTGCAGTGGGAAGTCATCAGAGAGCATGAAGCAAGCAATGATAGGAGCAATTTATACTGGGGGGGTGGGGGGAATATCACCTGGCTGCTCTGTGGAGAATGACCTGTAGGGGGCGAGAGTAGAGCAAAAGTGGAAACAGACTTGTGGAGGGGAGAGTGAGGATGACTTAGACTTGGGTTGTGGTGGAACAGGAGGTGAGAGGTGGTCAGATTTGGGATTTACTTTGGAGGGAGATTGGACAAATTTGCTGATGGAGTGAACCTGTAGAGAAAGGAAAGAAAATCAAGAGGACTCCTAGGCTTTTGCCTAAGTGACTGGGTATCACTTCTGAGATGAAGAAAATGGGAGGCAGGAGGCAGAGTTCTGTCTTGAATATGTGAATATTTGAAATGTCAACATCCCCCCTCCCACCACTGTCATTAATTCATCAGATAACTGTTGGGCACCTATGTACATGTCACGCACTCTCATAGGCACTGGGCAAGAAGACTGAACACAGCTCTGCCCTCATAGAGCTGCCTCATCTACCAGCTATGCTCCCAAATAGGTGCTTAAAAGAAAATAAACTGAGATACCCGTGAGAATGGAACCAAAAATATAGCATACATCTTAATTTTTTTTTTAATTTTTTATTTTAGAGAGACAGAGAGCACAGGGGAGAGGGGGAGAGGGAGAGAGAATCTCAAACGGGCTCCACCCTCAATGCAGAGCCTGGCATGGGGTTCGATCCCATGACCCTGGGATCATGACCTGAGCCAAAATCAGGAGTTGGACACTCAATCCCTATACCTTAATTTCATTTAGGCCCAGAAATTTGGACACAGTGTGGTCATTATAGTATCTTTTAATCCTCTGTCCCATTGGGATTAAGAAGACACTGATGGGGGTATATATAGCAATAGGATGTGCTGGCTGTCTTTGCTAACTCCATTCAATAACATTGGAGAAATTAAGCAAGTCGCTGAATTCATTTGGGAAGGCAGAAAACCTTAGTTAATATTAAAAAGGAGTCACTTGGGGCGCCTCGGTGGCTCAGTCGGTTGAGCGTCCGACTTCGGCTCAGGTCACGATCGCATGGTCCATGAGTTCGAGCCCCGCGTCGGGCTCTGGGCTGATGGCTCAGAGTCTGGAGCCTGCTTCCGATTCTGTGTCTCCCTCTCTCTCTGCCCCTCCCCCGTTCATGCTCTGTCTCTCTCTGTCTCAAAAATAAATAAACGTTAAAAAGGAAAAAAAGGAGTCACTTGTTGCCTGTAGCCTGAGAGTTAAGTCCTAATGAAATCTTTTTTAAATATACGTTAAGTCCAAGTTGCAAAGTATACAGTCTTTGAAGTCAAGGACAACCCAGTTCTATTTTCCTTGGCAGCACATGCTATGCCTGGGACAGTGCTCTCTGCCCAGACGACCTACCTGGCATAGGCTGCTGACCAATGCAGTTTGGTCATTATAGGCGGTGTTCTACCCGAGGTTGATTTGGTTCTATACTTTGGGCAGGCTATTGCCAGAACGTAAGCATAATGGCTTTTGAAGGCTTTGTGGGAGAGGTGTCATTCGATAAACTTCTGACTTGGGGATCAGCTAGAATAGGGCAAACGAGAAATAGGATTTTTTTTAAGTTTATTTCTTTTGAGAGAAACAGAGACAGCATGAGTGGGAGAGGGGTAGAGAGACAAGGAGGGGGGAGAGAGGGAGGGAGGGAGGGGGGGGAGAGAGAGAGAGAGAGAGAGAGAGAGAGATTGAGAGAGAATCCCAAGCAGACTCCACACTGTCAGTGTGGAGCCTGATGCAGGGCTTGAACCATGAAACCGTGAGATCACGACCTGAGCCAAAACCAAGGGTCAGATGCTTCGCTGACTAAGCCACCCAGGTGCCCCAAAATATGATTTCAGAGATATAACTATTATCAAGTCATTGTTTCTTATGGCCAAGTTAATTTACATAACCTAGTACCTTTTACAAACTGTCTTTTCAAAGCCCTGGGTAACTGCTTTTATTTACTGTTTCAGGAAAGGGTCACCAAGCTTGCACCACGCCCTCAGTCAGAAGAGGACCTGTCTGCTCTGTTTGAAGCTTCAATGAAACTGTATTAATTTTCATTCTCACTGAAAGAATTACCACTGGCCATCACAGTCCTGACAACAGAAGCCAAGCTAGCCAGAACTTTGTCTTTTTATTTCCACACATGACATACCTGTTACCAATCTGAATGTGATAATAAGTTTATCCTGCAGAAGATTCCCTAATGCTCAAAGTCAAACTACTTCTGTAAACAGTGGAAGAATGCCCACTATGTTGGACCTTGGGCTAGACATCAGCATTCATGTTCCTGCCCCAAACCACACGGATTTCAACTGCTCTATTTATAAAATGGGCAAAAGCTCAGTATCTATCAAAAACATAAATGCACATATCCCGTGCCCAGTAATCCCTAGTCTAGAAATTGAGCGTATAGAAATATGAGCACAAGTGTGTTAAGGAAGATGGCAAGGATGTTTCTGGCAGCACTCTAATAAAAAATCTGAAAGAACCTAAATATTCATTAATAGTATACAGATAAATAAATCAGAGTATATTAAGTAATGGAATATTACAGTGCTATCAATAAGAATGAGATAAACATATTGGAAATATGCCCATGATATACTGCTAAGTTGGAAAAAAGCAGAACAATTAAATATTTGCATGGTCTGATTTTTAGTTTTTAATTATACATAAGTATTTGTCTATATATAGGAAGAAGAATGATACACATCAAAATAACAAAAGTTATCACTAGAGAAATAGAATTTGGGGTACAGAAAATTAAGAGAAAATATTCACCCTATATTTTATACTTCCCCTTTTTATTTTATAAACATCTGTATTGTTTGGATTTGTTATAAGCACATATTTTCTCATTTTAAAAGGACCAGAGAAAAGAGAGAAATATCATTTTATTGTTTTAAGTCAGATTCATCTTAATTTATGAAAATACTAGTAACTAATACTTAAAGATTAAAGCAGATCCAAAGAGGTAAAATATGAGAGACTGATCATGTGGTAAATAAACAAATTGTTCTTTGGAGAAAAACACTAACACCCTACATGGTAATTCCCTCTTTGGAAAAATGTTTTTGGTGCTCAGAATAAATTAATTCAAAAGCAAGCAGTGTTGTAGTTAATAGACTTCAGCCTTGCCAGTAGAATCTAAGTAGCATGATCATCTGCCTCTCTGTCAATCCCAGCCTACAGAAACTTCTACGGCTCATTTCGCCTCACAAAGGTAACCACACTGATGTTTTTTGCTTGCTCAAGTCTTTGGCAGTCTGGATCTCAGTGCCCTTGTGGATTTATTTGCGTTTTAAGCTGAATTAAAGTTTTAATCAAATAAGTAATGCTATATATAATTACATCAGGATTTTTAAAAATGGAAAAGAACTGCATTACTGTGCCATTCAGCCTGACCAGGCCCACTTTATCTGTATAAAAGTCTTTATGTCCTTGAGATCTTTTAAATAACATTGAAATAATGTTTCTAGAGTTTTCTCTAATTATAAACATAAAATACATTTGGTACCCAAAACTGGTAAACACAAAAGAAAATATTTGTTAATATTGAACCATCCAAAAGATAGCCACTGTTAAAAATTTGGTAGATGTTTTTTATTATATATATTATATGTGTGCATATATTTTTGACTTAGAAATGGCATCATTAAGACATAGTTTTAATTCCTATAGGACATTCAAATTATTTACATCAAGTGCTCTAAAGGCAAGCATAGGACAGGGCCAACAGAATTTCAATTATACCTTGCAGACCACATCTAGCTAAAATTCCCTCCATTTCAAGAGTATCATGGATTCTGAAAGCAGAAGCTGTGTGAACGAGGCAGAATACAGCTAAATTCTCTGCCAATCTGAGATCCTTCAGGAAAATTTAGTAAAAGTTGTTAATGTCTCAAAATACATTTGGCAGAGAAAAAACATATATGTGTCTCCCCACCAACCCACCCTACCGCCCCAAAAAAAGTCCAGGTAAGTTCTAGAACTCTTACATTCTACAAAGTGATGTGGTATCATTAGAACAGCATTAGGCTAGGGGTCAAAGGCCCTAGGTTCCACTCCAGTCCCTTGGTCTGTCTTGAGTTTTACTTTATTCAACCTAGGCCTCTTCCAGCTTGAATATGCTATGGCTAGATTTTATGTATTACCTAATCCTTAATGTGAAATTTTGAGTTTGGGAAATTTAATGTAAAATAGTGTGAGACATAAAAATGAATTCTCTATCTCTTAAACGTTCGCTGCCTTTACTATCAGTAGCCAGATGTCTAAATGTGACTCACCAGAAGTGTTTGGTATTCACAGTGATGATCACTCTGTAGAGGAAGGATTTAAAGGTCAAGCATGAAGAAACAGATTGAGGAAGGCTTCATGTTTTTTATCTTTATACCCATCGTGCTGGTCCTTACACTTTGAGAATATGGAAAAGATGTGTTTCTTGACTTACTGGCTATTAAAAGAGTCTGAGATAAGAAAGTCAGCCCATTTCTGTAAACCAAACACTCTTATGTTTCTGAGACAACAATTAAGTGCATCTTTCTAATTCAAATCCTATTTTGTTATTGATTACCTTTAAAAGACCAAAAGTTGTTAGGGGTTATAGCTCTATTTATTTGGATTCATTTACTTGCTAAGGCAAGAAAAATTAAAAGAATATTATTCAAAAGTTTGTATAATATCACTTTCAGTCAACTATCATATATGGTGGAATTTTCACTTAAAATCCATGCGCTTCCCTATGCTACAGAATACTAATTTGTTTCAAGTACGTCATGTTTATCCTTTTTGTCAAGGGTCACAATAAACAGACTATTCGGTTTGCACTTGTATCCCTTCTCTGTGCACCAGGTCCATGCTGGGCTCAGCATTTTTGCATAGCTGTGGACACAGCTGTGGGGTGTTTTCTAGTGGTCAGTGAAGTAAGTCTGCTCTTGCAAAAGACAGACAAGTACAGTACCAAAATAGAGAGCAAAACTTGCTTTTCTGGCCTTTTAACCCTGAGAAAGATTAATGGCTGTTTGGATTAGAAACTGTACCCTAATGAGGGACTGTTGCCTCTGGGGAGTGAGCATAAGAAAGAGGACTGTTCACCTCCAGGTCAACATTGCACAGGCTGCCTTGTCTCTGATGACCAGCAACCCCAAGCCCAGACAGCTGCCCAGGCCCTCCATCAAACGCCTGACCCTCTGGGAGCTGTTGCAGAGGCCAGCCCACATCCCCGCCATCACTATCACAATGGCCTGCAGGAGGTAGTCTCCAGGGATGAGCCGCATTTTGAACGGGCAGAAATTGGTTCTTGAAGCCCTAGATTGAATTACTGGCAGCTGGGGGTGGGAGGGTCTAGTTTCTCTTGCTATTATTCCACTGTCTTTCCAACCACCGTAACAACTCGGAATAAATGCACACCCCCCACAAATCGCAATAACTGTTTGCAATTTTGTCCCCTGTGAAATCCCTCATGAAGCTCTGTGCGGAACAGTCAACATTAAAGTAACCACATTTCATTCTTTCTGGCTTTAAATATTGGCTTTTTAATTTGGGTATTTTTAATTGGTTTTCCAATTTATAAAATTGGAAAACTGATTAAAATAATCATGAGCGCAAAAGAAAAAACTACCATCATGCCATTACCCAAACACAGCTGTTATCATTTGATGTATTTCCTTTCCATCTTTTTCATTTGGGTAGTGTAATTTTCAGCTCTTTTCCCTTGAGGGATGACATTTTAAGTATTTTCTATGTTGCCACATAATCTTCACAATCACTATTTTTAAAAGTACACAATGTTTTGTTGAATAGAAATTTAATAATTTATCCTTATTATAGGGCATCAAGATTGCTTCCAAATTTTTACTCCTACCAATGACATAGCAATGAATAATGTATATTTGGCTTTTTTCATATTCTAAATTAACTTCTTAGGTTAGTTAATCCCCAAGTTGACTTTTTATATTAGAAAATGGACATTTTGGGGCTCCTGGGTGGCTCAGTCAGTTGGGCATACAACTTTCACTCAGGTCATGATCTCACGGTTCGTGAGTTCAAGCCCCGCATCAGGCTCTGGGCTGACTGACTTGAAGCCTGGAGCCTGCTTCTCTCTCTCTTCCTCTCTCTCTCTCTCTCTCTCTCTCTCTCTCTCTGCCCCTCCCCTGCTAGCACTCTGTCTCTCTCTCTTAAAAATAAATAGACATTTAAAAAAATTAGAATATGGGCATTTTTATGGCTTTTGATTCACACCGTCAAATTATTTATACTCCGCTGTTGTCTTAACTTTGTTTCCCCTCTCCTTCAATCTTCTCTTCAAAATAAGTAGTAGTGCAAACCAGAAAGAAATGAAACAGAGCTCACATGCACGACCAGTACTGGGCTATTTGTGCAGACCTGCAAGAGTCACCTGTGTTTTTTTTTTTTCCTTTCATGTCAGTATATCTTAAACAGTTCACATGAACAGATACAGATTTAAATTCCCAAATAAAATTATGAAACTTACTTTAGTGTTACATTATTGCTTTTTAAGTGAAACTGTAGACCACCAAGTCTGCTTTTGCTACTCACATTTTTTTTTCCTTCTAGAACCCTCCATGGGCCCCGAAACCTACAGGTTTGTGTTAGTACATTCATGGTTCCCAGTTTTCCTGGCCAAGAAAAAAGACCCAAGGGAGGATATAAATATCCTTTTCTATAAGGCTGTTCTAGAACCATCCAGGTCTGTGAGTGCAAGGACTGCTGCACTGGGAAGAGGCAACACCAACAACCATCTCCACCGAGATCCCTCCCAAGGGTCTAAGTTGCTTCTCTCATCAAAAACCTCTCTAATCTCCGCAATTACGCACATTGGTCCCAGTGGCTTTGGCAACATTTACTGGAGACCCATGTGATTGGTATACCAAGCACTACATATGAGAAAAGAATGTTTGTAAGGCAACATATAAATGCAAAGATGTCCAAAGAGTACTACCAGGCTGGAGTGGCCACCTGAGTAAGAACAGGCTAATTTCCTTTCATTTTTCACATCTCCTTTAACTATTATATACTCAAAACATAGCTTGATACCCTGACAAAACAGTTTTCCAAAGGAGGAAGGAGACCGTGGATTTGGGGAGAGGAGGATGGGGGTTCTGCAGGTAGGGGTGATTTGGGGGTGCTAAGGAATGATTATAGGAACATGACATTTAGTAGTATTTTTAAGCCAAATTATTGTCACTTTATAAATAATGTCAACTCTTATCAAATGTAGCAGCCAATTTACTAGGGCATCTACTACAGCTGGCAATAATAATCAACTAAAGACACTAACAGTTTATTTATTGAGTCAATTTAATGCACCTTCAACCTGTGGCAGGCCCTTTATCAAGGGTTTACCCACTATGAGAGAGGCACTGCTATGTCTTTTTGCACAAATGAGGAAACTAAGACTTAAGTTATATAAACACACACACACACACACACACACACACACACACCACCTGCCAACTTCACACAGCTAGTAAAGGGTAAGACTATCACTTGATCCCAAGGTCATCCTGACCCTCCATTCCCAGCCACCAAGTTCACTGCCTTCCAAGTGCCTTCTGTTGTCTAAGAGCTTCTTAAATTGTATTTAAATACTGTATACACTTGTGTACAACACAGTGCTTTGAACACAGTAGGGACCCCATAAGTACTTGTGAAATAAAGGATTCTACTTTATTAAAGGGGGAAGAAGGAAAAGGAAGAGAAAAAGAAGATTCTGCAAGCCTTTGACATGTCAGAGAGAAGTTGAGCTGCCCATGCTGGTGGCCACACAGAAGGGCATTAGAGGTAACAAAACCACCTTGGGGGTGAATCCCAGCCCTGCTTGTTACTGAGTAACCTTGGGTAAACACTTAGATTGTCTGAGCACAAACTTTACCTCATAGGGTTGTTATAAACAGCAATAGGAAGTAATATATGCTACATGTCTAGAACAGTGGCTAGCCCATAGTCCCATTGTCCTGGCTCATAAATGTTAGTTCTCTTCCCTTTCCTGAATGCTAAGCTTGCAGGAAGACTTTTACCCCAGCAGCTATCAGATCACTGCAGCGATGTCAGTTGGGTACTAAGGGCTTACAAACTTCCCTCAGAACAAGAATTACCTGGGACGCTAGTTTTAGGTCAGTCTTTTCCTCCTATCCCTCCAGAAATTCAAATCCTGCCAACCTGGGTTGGAACCAGGGGTCTGTGGTTGCGTTGATTTGGTAAAGGAAAGTTAAACTGCATTTGGGCCTGTTTGGCAGCCTCTTGGCATAGGTGGTGACAGAAACAGAACAGTGGGGGTCTCAACCTTCAGCATACATCAGAAGCTTCTGGAAGCCTTAGTAAAACATGTGTTGCTGGGCTGGGTCCCCAGAGTCTCTGTTTCAATAGGTCTGGGTGGGGAGTGAGAATCTGCATTTCTAACTAGTTCCCAGGTAATGCTGTTGCTCCAGGAACCACACTTTGAGAGGATTGCAATTTTCTCACATTTCAAACTTAGCTGGCTCAGATTTCAGCTGGAATTAGTTCTACCCAGTGTGTGGCAAGACCATGAAACCCCGAGGAGAGTCAGGACAACGCCCAGAAACTTACCTCAGGACTTCACCAGACTGGGAACCCATGCCTGAGCGCTGTCCTATCTCTTCTCCACCGTGACTGGCTTGCCACACAGCTTCTGCCTCTCGTTTCCACTTTATTTTCAAGGCTGAGACCTTTCGGGATGTGCCCATCAAAGCCTGAGCAGAAAGGAGACGCTTGCTTATGACTCTAGACTTGATGGTATTTGCTTCAACCATGATGAGACCATTAAAAAGTATATAAAGTAGCAGAACACTGAGTTTCATTTCAGTGTAATTATTTTAAAGAATGTAAAACTCCCAGCTACAAGGTTACCAGACTGATAAAACTTCCGTCTTATCTCTGTTTAAAAAAGAAAATAACGCACCTGGGTGGCTCAGTCGTTAAACATCTGACTTCAGTTCAGGTCATGATCTTACAATTCGTGAGCTCGAGTCCCACATCAGGGGAGCCCTGCTTCTCTCTCTCTTCCTCTCCCTCTCTCTGCTCCTCACTCACTTGTGTGAAAGAAAGAAAGAAAGAAAGAAAGAAAGAAAGAAAGAAAGGGAAATATCCTCCTTGTTATATTATTTTAAAAGTTATGTTGGGGGCACCTAGGTGGCTCAGTTAAGTGTCCAACTGGATTTCAGCTCAGCTCATGAATTCACAGTTCGTGAGTTTGAGCCCTGCATCTGACTCTTGTGTTAATAGTGTGGAGCCTGCTTGGGATTCTCTTTTTCTCTCTCATTCCCTTTATGTCTCAAAATAAATAAATAAACTTTAAAAAAAAAAGTTATGTTGTTAACAGTTTCCATTTTAACAGGAAAGGAATGTTGAAAGAGTGAATACATACATAGTAGTGCATGTAATTATTGGTACAGTAGCTCCTTGGATACAAATTAGAATCAAAATGTGCTTCAAGGGCAAAAGTGTCAAAGTGGAGAAAAGAACGACTACTCACATCCAGTTAGAAAAAGACAACCCGGTGGTCCTGCTGCTCACTGAGAGGCACCACAGGGCTCCCGGTTCTGGCTCTTCTTGCTGACATTGAACATTAATTAATTACCACATGCCCCCATTAACCATAACAACCAGTTATTTTACCAGCAAAAGATGGTTTTATTTGGGAATAGCAGGGAATCACGATCAAGGACAAGCATACTACTGCAAAAACAGAAGCAAGCAGGCAGAACAAAGGAGAAAAGGGAAGTTGGGAGGGCGATTATAAACAAAAAGCCCATTGGAGTAAACTGGTAGTTTAAGGTATAGTGGCTTTTCATTGGCTGAGTTGTGACTGTCTCTCGTTGGCTGGGCATCTCTTCCTCCAGCTGGGACAGCAGTGTCCACTGCAAGATCTGGCTCTTCCTGTTGGGTCTGCAATTGACAAGTGGTGGGGCCTAAGAGCACCCCCTGCTGGCATCCAACTCTACTCTAAACAAGATATCCTTTTATTAATTTTCACACCCTTGATAAAAGGTTTCGGATGAGCTCGCCAGAAATGAGCACTGGCCAGGAGGGCTGTCATGCTCCTGAAACACCAAAATCTATAGATTTAATTTTTTTGACTTAAAATTGAGTACAAAAAGATATTCCCTAACTTTATGGAGGGAGAGAGACGGAGAGGCTCTCAAATTTTCATCGATTGCTCCCTATGACAAACAGGAGGGATATTATCTTTGCTAGCTTGGATTCTCAGCCTCCCTTGACTGAATTGTCTCCCCAGAATTCATATGTTAAAGCCCTAATTCCCTCAGCATGAGACTGTATTTGAAGGTAGGGCCCATAAAAAGGTATAAGGTTAAAAGGGGTCATATGTGTGACCCAATCTGATTGGGTCCTTATAAGAATAGGAAATTTGGACACAAAAGAAACAGCAGAGATGCGTGCACACAGAAGACCATGTGAGGACACAGTGAAAAGGTGGGCCAAGAAGAGAGGCTTCAGGAGAAACCAGACCTACTGACACCTGATCTCGCACTCCCGGCCTCCAGAACTGTGAGGAAATAAAATTCTGTTGTTTAAGCCACCCAGTCTGCAGATTTTGTTAAGGTAACCCTAGTAACCTAGGGTTTGCTGGCAAATGACAGTCTTGAAGGATTTACATGAGAAAGGGCTAAGAGCCAGTGGCAGAAAAGAAAGTAATTAGTCAAGAGGCAGGAAAGAGAAGGAAAACCTTGATGTGTGGCAAACTGAGTGTAGAGAGTCTTGGGGGAGGTGAGCAGAGAAGGAGAGATTATGGGCAGCTAACAAGCAAGGCACTGGAAGGTAAAGAGGGGAAGGAGAGTGTTTGGTTTGGTTTTTAAAGTTTGGCTCTGTGTTATGAATGGAACCCCTTTTGGAGTTTCTTGGGAGATGGCAGTAATGATATAGATTGTTTTAAAATTATTTCTGCATGTCAGACTTTTGCTGTGATACTTTTACTAAATGCAACACCAAGCCAAGACTGATTCAACTACAGGGAGTTAAGGTTATAATTACACACACACACACACACACACACACACACACACACACACACAGTTCACAAAGGCTTCATGAAGGAGGTGACTCCTGTGTTGAACCTTGAAGGAAAGTCAGAATTAGATGAGAAGTAGGAAGTCACAGAGACATTCCAAGTAAAATGAACAGCAGGAATGACAGACAGCACAGAGTAAAAATAGGGTGTGCAGAAAATTTTCAACAATTCAGTATTGCTGGAGTGTCACATGCAAGGCTAGAGGTGGTAAGCTGAGGCTGAAGAAGTAAACATGGCTCAAGTCTGGTGCCTTGTTGGAACTTGGAATGTATTCAGAAAGGTGGCAGAAGACCATCAGGGACTGGCTGGTATGCCACAGACAGATCTGTATTACAGATCGGTCACTTGGACAAGAAGTTAGATTAAGTAGTTACTGATTAACAATTATAGAATAAAAAAAGATAATTATAAATAATCTAATATTTCTTTCATCTTTCTCTGTACCTTTTTTAAAATTCTTATTTGGAAATAATTGTAGATTCACATGCAACTGAAAGAAGTAAGACCCCATATACTGTCACCCAGTTTCTCCCAATGGTAACATCTTGCACAATTGTAGTATAATATCACAACCAGGAAATTGACCTTGATACACTCCTTGCACCTTACTCAATGTCACCAATTGTACATGAACTCGTTTGTGTATGTGCTTAGTTCTAGCAAGTGTTATGTGCAGATTCACGTGACTACCATTACAGGCCACATCTGGAACAGTTCCATCACAAGGATGCCCTGTGCTTCCCTTTTGGAGCCATAGCCACTTCTCTCTCTCCCCAGTCCCTGGCAACTACTGATCTATTTCTTATTTCCATAATTTTGTACGTTTGAGTCATGAAACCTTTTGAGGTTGGCTTTTTTCCCACTAAGCATAATTCTCTGGAGATTCACCCAGGTTGCGGTGTCTACCAATAGTTCCTTCTTCTTTATTACTAAGTTGTATTCCGTGGTGTGGATGTGCCAGTTTGTTAACCATTCAGCCACTGAAGGACATTTTGATTGATTCCAACTTGGGGCTATTACAAATAAAGCTGCTATGAACAATTGTGCACAGGTTTCTGGATGAACACAAGTTTTCATTTCTCTGGGTTAAATGTCTAAGAGTGCCATATGGTAAGCACTTGTTTAGTTACATAAGAAACTGCCAAACTGTTTCAGGGGACTGCACCATTTTGCATTCCCACCAGAAACGTGTGAGTTTCCCCACATCCTACCAGCATTTGCTGTTACAACTATTTTTTGTTTTAGCCATTTGGGTAGGCATGCCGTGAGCTCTCCCTGCCGTTTTCATTTGCATTTCTCCAGTGGCTAATGATGTTGAACATCTTTTCAAGTGCTGATTTGCCATCTGTATATCCTCTTTGGTAAATGTCTGTTCATGTCTTTTGCCTATTTTCTAATTGGATTGTTTATTTTTTTACTGTTAAGTTTTGAAAATTCTTTATATATTCCAGATTCAAGTCTTTGGTCAAATACAAGATTTGCAAATATTTCCTCCCAGTCTATTGCTTGTCTTTTCATCTTCTTACAGGATGCTTTTTCACAGAGCAAAAAATTTTAATTCGATTAGGTCCAAAGTATCATTTTTTCCTTTTATGCATCATGCTTTTGGTGTCATGTCTAAGAACTCTGACTAGCCACAGATCTAGATCTATGATTTTAGCCTAAGTTTTTCCTAAAAGTTGTGGTTTTATATTTAAGTCCATGATCCATTTTGAGTTAATTTTTGTATAAGGTATGAAACTTAGATTGAGGTTTCCTTTTTTTTTTTAATGTTTATTTATTGTTGAGAGTGTGTGTGTGTGTGAGAGAGAGAGAGAGAGAGAGAGAGAACGAGTGGGGGAGGTGCAGAGAGAGAGGGAGACACAGAATCTGAAGCAGGCTCCAGGCTCTGAGCTGTCAGCATAGAGCCCAATGAGGGGCTCGAACCCACAAACCAAACCATGAGATCATGATCTGAGATGAAGTCGGATGCTTTGACTGAGCCACCCAGGCGTCCCGAGGGTTTTCTTTTCATTCCTTATGCATGTTCACTTGCTCCAGCACCATATATTGAAAAGATGATCTTTCCTCCATTGTTTTTTTTTTTTCCCACCTTTGTCAAAAATCAATTGGGCATATGTGTATGGATCTACTTCTGTGTTCTCTATCCTGTTCTATATGTCTATCTCTTCACCAATGCCATAGTTTTGATTACTATAGCTATAGAATAGACCTTAGTATTGGTTAAGATGATTCCTATTTTATCCTTCCTTCTCAGAATTGCTATAGCTATTGTATATCATGTACCTTTCAATATAAATTTTACAGTAAGCTTGCCTATCCCAACAAAAAATCCTACTGTGCCTTTAATAGGAATTGCATGAAACCTATTGATAATTCAGGGAGACCTGACATCTTTAGTATATTCTTCCAATCCACAAACACAATGTGTTACTCCACTTATTTAGATCAGCATTTCATTTCAACAGCATTTGTAATTTTTAGGACATAGTCCCTAGGCATGTTTTGTTACTTTTATACCTAAGTATTTCATTTCCTTTACATCAATTATAAATAGTGTGTTTTAAAATTTCTGTTTCCACATGTTCATCATTGGTATATATATCTGTGATTGATTTTTTCACATTTATATTATATTCTGCAACACTGCTGAACTCACTAATTAATTCTAGAAGTTTGGGGGTTTTATTTGTTGTGGTTTTTTTTTGTAGATTCCTTGAGATTTTCTACATAGGCAATCATGTCATCTGCAAATAGTGACAGTTTTATTTCTTCATTGTTAATAAGTATGTCTTTTTTATGCTTTTCTTGCTTGATTGCACTGGCTAGAACTTCCAGTTCTATGTTGAGTAAGAGTGAGAGCAGTGAGAGGAGTGATAGCAGATATCCTTGCCTTGTTCCTGATCCCAGGGGAAAAGCATCCAGATTTTCACATTACTGTAAGGTTAGCTGTAGAGTTTTGTAGGTGCTCTTTACAAACTGAAAGAATCTGTCATCTTTTAAAAATAATATAATAAGGGGCGCCTGGGTGGCGCAGTCGGTTAAGCGTCCGACTTCAGCCAGGTCACGATCTCGCGGTCCGTGAGTTCGAGCCCCGCATCAGGCTCTGGGCTGATGGCTCGGAGCCTGGAGCCTGTTTCCGATTCTGTGTCTCCCTCTCTCTCTGCCCCTCCCCCGTTCATGCTCTGTCTCTCTCTGTCCCAAAAATAAATAAATAAATAAAAAATCTTTAAAAAAAATATATAATAACATAGTAGCTTTTATTATTCTCTGATGTTTATGCTTAGATAATTTATTAGAGCTGGTTATTTTTGTAATTAATAGAAAAAGAAATCTTTTCTATTCATTATAATCCTGTTAAGGTACCCATGCAGGTATTATAATTTCCATTTTCAAAGAAACCTTTTAAAGATTTCTTTTAAAGAGACTCCAGGGATCAGCAAAACTAAAAGGCAACCGACAAAATGGGAGAAGATATTTGCAAATGACATATCAGATAAAGGGTTAGTATCCAAAATCTATAAAGAGCTTATCAAATTCAACACCCAAAAAACAAATAATCCAGTGAAGAGATGGGCAAAAGACATGAATAGACACTTCTCCAAAGAAGACATCCAGATGGCCAATTGACACATGAAAAAATGCTCAACATCACTCATCATCAGGGAAATACAAATCAAAACCACAATGAGATACCACCTTACACCTGTCAGAATGGCTAACATTAACAACTCAGGCAACAACAGATGTTGGCAAGGATGCAGAGAAAGAGGATCTCTTTTGCATTGTTGGTGGGAATGCAAACTGGTACAGCCGCTCTGGAAAACAGTATGGAGGTTCCTCAAAAAACTAAAAATAGAACTACCCTATGACCCAGCAATTGCACTACTAGGCATTTATCCACGGGATACAGGTGTGTTGTTTCAAAGGGACACATGCACCCCCATGTTTATAGCAGCACTATCAACAATAGCCAAAGTATGGAAAGAGTTCAGATGTCCATCGATGGATGAATGGATAAAGAAGATATGGTGTATTACTCGGCAATCAAAAAGAAGGAAATCTTGCCATTTGCAACTACGTGGATGGAACTGGAGGGTATTATGCTAAGTGAAATTAGCCAGTCAGAGAAAGACCAAAATCATATGACTTCACTCATATGAGGACTTTAAGAGACAAAACAGATGAACGTAAGGGAAGGGAAACAAAAATAATATAAAAACAGGGAGGGGGGACAAAACAGAAGCCACTCATAAATATGGAGAACAAACTGAGGGTTACAGGAGGGGTTGTGGGAGGGGGGATGGGCTAAATGGGTAAGGGGCACTAAGGAATCTACTCCTGAAGTCATTGTTGCACTATATGCTAACTAATTTGGATGTAAATTTTAAAAAATAAAAAATGAAATTAAAAAAATAAAAAATGAAGAGACTGCAGGGGCACCTGGGTGGTTTGGTTGGTTAGGCAACCAACTCTTGATTTCTGCTCTGGTCATGATCTCACGGTTTGTCAGTTGGAGTCCCTTCTCTCGTTGGGCTCCACACTGGCAGTGTAGAGTCTGCTTGGGACTCTGCTCTTTCTCTCCCTCCCACACCCGCCAAATAAATGAATAAACTTAAAAAAAAAAAAAATAGGGACTCCAAGGGGTAAAATGTCTTGCCCCAACTTACATGTAAATTAGCAGATTTACACTAAGTCCTAGGGAACTAGTTCAATAATATTGACTATAAACCTAATATTGACAACATGGTTGAACCCTTATGTGCCAGGCACTGTAAGTGCTTTAGGTGTGTTATGTCATTTAATTGCTCAAAACAGCCTGATGAGGTAGATATTACTATTATCCCCATTTTACAGATGATAATATCAAGTCTCAGAGAGCTGTATAATTGACCAAGGTCATACCGCTAGCAAATGGTAGCAAGTAATTTGAACATAGACACAGATCTTGTTCTTAAAAAAATTTTTTTAATGTTTCTTTATTTTTGAAAAAAGAGAGAGAGACAGAGCATAAACGGGAAAGGGGCAGAGAGAGAAGACACAGAATCCAAAGCAGGCTCCAGGCTCTGAGCGGCCAGCACAGAGCCTGACGCAGGGCTCAAACTCATGGACCACAAGACCATGACTTGAGTTGAAGTCAGACACTCAACCGACTAAGCCACCCAGGTGCCCCAACACAGATCTTGTTCTTAACAACCACTCAGTGCCAAATCCTGTGCCAGGTTCTGGGGATACAAAGATGGATAGGAGAGAGTCCCCTGCCCCTGAAGGAGCTAATAATCCAGCAGGAGAAACAGATCAGCATATTTGTAGCTTGGTTCCTGAAGAAGCAAGCCACAGCCACAGTTAGTAAAATATCTCACAAGTGTTAGAGCAGCTCAATAATATTTATTGATTGGATGGCTAAATGGAAGAAAGGAAGGAAAGAAAGAAGGAAGTAGATAGGAGTGAGGGAAGGAGGAAGGAAGCCATATTCCTGGTTTCTTGGACAAATCTAACACTGTTTGACATATCTTATATAGAAGTTTCTAGTAGAAAGTACTTTCTACTTTCCAGAAGTAGAAAGAGTTCCTTAAGCCCAATCATATACCTACCTCAGCCAGCCTGGTCAGTTTGCACAATTGTGCTGGGTAACAGTGACTAAAAACTATCAAATATAAAGAAAGGGACATTATGGAATATCAGAACAAAAAAAAAAAAAAAAAAAAGATGGCAGGAGCTGGTCATCCAGAAAGAAGAGTAAATCCTTCGCACACAGCTTCATGGAATAGAAGGGCTCAGCCACAACGGCTAAGGAACGGCTGAGCCCATGGTAGGCTCTCCTTTCCAAGTAACTTTGACCACAGGGTTTCCAAAACTGCCACCATCTCACAAGATCTCCAACACCAAGTTCACCTCTCCTTCTTCATAGAGACTCATCCACAGGTAAGGTTTCCTGCAGGGCAAAGACTCTAGGAGACACTGCGGAGAACTGTATTCTCACTACAGTGTCCTTTCTTCCTTCCCATTCCCTAATTTTCCCTCTCCTCCTACCCTCTCCCTGTTCTTACTCTGGGCTATGCTATGACCACTAGGAAATACTCATTCCCAAAGAGGAAAAAGAAATAGGAGTTAACATTAACTGAGTGTAGGTTGTACAAGTTCTACTCTAAGCACTTTACATATTTTTCAATGTTGTCATTTCAACAACTTTTCTATTACAACCAACTTATTATACCTTCCTCTTTACCCCAAACACATACACAACCCCCTTGGCTCAGGCCTACCACCTTTCACTTGGATTACAGCAATCACCTTCTTAATGGTTTCCCTGCCTCCATTTCTTAACCCCTGCAATCCATTTCCCACACTACCCCCAGGGTAGTTTTTATAAAACACAAATTGTCTGACCATGTCTTTCCTTTAATTAAAATCCTTCAGTGGCTTCTCATGTCCTTCAAGAGAGGGCACACACTCCATATCAAGCAGGCAAGGCTGCCCCTGCCTCCCTACCCAGACTCCTGTCTCCACATGGACACTTCACTGCCGCATCACCCTCCTCCCTAGGGGTCTCCTCCAAATTCCCATGATATTCTCTGCGTGCCTCTACTTATCACTCTGTTTCTTGTTGTTCTTAAATACATCTTATTCTTTGTGCAATCATGTATTTCCTTGTCTATCTCCCCCTTTAATCTGTTAACAGAGGGTAAAAGACTTTGTCCTAATCATCTCTAGATCCTTATCACTTAGCATGACAGCAGTAAGTCATGGATAACTTGGCAGAAAAGAATGGAAAGGAGAACATGAAACAATTAGCCTGATTTTTTTCCTACTCAGACAATCTGACCTTTCATTGGCCAAAGTCTTGAACTTTTCAAGTAAATAAATGCAAAGACTGCATGTCCCAGACCCTCAGCTACAATGAACAAGCAGTAGAACTGATATCTCTTGCAAAAAGAGATATCTTTTTATATCCTGATATAAAAACAACCTGGCAAAAAGCAAAAAGTATTCTAGGATGTCTTTTAAAGTCCTGGTCCATTGAGAATACTGGGAGGGTAGCCTGGGGGGGTCCACAGAATTTAGGAGCCCCCCTCTTACAGATCAATGCACAGAGAACCCCCTAGCTAGGCCAATGAGGGACAACTTTGTAAAGAACAGACAACTATTTACCCACACAAAAGAAAATCTTCCTACCATTAGTAACACCATTAACATCTTAGCAGCTTTTCCATTATGAATCTGACATTTTCTTTTTCTTCAAAGCCCAATTTGAGTGCTTTTGATTTTTTTAATGAAATAAAGCCATCAACACACAATAAAAGCTATGCACTATTAATAATTAGAGTCTCTAGAGTATATTTTATGTTACAGAAAAGATTGAATTTCTAGGCCTTCCCTTTTAAATAAATCTCTTAAAACCTTCAGCTTTAGAATGAGAGACTCAAACTCTTCTCTAGGGTCTTAACTTTTATGGGGCTTATTACTTTTTTATCCCCTCTAAAACTCTAAATCCCTTCAACATAGCTTGGTTCCTTCCATGGCTGAATTGGCAGCAGGCTGATCTTTTTATTGGTGGGTAATGGATTTAGTTTGATTGCTGACACGGGAACAATGAGAGGATAAACAATTCCATTTGTGGCCATGAAATCCCCCATCTGTTGAGTGGTTCATGACTGAAGAGCGCTGGGCAGAGACAGATGAATGAGCCCGCCACGCCCGATGTTAATGACATCCGTCATACAAGCTGAACATGTGGCTTCATAAATCAAGAGCTAATAGCAACTCTGGTTGCTCATGTCATTAACTCACCAGCCACTGAAATACCTAAGAATGTACCATAAAGTTGAGCATAGAGACCTGATTTGCAATTCTGATCTCACCAAAAAACCAGAGGTAGCAAGGGAAGGCAAAGTCGTTTTTCTAAGTTAAAAAGAAAGAAAGAAAGAAAGAAAGAAAGAAAGAAAGAAAGAAAACTCTTTCAGATGCAGCATGCTTAAATATTTGCAGATGAGATGTATGATACCTCAGATATATTGATATCTGGAATTGGTTTCCAAATACAATAAATGGGGGGAGTGGACAGAGATACAGATGAAAAAAAAGATGGGCCATGAGTGGATCATTGTAAAAGCTTGGTGATGGGAATCTGGGAGTTCCTTATAATACATTCTTCACTTTTTCATATGCTTAAAATTATTCATGATGAAAAGTTTTGTTTTGTTTTGTTTTTAATTTAAGATATGGAGGGCGGATGCCTGGGTGGCTCTGTCAGTTAAGCATCCAACTTCAGCTCAGGTCATGATCTTGCAGTTCTGGAGTTCTAGCCCGCATCAGGCTCTGCACTGACACTGCAGAGCCTGCTTGGGATTCTCCCTCTCTCTGCCTTTCTCCCACTCTCGTTTTCTCTCTTTCAAAATAAATAAATAAATAAAATTTAAAAATAAATAAATAAATAAATAATTGAGGATATGGGAGTTTCCATTATTTAGCATAAACATTTTTACCAAATTCTTTTTCCTTAATTATTTTTGAGAGAGAGAAAGACAGTGAGTGGGAGAGGGCAGAGAGAGAGGAAGACAGAATCCCAAGCAGGTTCCAGCACAGAGCCCAACTCCGGGCTTGAACTCATGAACCATGAGATCATGACCTGAGCCTAAAACACGAGTCAGACGAAACCAAGAGTCAGACACTTACCCCACTGAGCCACCCAGGCACACCTTGCCAAATTCTCTCTTAAAGAAGAAAAAAAAAAAAAAAAAGCTATACTCACACAACAGCTCAAGCATTTAACATGGCAAGTAAGTCATCATCACCAAAGAGGAAAGCAACACATTTCAGAGGGAGGAGATCAGGCAACACCCGCTATGAGTTTTCAGGAATCCACATCACTTGAAGCTCAAGCTCTACTGCCAGGAGATTACTATGTTTGGGAAGTCTCAACAGTCTTCCCACCTCTCACCCTTTTTATTTTCCACTGCAGTGAGTTATCTATTGTCACCATCACTTCTGCATTTTGTGGCTTTTCGTGCATGTTCAGTCTTTAATTTGGGGGCTTTTGTAAAGAAATGGAAAATGAAAGAACAAATGGAAAGGAAAGCAACAAAAGGAAAATGATACTGCCCTCTGCAAAGGACTGTTCAGTTCATTTCTGTTAGGTAAAGCCTCCTAATGTCACCCAGGGTACATTGTCTCAAGTTCAGCTGGATTCGCAGAGGAAGCTCTAAATATGTCTCTATCAATTCTGATATTGTTGGAAGTCTTGAAGAGGAGAAAGAGAGAAAAATCCGGGCCCCTATTAGCCTCCCAACTCCCAAATTATATACAAATAGAGTGTTGCTATACTGAGAACTTACTCTGTGCCCAACACTGCATTGGGCACTGGAGTTAACACAATGAATAGGGCACACAGCTTTTTGGGGGCAGGCAGACAAAGAAACAATCCATCACTACTCAGTGTAGTGCTACAATGGAGTCCAGACCCCTGACCTGCCTCAGGAATCTTCCAGTAAAAGTGATGCTGAAACTGAGAATGTCAAGTGCAAAGCCCAAGAGCCAGGGGAGATTTGGCAGGTCGAGAACCTGTGTTGTCTGATATGGTGACCACTAGTCACACATGGCTATTGAGCTCTTGAAGTGTGACCAGTCCAAGTTGAAACGTGCTGTAATATAGGTGTAAAATACGTACCAGATTTTGAAGACTTAGCATAAAAAAATAATATATGTCATTAGGATTATTATATTGATTATATAATAAAAAGATAATATCTTGGGTCTTTGAGGTTAAATAACATATTATTGGGGTGCGTGGGTGGCTCAGTTGAGCATCCAACTCTTGATTTCAGCTCAGGTCATGATCCCAGGGTCATGGGATAGAGCCCCTGCATTGGGCTCTATGCTGAGTGTGGAATCTGCTTAAGATTCTCTCTCTCTCTCTCTCTCTCTCTCTCTCTCTCTCTCTGCCCTGCTTGTGCACTCTCTCCCTAAAATAATTTCTTTTAACCCATATATTGTTAAAGCTAATTTCACTTATATCTTTGAACTGTTTAAGTGTGACTACTTTAATGTTTTAAATTACATATGTGGCTAGCATTATATTTCTATGGGACAGTGCTGTTCTAGTGGCTCAGTGTAAAATGGGGGAACATTATGGGTTGAGAGCCACCTTGAAGGAACTGAGAGACTGTACAGTCCTCTGGTATCAGAAAAGGGACAAGAGTCATTTAACATTTCCCTTAAATATCAAACTTCAGTTTCAAAACTTAGGTCCTGATCCATAGTGCATGCTGTGGTTGCCACCCAGATTCTCCTGGACCAACACACTCTTCCCCCAGCTGCTTATTATTGATTGCTGACAGCTCACAGCTGACTTTCCACCAGAGCTTGTCCTCCACTGGGAAGAACTACATTGCCCAAGATCATGCCCTTCCCAAGGTGGCCTCCAACCAGTGCCAGTCAATAGGTAGTCAATTAGGAGGCCTGACCAACTAACTTGAACCAGTTTGGGTAACTCTGAAGGCTGCCCAGGTTCAAAGTTCCTTCGTGGGGTTGGCCAAATTCCTTGTTGGGACCACATGGCAGCCCAGCAGCTACCTCTGGCTGACCCCACTTCCTTCACTTCGCCCCCAAGTGTTGATCCTGCAGGTCCTCGTCAGCAAACTTGCTACCTGCAAATTTCATCTCAGAGTCAGCTTCCTGGGAACTGGATCTACAACATGATCTGCCCTCCAAATCTCTTTCTTCTCTTGGTTCCATCTTTAACTTCTCTCTTTCTCTCATACCCACAGCCTATTGATCAGAAATTCTATTGGCTTTACCTTAAACTATGTCCAGAATGTGACCAGTTCTCACCTCATCTCCCACCACTGCCCTGATCCAAGCCCCTATGGTATTGCAATGGCCTCCCAATGCCTCTCCCTGCTTCTGCCCTTGCTGCCCTTCAGTCTCTCTCAACAGAGTAACCAGAGTGAAGGTCTCAAGCCAGACCATGGCTCAGCTCGGCTCAAAGCCCACCTGTGACCTCTCGTTCCACTCAGTAAAAGCTAAATCCTTGTTATGGTCTGGCATGACTAGGACAATCCCAGTTTATACCTGATTGCCCAGAATAATTTTCATAGCAATTGCTTTCTCCATCAAAAGTAGCCTAGTTTGGATTATAAACTCCATAGTTAGCCTACCTATAAGGCCCTTTATGTAGCTAGCTGCCTGGTGGCCTCTTGGGCCTCATCTCCTGTCTCCTTGTCCACTCTACTCCAGTAAGTCCAGAACATTCTGCAAACAGGTAGACAAACCTCTGCCTCAGGATATTTGCACTTGCTGTTGCCTTACCTAAGTGTTCTTCCCTCAGTTATTTGCAGGCTAACTTCCTCGTGCCTCTCAGGCTATTCAAAATCATTTTTTTGGATGAGATCTTCCTTGGCCACCCCTTTTAAATTTTCAAATCAACCCTTTATTTCCTTCTTCCTTACTGTATTTTTTCTCCTTTTTTACCTTTTTATAATTTATACATTTACATTTTACTCATTTATTCTGGTGTCTCAGTCCATTCAGGCTGCTGTAATAAAATACTACAAATGGGTGGCTTATAAACAATAGAAATTTATTTCTCACAGTTCTGGAGTCTGGAAAGGCCAAGATCAATGCACCAGCTGGTTGTGTTCTGATGAGCACTATTCCTGGTCCATAGCTGATGCTTTCTCACTGTCCTTATATGCTGGAAGGGGCTAAGGAGCTCTGTGGGGTTTCTTTTATAACACTAATCCCACACATGAGAGCTCCACCCTCACGACCTAAGCACCTCCCAAAGGTCCCACCTCCTTATACCATCACATTAGGCATTAGGATTTTAACATGAATTTTGGCGGCATAAACATTCAGACCATAGCAGCTAGTTATCATCTGTCTCTCTCAATAGGATGTAAGCTCCATGAGTTTACACTTCATCATCCTCAGGGATTGAAGCATTGTAGGTGTTCAATAAATAGCAGTTTGGAAGAATGAATGAATGAAATGTGGATGAACTTCAAAAAGTTTATGCGAAATGAAAGAAGCCCGACACAAAGCTCACAAATTGTATGACTTCAGTTATATGAAATATCAGAATATATAAATTTGCAGACACAAAATACAGATTAGTCGTTGCTAGAAGCTGGAGGAAGGGGGACTGGGGAATGACTATTTAATGGGTGCAGAGTTTCCTTTTGGGGTGATGAAATGTTTTGCAACTAGGTAGTGGTGATAGTAGGGATGATAGCACAACATTGTGAATATACCAATGTATGTATGCTTTAAATGTATGCTTTAAAATAGTGAATCCCAGGGGTGCCTGGGTGGCTCAGTGGGTTAAGCATCCGACTTCAGCTCAGGTCTTGATCTTGTGGTTCGTGAGTTCAAACCCCACATTGGGCTCATGCTGACAGCTCAGAGCCTGGAGCCTGCTTCAGATTCTGTGTCTCCCTCTCTTTCTGCCCCTCCCCTGCTTGCTCACACTCTCTCTCTCTCTCTCTCTCTCTCTCTCTCTCAAAAAATAAACATTAAAAAAAAACTTTTAAATAGTGAATTTCATGTTATGTGAATTTGACCTCAATAAAAAAAAAAAAGCAAAAACTCAAATATGAATGAACAGTTGTGGAATGGTGAGGGAGGTCTGGACATCTCAGGATTTTGCTGTCTTCAGTACTGAATGGGGAGTGATGAGAGGTGTTGTACCTTCCTCAGGCCACAGGAGGACAGCCTAAGAACCATGGTAAAGCTCATTTTCTTTTCAGGGCAGGGAGAACGCACCCTGCAACAAGTGTGGGACCTTCTCATTCATGCCATGTTTCAACAACCATATTAAATGCCTACCAAGTCGAGGCATGATCCACTCTGAATTGTACAGAGCCCTGTGACAGCACCCCAAAGAAGAAATCAAGCTGCAATAACAGGTCATGCAAAATCTCTGCATATCATTTTCAAATGATTTTCTTCCAAATAAATGTGATATGATAGATTTCTCATGATTCCTGAACTTTTTTTCTGGATGAAATTGTTGCAGTGTCTCAGAGCACAAGCTTTGGGGCAGGCTGCCTGGGTTTCGATCCTGGCTCAACATCTGAACAGCTAACAAACCTTAGATCAGTGGTGCTCAACCAGGGGTGAATTTGCCAGCTACCCCTCCCCCCCCCCCAGGGGACATTTGGTATAGTGTCTGGAGACAAGTTTAATTATTACAACTGAAGGAATGCTCTATTGGCAGCTAATGGGTAAAGGCCAGGGATGCTGCTAAAAATCCTGCAATGCACAGGACAGACAGTCCCCACAATAATTACCTGGCTCCAGATTTTGATAATGCCACTGTTGAGAAACCCTGTCTTAGAGCAATCAGTAAGCTATTTGGGGCGTTGGTTTTCTCATCTGCTAAATGGTGATACTAGCACTGGGCCTACTTACGGGTTTGTGGTAATAAGTAAAAAGTGAGCAAAAGGCTCAAGCATAGTGCTTGGCACATAATAAGTGCTATTTTTTTTTAAAGTATTATTAGGCTAAGCCTATGTCTGATTATCTTGATTACTACAGAACCTAATAAGACTGGGTGAATTTGTCTTCTGCCCCTCCTCCAGCCTTAGCTGCAAGCTTCTAACACAGGCGCATCACTGATCACTAGGAGATGGAGTACGTTCATCACCAGGCCAGAAAACCCACTGCGATAGTTGTGCCTGATTTAGCAAATAAAACTATAGGATCCCCAGTTGCATTTGAATTTTAGTAAAAAACAAATAATTTTTTATGTAAGTATGCCCCATGCGATATATGGGGCATATGTCTTATGCTAGAAAACCATATACTTATACTATACTAGAAAAACTTTTTGTTATTTATCTTAAATTAAAATGGAACTGGGTAACCTGTATTTTATCTGATCACCCTACCCTCCAAGCACCTGTCCTCTGACAAAGAGAGTCTTTTACACACACAAAGAACGTCAATTTGCATAAGTTAAAGATTGAAACCATCTCTCTTTCCCTCAGAGGAACTGAAAGGTGAATGTTACACCCGCTAAAATTACAAATGTACCTCCAATTTTACAAAATGAGCCACTGAAGATTGAACACAGAGGCCCCTCAAGCACAGAATAGCACTGTGGGGTTGTAAGGAGTCATGACTGACCTGGATTAGGGACACTTTACTGAAAAGTGGTAGTAGGTCCGCCTTGCCAGATTGTGGTAGGACTAACGTATAAAGCACCCGGTACATAATAGGTGTTCCACAGTGATATCTTCAACATGGTGTCGACACATAATGGGGTTCTTAAATGTGGAGTGAATGGATGAATGCTGTACAGCATGAGCCAGGGACCATAGGCCACCATTCATGTTGAGGGGCTATCACCCCTCTGCCAGCCACTAAATCCACATCCCCTGGGTGCCTTTAATGCCACATACTCCTAAGAACCACTCCAGATCTTTGGAATCAGAAAAAAATGGGAGTGCAGCCCAGGCTATATCAAGTGACTTAGCAGGTCTGATAGGCAATCAGGGCTAAGAACCACGAGTCCAAAATTGGAGGATGGCTCTGTCAAGAGTGGTTCTCAAACTGGAGAGAAGATCAGAGGCCCTGGAGAGCTTTTTAAAACACAGATTGCTGCATTCTATCTGAGAGTTTCTGCTTTAGCAGGCAGGGTGGGCCTGAGAATTTGCATGCCCCCAGGTGATGCTGCTGCTGCTGTCTGAAGACAATTTGAGAACCACCTCACTCCATCCAGGCCCCAGCTGCACATTATAATCATCAGGGGTGTTTTTAAATACCTATGCCTTGGCCCTGGAGAATCATATTTAAATGGTCTGGTGAGGGACCTGAGCCCCTCATAATTCTAGTGCCTCTGGGCCAGGGAATATCCGCTCTCTTAAGTGAGCTTTCTGCTCTAACTCCAAAGCGTGCCCTGACACCAACAACAAGGGCTTCCCAGGGCCCCTTAGAAACTCAGTCTCTCAGGCCCCACCCCATCTTAGACCTGTGGAATCAGAATCTGCATTTTAACAAGGCATTAATTCCTATCACATTAAAGTCTGAGAAGCATTGCTTAGGATTCAACCTAAATGAAACTTCTTCTAACAGGACTCCTCCTAGTACCTTTGTGAAGGTAGATCTCCAGAACTCTGAGGTTGGAAAAACACAGAGCTAGCACTACTCAGCCCTTCCCATCAGCCAGATAGGTAGTCAAGCATGCAAAAAATAAAGTCTTCCAGTACACTCATTGCCTGCCCTTGGAGTAAGTGTTAAAGCAAAATTTTTAAATGAAAGTAAGTAGGCGCCCAAGTCCCAGCGGTGTAGAATCCTCATCAGTGACTTCCCAGAATCCGAGAGAAGCGGATTCCAGACCAGGACAGACTGCCTTACTTAGGCTTAGGGGCAGAGAATGCTACCAGTATTATAAGTGCAGTGTGCACTCGCGTTGCGTACAGATTATGGAGTTTATGTCCCAAAACGAGGTCTCAGCCATGCACCCCTTCATGGATTGGAAAGTACCTGGGCTAGGAGCCCCATAACTGTCTAGTATGATCAAGATTCTTAGCTCAGAGCCCAAAAGCCAAACAGGATCATTAGCAAAAATTTAATAAGTATTGCCTAGGGTGTGGGGAATAAGCCCCTCATATCCAATTGGTGAAAGTGTCAACTCATACAGAATTATTGGAAAGCGATGTGGAAAAATCCCTCAAAACTTCAAATGCCCATATGCTATGACCCACACTCCCACAACTAGATATGTATCCTACCAAAAAAAAAAAAAATTAGAAGATATGTATAAAGATATATACATAAGAATGTTCTTTGCAGCATTGTTTCTAATTTTTTTAAATAAGCTATAACATCTATCAAGAAAGGAATGGATAAATTCTTATAGAGCAGTAGTCTTCTCCACATTTATTTTAAAAATGGAAACTATAGGGGCACCTGGGTGGTTCAGTCGGTTAAGCGTCCAACTTCAGCTAACGTCATGATCTCACAGTTCATGAGTTTGAGCCCCACGTTGGGCTCCGTGCTGACAACTCAGAGCTGGAGCCTGCTTTGGATTCTCTCTCTCTCTCTCTCTCTCTCTCTCTCTCTCTCTCCCTCTCTCTCTCTCTCTCTGCCCCTCCCTTGTTCATGTTCTGTCTCTCTCTCTCAAAAATAAATAAGCATTTTAAAAAATTTAAAACAAGGGAACTATAGAGGCGCCTGGGTGGCTCAGCTGGATAAGCGTCGACTTCAGCTCAGGTCATGATCTTGTGGCTCGTGGGTTCAAGCCCTGCGTCAGGCCCTGTGCTGACATCTCGAAGCCTGGAGCCTGCTTCAGATTCTGTGTTCTCTCTCTACCCCTCCCCGACTTGTGCTCTGTCTCTCTCTGTCTCTCAAAAACAAATAAATGTAAAAAATAAAAAATAAAAATAAATTAAAAAAACAAGGGAACTATAAATGTTCACACATGAACAGATGCATGCATGCATGTGTGTGTGTAGTACAACAAATCTGGAAATGCACCACCAATCTGTAAACAATGATTGCTTTTAGGAAGTGAGGCTAGAATAGGGGAAGTAGATTTCACTTTTTCTGTATACATGTCTATAATTTTTGAATGTGTTATAAAAAGCATGTATTATTTTTATTGTTTAAAAAACATTTGCAACAGGTAAAAATGATTTCTTCAGAATTGTTTTTCTCTAGGTGTGTTTCCTTACATTAGCTCATTTAGTTCTGTGTTTCAGGCTTATTCATTAGACTTAATACAACATACTCTAATTGACTAAATTTGGGTTTTAGAAAAAAAAAATAATCCAGCCTGGATTCCTTGAGATTAAATCCAGGTGACCCTGACTGGCTTCTGGGTACCCTAGAGTGTTCTTAATTTTAATTTAGTATCAGGTCTTTGAAACTACATTTGTGTCTTTTAGCCCCTGCCCTTTACTATTACCTCTTAATAAGCATGTGGTTAACCAAAACTCCAAATTTCTTTTTAATAAAATAGTGCTAAACCAGGTCACCCCAATTCTGTATAATTTTTTAATATAAAGGTAAATGTTTACATTTAGTTTTATTAAATTCCGTGTATGTTTTATTACCTACAGTCTGTTAACATAATTTCAGTCTGTTAACATAATTTTGGACCTTACTTTCAATTGCATTATATATTCCTCTAAATATCTGTTATTCAAAAATTTAATCAGTGTGGAGATTATAAAATTTATAGACATGTCTTTTAGACAGTACTATTTTTAGCTTAAAGTGACCAAAACCTACTTAAACAAAAAGGACCTTTATCAGGTAGAGACCTAGGTATTTCATTGACCCCAAAGTAGGAATGACACTAGGCCAGAGAGAGAGAGAGAGAGAGAGAGACAAGGCAGGAAATGGAAAACTATCAAATTGGAGCATTTTACTCTCCCTCCCTGATCTCTGTCTCTTCATGCTCTTTCTCAATCTCCCATACCCACCCCTTACTCTCTCAATGCTTTCCTTACCCTCAACCCCCCATCTCTCCCACTGGCTCTCACCCACCTGTGCAGGTAACAACAGACCCACCAAGTGTAGGTCAAGGTGAAAGTACTTGCTTCCTTCCCCCAGAAAAAACTCTTTACCCTGGATTTGCATTGAGGCCTCAGGCCCCTTCCAGACCATGGGCTCCATTTATTTCCACTGGCTTCCCCTCAGTGTCATCCCCATTGACCCTGAGAACCACCTAGATATTGATAGTTTATACCTTCCCTCTAGCCCCAGGTTAAGGTCCAATTTCTGTTTCCAGGAAGTAGCAGTCTGGGTTAGGTGTCTACCTGGTCCAATCAAATGTGGTCAAGGGGACAAATTCTGACAGAATAAACATGGCTTCCCAGAGCCATCCTCTGTGGCTGGGTGCAATTTTGAAACAATTGTTATACTGACAACTAACTGATGAGTAAATGCCCCAAATTTGTCTACTCTAGAAATAGCAGTGGACATCAACTCCAAATCTAAGAGCGGCTCTGAACCCCCAGATTCAAACTAGGGGGCAAGGCTTTGGAGGTAAAGAATGGAATATAATTTAGTGATTAAGTACATTGACTTTGGAGTCAAATTAGTTATTACATCCTAATTCTGCCATGAACTAGGTATTTTAATCTTGGACAAATTACTCAATCTCTTCAGGCCTCAGTTTCCTCACCTATAAAATGGCAAAAATAATAGCTAATCTCATTGGGTGGCTGTAGATATTAAGTGAGATTAGGGGCGCCTGGGTGGCTCAGTCGGTTGAGTGACCGACTTCGGCTCAGGTCATGATCTCACAATTTGTGAGTTCGAGCCCCATGTCAGCCTCTGTGCTGATGACTTGGAGCCTGGATCCTGCTTCGGATTTTGTGTCTCCCTCTCTCTCTGCCCCTAACCCACTCGCATTCTGTCTCTGTCTCTCTCAAAAATAAATAAAACATTAAAAAATAATTATATATCATGCTTCCTAACTCCTAACAAGCATTTGATAAACATCAACTGTCATTATTTTTTTATTTTAAATTTTTTTTAACATTTATTTATTTTTGAGAGACAGAGAGAGACAGAGCATGAGCAGGGGAGGGGCAGAGAGAGAGAGAGAGAGAAGAAGACAGAATCTGAAGCAGGCTGCAGGCTCTGAGCAAGCTGTCAGCACAGAGCCTGATTAGGGGCTCAATCCCACAAATTGTGAGATCACGACCTGAGCGAAGTTGTATGCTCAACCGACTGAGCCACCCAGGTGCCCCTCAACTGTCATTATTAATATGATTACATCATCATTACCAATATGAAGAAGTAAGTCTGTCACCGTGTAATGAAAGGCAGTGAGTTTGACATAATACCCATACATCTCAGCCATACCTTGTTTGTGTGTGTGTGTGTGTGTGTGTGTGTGTGTGTGTATGTATATATATATGGAAAATATAAGACAAAATATAGGCTATATATATATATTACTCTATATAAATATAGGATAATAAAATATATAGGATAAGATATATTAGCATATTTAGGATAACAAAAACATAATCTTCCTATAAATCTAATCTTCCTGTAACACCTTGAATGTCGGGGCACTGCTTGTCACCATGTCTCTGCAAGCACCTGCAAGGTTGTACACGGCTCTCTAGAACTGTCAGCCTTGTCACATACGGGCATGAGGAGAAAAGGCTCTGGAAAAATAGTCCTTTTGTTTAAAATAGAAACATAGAAGGACGCCAAATTAACACACAAATTACTGAATATCCTGTTATTGGGAAGGGGGGGCAGGGGGGGAGCCCCTTCATTTCTAAAATGAAGAGAGTAATTGCTGGTACCAAAATTCATGTTTCCTTTTGGGTGAAATTCTCCAGCCAAGCTTGGCGTTAACCAAGTCGGCAATTTCACTTCATCATTACTTCACAAAAGACTTCCAAAATCACTGCGGCAGACAGGCAAAATAAAAATGTTAAATACATCCTGGCTGGGAGGGGACTGAAGCCTCCACACTCAATCAAAGGTTTACAATAATAGGATTCATAAAAAAAAAAAAAAAAAAAAGACAGATGGGATTAGAAAATGTTGCAGTGAAGACTCTGGAATGAGATGAGATCACAGCACCAGCCTGTCTTTTGTGGACCTGCACAATGATCCCCGAGCCAGACTGGATTAGGAAACCTCGCGACTAGGGGTTCAGAGAGAGGCTTCCGGTTCCCGGCACTTTGGGGGAGAGAAGGCTGAAACGATGCATCAGATTTACAGCTGCAGTGATGAAAATATAGAAGTTTTCACCACCGTGATCCCTTCCAAGGGTGAGTAAAATTGCCCTTGACTGTTTCCTTAGCGGCACCTTATGCCGGAGGGTAAGGACAATCACGTGCTGTTTTACTATGGTTTTCCTCGGGTCTCTCGGAGGGTTTGATGGGCTCTCTGTTTTGATGGTATTGTTGTTGTTTAAAATAAGGTACATGGATAGACATTAATCATTGAGAAACAATTGATCGAGGGGGTGGGGTGGGAATGAGGGCGGTTAAATACTCCCAGTTTCACTTAATTGAACACTGGCAACCCAATATGCCACCGAATAAAAGTAACAGCAAGCCATTGTTTTAGGAAAGAGAGATGAAAACAAAATTCCCAGGGCAGCCAGAGAGATTCTTTCATGTTCTCCAATGAGCAAGTGGATTTTGAAATGAGAACCAGCTGGCTCAAAAGTATGATTCCGAGCTATGCTGTGAAATGTGAGGGGAAATACTCCCAGCACTGGCCTAAAGTCTAACAAAGTGGTCAAATAGTGCCCTGACCCAGGGCTGGCTTCTAACACAGATCCCAGGGCCATGCTCCCAAACTTCACCTCGAGCTAGCACTGCCAAAAAGTGTGACTCTGTAAGCCCTTGTGCTCCAGGGTGAATGGTGTCAAGTCCCAGGAAGGGCTTTGTGTTCGAGCTCAGAGGACAGCAGGTGTCTGGTTACTGGACAGTTCCCCCGTCCATCCCCTCCAAAGCTCAGCCCTCTCTCCTGCTCCCTCTGTCCCTCCCTGCAGCCCCTGCCTTGCTGGGAGAGCCTGGGACTCTGGCTTAGCCCTGGTTTCATTGTCAGACTTGAATGGAGGGGGCTGGATGTTTGCTGGTGTTGTGACCCCCTGTTCAAACAATTCCTTTCTTCTTCCCGTGTCAGCCACTGACAGGGCCACTGCTCAGGGGGGGAAGGGAGAGACTCAGCCTGGTCACAAAGAGACAGCCAGCAGAACATAAATAAAGCTTTTGACATCTATTGCCACATACAGAGAGAGAAAAAAGAGCTAGGAGTCTGCCCACGTGCAGGAGTTGGAACTCTAGAGACTGAAAAGTACCTGAAAGTCAAAGCCTACCCTCTGACCCGGCAGTTGCACTGCTGGATACTTTTATCATGGACGTTCACAGTGGCATTGATTCTAGGAGAGCAAAACTGAAAATAAATGTCCTTGAGGAGGAGAGGGGTAAAATGTGGTATCATCATACTATGGAATATTCCACAGTTGTCAACAGGGATGAACTAGATCTATGTGTATACACAGATCTCAAAAGCATAATGTTGAGTGAAAAAAAAAAAGCAGGCTGAAAAATTTTATATGTATGATAACAGTTACTACATCTGGAAATAAAAAACAACACTATACATTATTTATGGATATATATCCAGAGAAAGTATGAAAACATAGGCTGGAAAGATGCAGATAAAATTAGTGATCTTATTAGCCCGGGGGAGGGACGGAAGCAGAATTGGGGGAGAGTAGAAAGGGAATCTAAACTTGCCTAATTTTTTTATTTCTTTTACACGAAAAAACAAATTGGAAGCAAATATGAAAATGTTAAAATGTCAATTTTCTGTAATTTTTTCCCATTTAACAATTTTTAAAGGGAGAAAAAAATCAAAGCCCAACGGCCCTTTTTAATTAAAAACTTATTCAACAATTCAAGAGCAATGTCACACTTCACCTGAATAAAATAATTTAAAATATGGCCTCTGATCCCATTTGCTTAGCATAGTGGTCAAGAGACAACTGCCACTTCCGCACTGTGTGACCCTGGTCAGGCTACTTCACCTCTCTGGGTCTGAGTTTCCACTTTTGTAAAAGGGAGAGCTAGAATTTATCTCCCAGGGTTATTATGGAGGGAAAACTGAAATACAGATAAAATATATAATGCATCTAAAACAGCATGTAGTAAGCACCATTAAATATATCACTTACAAAATGATTTCTATTTTCATTCCATATTTAGAGCAATGAATATTCAGTCAAAGATAAATGTTTAATCCTATATTCCTTTCTTGCCATTTTCATTCATGACCATCTCCGGGTAATAAACCAAATATTCATTAGTATTCATGGACATGTCACTGCTCAGGAAGTTCTCTAGAAAAGGAGTATTTGCAGTTTTACATTGAACCATAAATGGAAGAAGTTCACCTCTTTTATTTGTTTTTATTTTTTGCCTCATCTTGCCTTCTCCAAAGCTATCAAGCAGAGGGCTTTCAGTGAGAGAAGACTGTGCTAGGTCTTCTTAAGTCACTGCTTATAAGAGAGATTGGTAACTCTTCATTATGTCCCCACATTCTTTAACAGCAGAAATAGAAGTTGGCTTAATTTTATCTAACAAGTGTTACAGTCCTCCCTGGTATGCCCTTTTCCAAATGCTATCGTTTAGCATGACTAAAATGACCAAAACAGTTTCTGAGCACAGCTTCAGCAGCATGGGCAGTGTGGCCAATGGTTAAAAGTATAGGGCCTTGTTCCACAATCAGCTGTGCGGCCCCTAACCTTCAGTATCCACACCAATAAAACGTAGTTAACAAAGAATACCTAGCTCACAGAGTTGCTAGAAGAGTGAATGAGATAAGGCAAATTAGCCATCAGCTGGTAAAGCTCAATGCAAGCTATTATTACATTTATGTTATTGTATTATATCCTCCTGTCCAGCACACACATACATACATATATTGGGTTCAGCTTAAAGGCATGGGATCAAGTCTATGACTGAGAATAAGTGTGGATTTTTACTTTCTGGAGAGAAAGAACCTTACTTGAAGGGAAAGATTTCATAGACAAAATTCACAGTAAATACCAAAGATAAAAGCTGTGGTTTTACCAAGAAGTTATACCAGAAGTTATTTCCTGAGCAACACACTAAAATAGGTTTAATTCTAGGGTGAATAATACCACAGCATTCAAAATAATTCTTCTGAGGATAAACAGCAATGGGGAGGCATTCGTGAGAGGAGTCAGGGGACAGTAGGAAGAAATGGAGAAAACTCCAGAAAGAGAAATCCTGAAGGAATGCTAACTTAGAAGTTATCACCTATTCTTTCCACCTGCCTTCAGTTTGCAGAGATAGAAGAAAGAAAATCATAAAAACCACTAATTCCTGAGAACTTTCTCTTTGCCAGGCACTGGACCAAGGGCGTTACAAAAATTAGTTTATTTAATGCCTGTCACAGCCCTCTGAGATGGTTGCTATTAATTACCCTGTCTTACAGATGAGGAGAGTAAGGTGTGGAAAGGATGGGTAATTTGCCCAAGTCACGTAATTGGCAAAGGGTCCTGTTCCAATTCATCCTCATGTGAAAGGAATCGGGAACCCTGGCTATAAACCAGCACACCGTACTCCAGGTTTCATGGCTGTAGGTGCTCTGCAGAAAATACCACCAGCCAGCACTCCTCTGATCACTTATCTGGTAGGTGACAAGAAGTTATCTCAGTTCTAGGCAGGGCAGTGACATGGAAGATTTCAGTTCCAAGTATATCATTTTAGCAGCAATATGGAAAACAGATGTCTGAGTATCTCCATTTCAACAAAGTACACACCTTTTCCCACCAACTACCATGTTTTAATGGTTGATTTTTTTTTTAATTTTTTTTCAACGTTTTTATTTATTTTTGGGACAGAGAGAGACAGAGTATGAACGGGGGAGGGGCAGAGAGAGAGGGAGACACAGAATCGGAAACAGGCTCCAGGCTCTGAGCCATCAGCCCAGAGCCTGACGCGGGGCTCGAACTCACGGACCGCGAGATCGTGACCTGGCTGAAGTCGGACGCTTAACCGACTGCGCCACCCAGGCGCCCCTAATGGTTGATTTTTTTAAGCTTTTTACTGTAGTGATAAAACATACATAATATAAAATTTACCATTTAGCCATTTATAAGTATACAGTTCTGTGGCACAAAGTACATTCACATTGTTGTGCAGCCATCACCACTATCCATTTCCAGAACTCTTCATCATCCCTGTTAAATAACAACCCATATTCCTTTCTTCCCCCAACCCCTTCGTAACCTCTATTCTACTTTCTGTCTCTGAATTTAACTACTCTAGGTATCTCACATAAATGGACTCATACAATATTTGTCCTTTTGTGTCTGGCTTATTTCACTTAGCTTAATGTTTTTAAGGTTCATCCATGTTACAGTATGTATCAGAATTTTACTTCTTTTTAAGGCTGAATAATATTCCATTGTATGTATATACCACATTCTGTTTGCCCATTCATCTGTTAATGGACATTTGGGCTGTTTCCACCTTTTGGCTATTGTGAGTAATGCTGCTCTGAATTTTAGTAACACCTAAAATTGTAATCACACCCCATTCTCCCCACTTGCCCCTCCCCACTCTAGGTGCAAACCCTCTCTGAGGCTACATCAGCCTCACCAGTGTTCTCTAAAACTATCCCTTTCTCTCTCTTTGCAGTGTCCAGTCCAGCCAGAAGAAGAGTCAAAAGTTCTCAACACCTCTTGACCAAGAATGTAAGGACAACTTCAGTTTTCATCCCTTTTGTTGGTTTTCAGTTCAAAAGCAGCATATAGCTTCTTCATTCCCTCTGCCCTGCTCTCAATAACCATGAAGTTTTTCTCTATCGCATACTTCTGTTCTGTATTTCCTGTCCTCCACTTCACCAAAATGATTGACAAATGTCAACTAGGCAGCAAACAGCCCCGTATTGGACTCCACCACCCCAATTCTGCCATTTTCCCCAGACACATAGAGTAAATCTTACTCTCTTAAAAAATTGTTGTTCTTATTTAAAGAGAGTCCAAGATGTGAGTATAGCATCCCTGACCTAAGTGTTCTTCTATTGTTGGCAATTGGCTATGTTCCATTGTTTCACTATGATAAATAGCAGTGCAATTAATTTGTAGTAAATATTATTCTTGTGGATTAATTCCTTGGTGAATTAACAAGTAAAAGGATAAGAATAGTTTCATTTATCCATCCATCCATCCCATATTTGCATTCCTACTATGTGTAAGAGACACTGCTAGATGTGGAGAATAGTGATTTTTCTTAAAAAATGGTTTCTGCTTTCAGTTTTGTCACATATTACCAGGAATTCTGAATGGCTGCCAGGCTTCCAGCAATGCTTTTCCATTTGCCTCCAACCTCACTAACATCAACTTTCATTTTTTTTGTATTATCTTTTGCTATTCTAATAAGCATATACATTACCTTAAAATTAGTTTACATGTCATTAAAGCCAAATGGTACTGTACATTTCTCATTTTACTTACAGATTTCTTTATACAAAAATTGTCAATACATCTTTGTACTTTCTTTGAAAAGGTTGAACTGCTGATTGTTTCCCCTCAGTTATGCTGGAGTTTCTATTTCTATCACAATTTTTCATAGAACACCATTTTGATCTTCTAAGTATCTCAATTTTTTAAAGCCTCTTCTCCATTAGAAAGAATTTTGGGAGGGGCACCTGGGTGGCTCAGTTGGTTTAGTGTCCGACTTCGGCTCTGGTTATGATCTCACAGTTTGTGAGTTTGAGCCCCACATCGGGCTCACTGCTGTCAGTGCAGAGTCTGCTTCATATCATCTGACCCCCTCTCTTTCTGCCCCTGCTCATGCTTTCTCTCTCAAAAATGAACATTAAAAAAAAAAAAAAAAAAGAATTTAAGTGTCCCGGGAATGAGACAGGGTTTTAGTCATTGTTTTATAAACATTACTTTTTTAATTCCCAAAGTAATATGTGCCCATTATAAAATTTCAAATAATATGAACATATAAAGTATAATATCAGAAAATTCTAAAAAGCTGTAGAACAGAACAGTTAGGTATACAGACTTTGAGTCAAACTGCCTGGGCTTAAATTCCAGTCCTATCCATTTCTAGCTAGGTAACCTTGAGCAAGTTGCCCACCATACTGGACTCAATTTGAATGCTAAAGAGCATTCAAATGGGAATAATAGGAGCACACATCTCAAGAACCATTGGAAGGAGCAAATGACTTAATACATGTAAAGTGCTTAGCCCAGAACCTGTGACACATTAAGCATTCAATTAATATTGGCACTTTCTTTTTAAACTTTTTTTTTAATGTTTATTTATTTATTTAGAGAGAGAGAAAGGGCATGAGTGGGGAAGGGGCAGAGAGAGAGAGAGGGAGGGAGAGAATTCCAAGCAGTCTCCATGCTGCGAGCACAGAGCCCAACTCAGGGCTTGATCTCAAGAACCTCAAGATCATGACCTGAGCCAAAATCAAGTGTCAGACATTTAACCGACTGAGCTACCCAAGGACCCCAGAGTTGGCACTTTTTAAGTGAAAATTTCCCATATACTAGCATATCATTATTGTGCTTCATTGCTCAATAACATACTGTTGTGCAATTTGCTTTTTTCACTAAACAATAAATCTTGAATATCTTTACATGCCAATTAATACATATAGATTTACCTCTTCCTTATGAAGACTGCATACCATACCATTATATGAATGTACTGTATAATTTTCTACCCAAATCAAATCTGAAGTCTTCTAGATTATTTAACCAAATTACCAACAAATGGTAATTTTTCTCTCTACTAAAACAATGCCACAAGCAATATCTTTGAACGTATCTTTCATGCTCTTATGCAAATATTTTTGAGGATAAATTCATAGATATGAAAACGCTGGGTCATCACATCAACGCATTGTACTCCTTAAATTTACATAATGTTATATATCAATTATATCCAATTTTAAATAAGAAAATGCTAAAAGGATATGAACGTTGAAGAAAATGTATAGTCATTGCCAAATTCTTAGCAACTGTTTTCAAGTACTCTTACCAGAATACCCAAGTCAATACTGTATGTCACAATGTTTTTAATCTTTGACAATCTGATAGGTGAAAATATCTTGTTTTAATTTGCATTTAATTATTAATATCATTTTTCACATTTTCAGGGATTTGAATATTTTTTCTCTATAGATTCCTAATTCATGTCTTCTGCCCATTTTTCTGTCGTATGTCTTTCTAAAATGACTTTTAAGAATATTTTACATATTAAGAAAGAAAAGGACTTTTAAAATTTTTTAGTTTTTTTTAATTTTATTTTTGAGAGAGAGAGACAGAGAGACAGAACCCAAGTGGGGAAGGGGCAGAGAGGGAGACACAGATTCTGAAGCAGGCTCCTGGCTCTGAGCTGTCAGCACAGAGCCTGATGCAGGGCTCAAACTCACAAACCACGAGATCATAACCTGAGCCAAAGTCTGATGCTTAACCAACTGAGCCACCCAGGTGCTCCAAAAAGGGCTTTTAATGGATGGAAAATTTCTTTGTGGTAGGGCAAGAGATTCTTACCTTTTTCCTGGTCCTTGAAAACTTAAGCCCACAGTCTCAAAGAAAAATGCTCCTGACTTTCAAGGAGTAGTGAATGTTACCAAAAATGGAAAGGGAAATCGTTGTCTGCAGGTAATTTAGAATTTAAGAAAAGTTTCACAACACACTTTTCGCTCAAGGGGCATCTGGATTTGAAGGAGACACAAATCATTCAAGAATCAGAGCAGATCTCTTGGGAATTGGGAATCTTTGGTTCTCAACCAAGTCCTTGCTTTGAATTTCTAACCTTAAACAATGTCCCTGTCTGAATCACTCCTAATACCAATACCTACTGGCTTTATAATGATAGAACAGTATTTACAAAAGCTTTTAAAATGGAAACTAAATCATTATGCTTTCCAATAGTTAAGATTTAGAACCTAAATAAAGGAGACAACTCTCAGCAGTGATGATGAAGCCACACAGGCCTAAGATACACAAAAGACCCAAAACATGGGGCACAGTCTCCTGGAATATCCAATTGACTTCAACCGGGCACTGTAGAACCAGGCTCTCAGGTTTCTTGGGAGTGGAAATTTTTGAGAAAGACTGTTATGTTTATGGTTTACGACTTTCCCTCTCCAAAATATTTTTACTCAGAGAAAAAAATGACTCAAGTATATGAATACATATTAAAATTTGCTTTCGATTAAAAAAATAAAATCGGAAGCTAGGGTCTTGTTTTCAACTATGCAATCTTCTGGGTGAGACAACTTAATAAGACCCTCTGGCCTTTGATCCCTTCTCTAAATTTCTCACTTCCCCTAACAGCCTGACTCATCCTTTGCTTGCAAAACTTAGCCTAGCTGTACAGAACATTCAAATTAGAAAAGACAAGAAAGGTTTTAGTCTACCTAAGATGAGGAAAGTGAGTCCTAAAGAAAGAACTGTCGGATTTTTTGTTTCTTCATCCAACTGGCTCTTGGCTTCCCTTTGAGTTCCCAAGAAAAACAGTATTTTGCAACTGCTCAAACCTACCAATGTCTATGACTTTCTTTGTCCTGAAATTCTTATTTGTTTCTATTCCCACTCCTTGGGCTACCATGTGGAGTCAGGTTCCTCCCTTTACAAATCTCTCTCCTCTCTAAGCCATCCTTAGTGCCACAGCGTCACTAAGGTATGGTCAGTTAGGCCTCCCAGTACAATGGAGCCACTGCCACTGACTGCCAGTCCCAGGATAATGAGCAGCATAAGTACCACCACCAGGAAAGATGGAGAAATAAAATGTGTAAATGTCACATTCTTCCCAGATTTCAACCTTGCCAGGGAGAAATTGGTCTAGAAATCTACTGATTTTTCAAAATGCACTGAGCAATCAATTGTACTTGAAATTTCTTATCTGGATGTAGGCATTTCTACAGGTTTTACAAAAAGCACTCACTTAGAAGTCATGAAATCATGGCTCTCATCCTTGGCTCTGCCCCTTATAGCTCTGTGACTTTGAAGACACATGACCTCTCTTGGCCTCAGCCTCCCTATGTATAAAATTAGGGAGTTGGCTAGAACATTGCTATGGATCCCATCAGCCCTAAATCATGATGATTCTCCATCACTTAGGTCTCACCTATCTTTCCAACGCCCCACCAGCCCCCTAGACTTCAAACAGAAGTGTGAATCAAGGATGTCAGTAGATGGAATCCTGAGGCTTCGGTATTAGCCCATGCCTTCTGTTCTTCCAATCTCTGACCCAAGACCAGCAGGGGATCATCAGCATACTGCACTAGTACATTCCCCTACTTTCAGAAGGCAGTTTGCTAACTAGGAAAGGAAAATCCAGCATTTAACCTGGTCTCCCCCTTCCCTCTCCTCATTCCCCGGTCTTACCCCTGTACTCAGGGTGCTAAAGAGCCTGCTCTCAGATCATTTTTTTCTAAGACCAGCAGCAATAGCAAGTTCAAACTGTGCTCTACAGACCAGAAAATAACCCAGGCTTTCAGAAGGCCACAGCCATCCATTCAGCTGTCCATTCCCTGGTATGGGCCCAATGTACTCCTCTGGAGCCCTCTTAGAGCTGAACACCTCTCTCTTTCCTTTCCTGCCATTGGCATCCTTTGGGGACTGTAGAAGATACCCAGAAGAGGCACTTGGCCCTAAGTCATGACCTGGGAAGTAACCAGCCTCATCCCCATCCCCAGGAAACCTCCTGCATCCAGCAGAGGGCTGAGGAGCTAATGCCTCTATCCTTCCCAGTTCTCTTCTTCCACCCCACAGTGCAGAGAAGGGACTGCGGAGGTGGTTTCTTGTTCCTGAAAGGGAACATTTCCCTTTCAGAGGAGGAAATGTTGGGTTTCCCCCATGGACTCCTCAGGCTCTCATTACCTGCCTTACTTTCTCCTTGTACAAAGTAGATCTGAAAACATACCAGTTTTCACTCCTCCTCACTGAGAAGAATGCTGACAGAATGAAAATAAAACCAGAAATACCACTGACAGCTGAGAGCCCTGTGTCAGTAATGAGGTTCAGGTCTCTCCTGTTCAACCTGGAGATTCATGTTCCAGAGGAAGGCCTTTAGGCCAAAGATTACGTGTCCAGGGGAATGGAGCCCTGAACAACCATTAATCCAGAAATTTCCAGTATTCTGGGGCAACATCATGGCTAAGTACAGTGCCAAGGGTAAGGAAGGTAAGGGGAGAGCAGAGGGGACTGTTAGTACAGGGTGGTCAGTGCTGGACACCCACTGCTGTGCTTCACAGTCCCCAGTGAGCTGGTGCTGGAGGTGGATCCATGCTGCCCCCAGCTCAATGGAAACACCACCTTCTAATCATACTGCAATTTATAAATGTATCAAATCAACACATTGTATACCTTAGGTACAATGGGAGGAAAAAGGAATAAATATTTGAAGTTATCGGGGAGGTGGGGGGGTGGAGGGACCACCTTCTGCAGTGCCCAGAGGAGAAAAAGGACTAATCCTACATGCTCCTCAATTATCAGCTTTCTCCAAAGGCACAGAATGAATGAGTCTGGGCCCTAAAATGGGTTTGAGAAGAGTTAATTTCCTAATCCAGATAAGACCAAATTTGGGATATATTAATTTTCTAAGCAAAGGACTATTTGTGGTAAACTGAAGCAAAGAGTGACAGCTTCTCCCATTTTACTCTTTGGGAGATATGAACTGCTCTCTGATTCTGTAGATAAATATGTGGCACAAAGAGACAGCACAAGCCATGCTAATAGAATCTCTACAAATGACAGGCATTTACCATGCCCCAATACAGCAAGGACACACAAGAATATCGATCTCCTTTTCACATAACCACAAGGTGTCAAAAGTCAGGTGTGAACTCCAGTCTGCATGACCCCAAATGGAGTTCCCTTCTTCATCACTGACAATCTGAGAGGAGAAAACAAACAAAAAACAAAACAAAGAACTTTGTTTTCAGTTGCATTTAATTATTATTCAACACCTTTTCATGTTTAGCATTTGTATTTCTATGGTCAATTGCCAGCTCATGTTTTTTGCCCCATTTTTCTGTTGTTTTCTTCCTCTTTATTGATTTGTAAGAGTTCTACATACATGGGATAATTCCTCCTCATATGTAACAAATGTTGTATTGAGCCATATTCAATTCTAGTGTTTGTTGTTTTGTTTTGAACATGTATCTTTATCTGTCTGGTATTTACTTTAGTATGAGAAGTGTGAACACAGATTCATTTCCTCCAGTGACCTGACATTTCTTCTAACACTATTTATTAAAAATCCAATTTTTCTCCACTAAATTGAATTATAACCCTATTAAAATATTTATAAATTTAGTCTTATTTGCTTCAGCATCCTCCAAAAGCAGCACAGTTGTTCTGTATGGACAACTGAGGGGGATCTATCACAGGTCAGACTACGGGGCTGAGGTGGGTCCACCTAACTCACAGATGCCCCCAGTGCCCAGGATCTGGCACAGAACATGGCCTCACAGGATATCTGCTGAAGGAGCAAGAGAATGAGTATATGCTAACCTCAGAGAAGCCATGGTGTACTACTGGAGATAACTAACCAGCTTCAAAGAAGTGAAGAAATTCAGAATGAATGACCCCAATGTCCTAGATATGTATAATACTATGCAGGGTATGAGCCAAGAACTGCTAAGGTTCCCTTCATCACTCCTGGTATTAAGATAAAATACAGTACTATTTGTCTCAACTTTTTACATTTAAATCATTCCAGTGATTTAAGTATGTTTGTTATAACTTTTAAGGCCCATTTTGGTGGGTCCTGATGAAAGGGGTGTTTCTTTTTAATGTACTTCCCAAGATAACTATTCAGCAGGTGATCATTACTGAAAACACCTTAGCTCCTAGCATTCTGTCTGGCTTTCTGGAGTTTCCACTTAGTGAAGCACACACAGTGGAACTTCATCTCCCAGCTCCACCTGACACAGGCATTCTGCAAGGAGGGGAAACGCGAGCAGGGGGGCTGTGCCTGCTCCATCTTGCCAGCAGCTTCTTTCTTTTTAAAACCTCAGAATCAGTTGGGCTCCGAGTCCTCTCCCTAGCTCTTCCCTCTGCTAGAGCATGCAGAAAACTGTCTTCTGTGTGAACAAGGGTGTCTGCCTAGCTCAAAGACTGGAAGACCCTGATTTCCAGAACTGTTCTCATTTCAAATAGCCTGTTCTGTTACCAAACCAGGTGATGGCTCAGGCTCCTGACTCTGTGAAGGGCTGCTGGTGAGGAACCCCCAGAAACTTCATTTTCCTACACCATGGCACCATTTGGCATGCTGAAATTGAATAAAACAGTTGACTCTTGGAGGCCAGTTTACCCAAGTTCTCTCACTGCTGGTAGCATTCGCTGGAGTAAGGAATACTCCAGTAATTCACTGTTGGCACAAAGTGCATCTGAAGATCGGAGGAGAGGAACAAGCTGACTGTCCTTCCTCCTCCCGGCAGGTGGTGATCGAGTCAGACCTCTACACTCCGAGGCCCCTGGAGCTGCTGCCACATCGCAGCGACCGCCGCGACGGCGAGGGCCGCAGGTCGGGCAGGCTCCACGGTGCTCGGCAGCAGGGACCCCACCTTGCCAAGGCCCCAGCCAGACCCGGTATGTGCGTCCTGGATAGAGTCCCTAGAATCTCCCTGGGGGGCAACGACGCGCTTAGACCAGCAACCACAGTGTCTGTGGCCTGGCTTGCATTTTGTCCAATAACCTCACGATCCTCCCTGGCGTCCTCCATCACTCCAGGTGAGCGCAGCACCTGTGGCGTGGGGCGTGCGGGCGCTTCCCCCGCCCCCGCCTCCGCCTCCCCCGCCCCCACCCCGGGGCTGGCGCGTTATGTTCCTGCTCTGAATGCACCCGCTCTCGGGCCCCACCTACAGCTGCAACACAAAACACCTTCTACCTGAAAAACACTCCTGGCTGTGTGTAATGAGCAAATGCTTTCATCTACCATCTTGCTCCACAGGAAGTCCTGCTGGATTCAAGAGGAGATGAAAATCATTATGTTTTGGGGACAGAAAACCAGTGTAGACATGACTCATGAAGAAACAGAAGCTTACATTATTTTACAGGCTGTGTGTGTAAATTATACAATCCTTCATAAACTGCCATCTTAAGATCTCAGAATTGTAAATGTGAATGACTTAGGGCTATTTCAACAATCTCTAAAAAGAATTTAGGGACAAATTTGTTTTGGAAACCGGAAACATTGTAAGTCTTAACCTTAAGCACTATTTTGAAAAATGGCTTCCACTCCAAGCAGTTAAACAGGATTCTGCATCTAGCCCACTGAAGTCTGTGATGGTATTTCACCCTTCAGTCGCTGGTTTAAGTTATTTATGTTATGTCCACAGCCTAAACTAATTCATAATTTAACTCCAAAAATACACAATAGAAAGTCTGGGATGTCCTTCTCAAGGCTTTTCAGTGTCAGCAATTTTATATAAGAACTGAAATAATACATCATGGAATATGTATCTTTATCCATCCATCTACTCTCTCCATAGATGCTGGACTGGATCTCTAAGATTTCTTTGATCACTAACACCCTGATCCTGTTTTTATTATCCTACATATAATAACACATAAATCAAGCCATATTCTCTAGCTAAGTGATTACATATACACACATGTAGAGTGAAAGCATTAGGAAAACCACAATCTGCCTTGCAAATTAAGAGGAGATAAATTTTTCTCTGTGTCTATATATAGGAGGGTGGGTGGGTGCATGTGTGTGTAGAAAGAGAAAAAGAGAATATCTTCGCTACAAAATCATAAAATGAATTTACAGCCATGCTTCTCGAATTTTAATGTGCAAAAGAATCACCTGGGAATCTTGTTTTCATGCAGATTTCAATTCAGTAGGACTTAGCAGGGCCCCAGATTTCTAAGAAGCTTCCCCATGATGTTGATGACGTTGGTCTGAAGACAATATATTGATTAGCAAGGATTTAGAGATGGTCTAATGGGTGGTTCTTGAAGTGGGGTCTCCAGAGCAGCAGAATCACCTGGGAACTTGCCGTAAATGCATATTTTAGATCCCACCTAAGACTTACTGAATCAAATTCTGGGCTACAACCCAATAATCTCTGATTTAACAAGCCTCCCAAGTGATTCTAAAGCACACTGAAGGTAGAGAACCACTGATCTGCAACCACCCCGTGCCCATTTACAGAAAAGGAAACTGAAACCATAGAAACTGTTTGACTCAAAGTCACACTGCTTATTAGCAATAGAACTGAGAGTAAATCTTAGGTCTTCTAATTTCCTAGCTAATGCCTTTATACCCCCCTCATTTCCACCCCTAGAGAACAATGTCTTCCCAACTGTCTAGTTTTAGGGGCCACTTTTCTTCCTTTTTAAGTAGTCTGTGGAAGCTTAACTGCCCAAGTCAGTCTTTTATTCTGAAAGAAAACAGTAAGTAATGAAATGGAGAGAATCTGCCCAACATGTGACAGTCAGCTCATGCAGGGAATGTGCTAGTCAGGTTTAAAAAAAAAAAAAAAAAAGATCGAGCTGGGCATGGATTCAATTCCTTCAGCTCCCCCAATCTGATAGACTCCAGAGGGGGTTGGGGGAGACAGCAGGTTTCTGAGTCAAAGCCAGACCCAGTGCTTTCCACGGGAAAGGCTTGGTATTGGCCTTGGGCAATGAGTCTCCCATCCTCCCATCAAAAAGATGTGTGTCTCCAGGAACCTCAGATCTGGGGGCATGCTTCTTTTCTGAGCTACAGGAGAAGGTTCCTGGATGACATAGACTTCTCACATGGGAGAAAGATTCTCTGAGGATCTCGGAAATTGCAGGAACTCTGAAGGAAGACGCCTTCACCATGAGGCCCTGAGCAGGTGAACCTCAAGTGCCTGGAATAGGGACACCCACCTCCTGGACCCAAGAGAGTTGGCTGTCCCTGGAATGTCTCTACTAGGATGTCCTCAGGCACCTGAGAATCAACTTGTTTAAATGGAATGCATCCTCCTCCTTCAAACCGCTCTTCCTTCCTCAAGTAGGATGTTTTCCTTAACATCCCCTTTGTCCTCCCCATCCCTACTCCACCCCCTATGCCACATACTAAATACTGACAATGTCAATTCCTGGATGTCTCATCTCTCCCTCTTGGTACCTACCTCAGGTTACCTGGACTCAGACCCCTTCATCTCTGGTGCCTAGCACCTCACCGTGGCCCTCAGCCACCAGTCCCTCTCCCTATACAAGGCTACCAAAGGGGTCCTTCTAAAGCAGAAAAATCTGCCTCTGCCATCCTTCTGCTTCAGTGTCCTTCCCATCCCCACTGCCCTGCAGACCATGCCCAAGGCCCCCCAGAACTCCCCTCTGCTGACCTCTCCAGGGCCACCTCCTGTGACACTCCTGTCCCTGCCTGTCCATACAAGCAGCAACCCTGAGCTGTGGGGTGATTCTGTGACTACTTCCTTATATTCAGTTTCCTGGTCCTTCCCTGACCCTGCATTGCCCTCCCTGTCTCTACCTGGCAAACACCTCCCAGAGTCCCTCAGTCAAGCTTCCCCAGCCCTGCAAGACCCCCAAAGCAGTCTGCCATTCCCTAGATCATCCTCACCCGGCTTCCTCTAATTGTTATGTATCTCCAAAGCCTCCATTTCCTCATCTAGAAAGTGGGGACTATTATGATATCTACCTGACGGGGTTATATGGTAAGGATTAAATGAGACAATGTTTATGTGTCTTACACTCCGCACAGTGCCTGACACAGTAAATACTCAAAAATATGAGCTGCTGTTATGCCAGAGCACTGTACGTTATGATGTAATCTTGGGAGTCTTGTAACTTCATTTTATTGGCATTGAAATGTTTTCTTCCTTGGGTTGGGGAGTGTTTTATCTCTATCCGCTATAGTGTGAAGAATGGGGCTTGTTCTGGAATGTCTGCCCAAGGAGAGAATTATATTGAAAGGCAACTTTCCCCCACCTGTTATTGGCTACCTCAGCTCAACAACTTGATTCTCAGAAGCTGCAGACGTCAGGGTAGAGATTATTCAGAAGTAGGTTGGGCCTCAGGAATAAAGGCCTAGCAAGAAGGTTCTCATGTGTCTTCCATAGCCAATGGCTCAGAACTCTGATAAACTCCAACCCCCCCACATTCTGAAGCAGTGCTTCCCAACACAGGCAGGACGTCACTGCTCATTTCCACAGAGGGGCGTCCAGGATCAGCAGGCTGAATAGATCCCAGCTGTAAAGACTTAACCCCTGATAACCTCTTGTGATGTTGCACCCTAGGAGGGAAGGACAAGCTAAGGGCACATTCTCTGAGTACCTACTGCACACACAGTATCAAATGCTTCCACACATGTGATCTCATTAGACCTTAGTTTCAGCACCCCCTGGAAGAGTGCCAGGGGTGCAGATTGCCCACTCAACAGTTGCCCCACTGCCTGACCCTACTGCCTGATTTTGCTGCTTGGTACGAAGGTTTTTAGAAATTCCCAGCTTGTGATCAGTTAGCTAATGAGATCATCGACACAGAACTAGGGGGGAAGTAGAACACAGAGTTCTACTGACTAATGCCTCCTCTGTTCATCCTTGCAGTGGGGATTTCAGAACCCAAATCATCAAATCTGTGTGGGAATCGAGCATATGGAAAATCTTTGGTAAGTAAAATAAGCCTGGTTAGTTCTATCTGGTGTGCTTCAAACTTCTTGCCCTGCCCTTGGTTCCAGGCCTGAAGATGGTCAGAAGAGCTTCCCTGAGGGTTCTTTGCTCCCCAAGTCTATCATCTTATAGCACACCACTGGATGTTGCTCTCTTTCTTGCCAGAAATTCAGCTTTTAGGCAAACAGAAGATATTACCTAGTGGACATCTCAAACATGGTGGGGAAAGGCGTGGTTTCTGTGGTAGGCACATGCCAGGTGGAAATGCCTGACAGATTCCCAGGGGCAGCTGCAGGGGTAACGAGATGTAAGGGTCTTGAACATTGTGAAAATACAAAACACCAGCCATCTTAGGTCAGGACAACTCTGGAGGACATCTGCTCCATGTGAGGTTTTTCTGGAAGCAGACTCAGATGTGGGGTATGGGGTATGAGATGTACATTAGGGGTCAATATGTGTGATAGGAGAAGGGAAGTAGGATTGAGCAGAGTCAACTGCTAAACTACCATGCACACCTGATACCTGCTGGTAGGAGCTCCAGGGCAAGTGTTACCCATCCAGATTGTCCTGAGTTGGGCCCAACTGGCCAAGCCTTTGTTTCCTCCTTGCTTTGTTATGGTATGTGGGCTGCCCCATGGAGTGTGGGTCAGGGTCAGCAGGGAGGGCATCCCCTGGGGTGAGAGGCCCTCTGCATCCTAGGCCCACCCAAAGGAGCTGAGAGCCATTTGCTGCCTGCCCCCTAGCAGCTGGGCAGCTTGTCTTTCCCTGAAGGGAGATCAGGTGGTGCATGTCCAGATCTAGCACAGAAGACATCTACATTGTCTTCTGGGCATGAATGTGGGTACCCTGCGTTAGCACAGTAGGAGTGGAATTCTGGCTACAGGTGAGGTCAGCTCAGGCATCCTGGGCTGTGTGAGCATCAGCTCTCCAGATTGATAGATCATTCCATGTGAGGACCAGAAAAGATCCTGGAGATTGTGTGGGCCAGCCCTCTCGTCCTTAAGGAACAAAGTGGGCAGTGAGCACTTCATTCCCAGTCTGAGGAGAAAAATCTAATCTAAATACCTCACTTAGGTCATCCCTGTACTAGGAAAACCCTACAAAGGGTAGAGATGGGACAAGCTGTTTCATCAGGAGCCCCCTGCCCCCACCTAGTACCTAGGAGAAACTGAAGATGGCTGAGCTACTACCACAGAATGCAGACTGTCAGGCTGCAACAGTTCTAACAGCTGCCCACAGCTCAGCCCAGAAAAGACTAAGGTTAAGGGGTAGAGGATGGCTCACAGTCTTGGATTACCTGCCCCCAGACTCTGGGCTGCAGTCAGACAGTACCCTTGGCAGAGAGATAACTGCATTTGAGAGGCCAGAATGAGTTGAGACGGGATAGGGTAGTAATGGGGACACAGTTTCAAAGGAGGAGGGCAATACTAATGCAGAGAACAAGGAGGCAGGGCAGCATGACTGACCCTTTCCTCTGAGCCTGAGACAGTGCTGCTGGGGTCATGCAGCTCTTAGGAGGCCCCTTATCCCAGGGTGGGTGAAAGACTGATTCAGAGCTTGCACAGCTAAATCTGATTCAATGCTGCCATGCACTGGAGGAGGACTAAGGACAGTGGAAGAGGAGGGATGTATGTATGTATGTTCCCAGGGCTGGGCTGTTGGCCTGATGGGGAGGAGAGCTCCTGAGAGGCCACAAGGTGGCACAGTAACTCTGCCCACACATTTGGCCAGCTCAGGAGAGAAAGGGACTGTGAAATCATGATGTCCTTGACCTGGAATTTCCCAGCAATTCCAGGAATGTGGTGACCCTGAGCTTTCAATGGGGCTGGGGTGAAGGAACAAAGCATAGTGTATACCCATTGACTGAGCAAACTCTGGAATTAGCCCTGGTTAGGCCCTCAGTTACTTTTCAATTCAATCCATGTTTCTTGAGCACTCACCACCTTCTTTAGGAGGGCTGCAGTGGGCCACCAAAGGGATTAAGTCCCAGACCCTGACACACACCATGCCACGTTTCTGGGGATCAGAAGACTAGACAAGCACATGACACAAGAAGAGAACGGTAGAAAGATAGAATTGGTAAAAAAAAAAAAAAAAAAAAAAAAAAAAACAACCCAACAACAACAAAGACAGAATTGGTGAAATGCCAAAACATGTCACATAAGTACTCAGAGCTGCGAGGACACGGGACACAAGGGCAGAGAGAAACCATCTTGGGCCACCAGCCTGAGGAAAGACTTCCGGGAAAAAGTGGCCTTGAAGGACAGGCAGAGATGAGGCTCAATCCAGAGAGCAAGGAAAAGCTAAGGGAAGATGCAGAGCTGTGCATGAGCACGAGGACAGACAGGACCAGCCCTTCTGGGACCAGAGCTGTCACAGTACCCACAGGCATCCCAGAAGCTGGAGCCACATAGATGAGGTGGAGCCCAGTTTTGAGGAGCCTGGAAGTGTGGGCTGCAGAGCTGGCCTAGGTCTGGCCTGCAGCGGGGAGGCCCTGCAAATCCAGCGGGGCAGGGATAAGTGGTGGGTCTGGTTGGAAGCAAGGAGGTCCCGGGTGACAGGATCTGAAGGCTGCAGCAGAGGAAATGGAGAGAATGGCACTGATGTAGGCAGTCTTTCAAAGCAAGAATCTGCAGGATTTGACAACAAAGTGGACACAGGCAACGGGAACGTGAGGGGGGACAGGTTCTCAGGTAAGAACTCTCTCAAGTTCTCTGGGTCAGTCGTTCTCAAAGTGGGGTTCTGGGACTAGGAGCACCTAGGAACCTGCTACAAATGCAGATTCTCAGGCCCATATCAGACCTGCTGAATCAGAAACTGGGGTAGGCCCAGCACTGTGTTAACAAGCCCCACAGAGGAGATTTGATGCTTGGCAAAGTGTGAGGACCATTGTCCTAGGTGGTGGATCAATTTAGTCAACTGGCTCCAGTCAGTGCCAGAGTTGGGACCATGGCCACAGCCTCACATTCCCTTCCCCTTCCACACAACCCAGATTCCTCCGGTGGCCCGGATCTCCGTGAAAGCCCCAGCTGCGCTAGAGGCGACAGCCACAGGCTCAGAGAACGGAGCTGTTCTGACAAGAGGGTAAGTGCTGTCTCCCCGCCTGCTGCCTGCAGGGCTCCCCACACAGTCCTGGTCCTGCCACAGAACAGTAACAGGTGGCCTGGTTTACAGACTCTCAAGATGCTAAAACAAAATCCATGCCAGCTTTAAATTACCTTTTAATGAGGGCAATAATCCTGGGTCTCTGCAGTGTCTTCTCAACTGTTTCCCTAGGATTAAGCTGAAGTGTTTTTGATGGTTTCCACTTCATTAACACCACTCTGTAGACTTAGAGAAGTGTCATTTGGGAGGGTTTTTTGGTTAATTAGATAAATGTAATTACAGGTCATATTCAGAGCCTGCTGGTAGGCACACTGGTCTCAGAAATGCTTCATAAATAAGGTTAAGGGCTCCTGCCCAAAGGTAAAGAGGTACGTAAGAAAAGTTTCTAATCAAGTTTATAACCCCCACGATTTAACTGAACCAGAACCAGAACCAGAACCAGCAGCTAGAATAGCAGGAGGGGATAATCCCCCCACCAGGAACTCCCTCACTGCCTTCAGTGTTGCATTAAGATGGCAAGCATGTATGCAAAACTCAAGTCAACATGTACATTTATGCCCCTGCCACTATCCTCCATACTGCACATAGCGGAAAAGTGAGTTAGGGAGTGACGAATGGGGTCTACTCCTTGAGGGAAAAAATTAAAAGTCTGGCTCTGTGAAATGACTGTCCTCCTTACCCACCCCTGGTTTTTCTCTTTAGATCCAGACATCTCAAGAAGATGACTGAAGAGTATCCAACCCTTCCCCAGGGGGCAGAAGCCTCCTTACCGCTGACAGGAAGTGCTTCCTGCGGTGTCCCTAGCATCCTCCGGAAAATGTGGACAAGGCACAAGAAGAAGTCTGAATATGTGGGAGCTACTAACAGCGCCTTTGAGGCTGACTAAAGGTGACCCTCCCTAGGTGCCCTGCGTTGGCCAAAGTTCACCGTACAAGGGAAGAAAACTTCCAGATGGGAACTGAGCCACATTCACCTCTGCTAGTAGCTGGTCCAAACACATCACCGCCCCTTACTAACCGATAGCCCCGGCTTAGGATACAGGCAAGGAACTTCCCTCGAAGGCAAAAGAAAAGTGTGCCTTCTTAGAATCGATAAAGCCATTGGTCTGAAAGTGGCTTTGGGAGGTCATGGAGTTTATATACCTATCTTTAAGCAAACCACACCACAATCAAACTTTCTCAACCCATTTTAAAGACCTCCAAGGAAGGAAGCAGGCCAATTCCTCAGTCTTCCTTGTGAGTTGTTCTAATGTGTGTGATTTCTGGTATAAATATAAGAGCTTGATGTTTGAGGCACTTGTGAACACAGTGGTTCTTACTATTCCTCTTATCACATTTATTTCATCTTGGCAAAGTACAATTTTTAATGACAAAGCACTATATATTTACTTCTACTTCTAATATCCATTTGACAGTATTGTCAAGATTGATATTGATCATTTGGCATGATTGCATGAATTCTCTATTCTTTTACATGCAGTTTTTCTATAGAAAAACATGATTAAAAATTAAATGTTGAATGCTAATGTTTTCTGAAGTGGCATAGTCTAGTGAAATTAATAATACCTTGCATTGGTATAATGATTTTAACTTTTAAAAGTGCTTTCCCATCCAATATCTCTTATCTTCACAAAATCCCTGTTAAAGAAAGCACAATTATTCCCAATCTACAGATGGGGAAGCCAAGGCTTTATGAAGTTATGTGACTGGATATAGTTAGTGGTATTAGATACTAGGTCCTTAAGTCCACCAGACTCCTTGCTTTGCTTACTCTAGTAACTGAGGAAGGTTTTGAGGGACAGAAGTATGTCTCTGGGGGCAATGTTTGAAAGGAAAATTTTGATAAAGTTGGAAAAAGTGACTTAAATGAAACACATTATGTAGTAGGTTGAACTAGACGAAATTGCCATTTCTATAGGTCAAACATAAATTGATCATTTATTTCATATGGTTCAACCTAATATATAATATTGTGCTTTCCCTCTCTTAATGGAAATGTCATCAATCCCATCTTTAATATCAATAGACTTACAATGATAATGTGATAATGACAGCTCTCATTTGTTAAATGCCTACCATGCACGAGACGTAACACTGAGCACTTTACATACATCCTCCCTATCTTTCTAACAACTCTAAGTTAGATGGCCTTATCTATCTACTGGATGACAGTTTAAAGCAGTTACATGATTAGTCTGAAGGTACCTGACCCATATGGGTGTCAGGCATCAGTGCCTGTGCTTGTTTCCCTTTACACAGAATAGTTCGGAACACAGAGAAGGATCATGGTTAGCAAACAATTTTCGTCTCAAATGCTAAACACAGATGATGGGCAGAGGCTGCCTAGAGTGCTGTGTGGGGAGGAGTCTGAGATGAAGGAGTGTGGTGGTCCATTAGAAATGCCTGCCTGTGGAGGGCATTAGTTGCACATGTCCTGAATATCTGTCATCTGTAGCGTCAACTCTACCCCGAAAAGGCTTGTTTTCTAATTCAGAAGCTTCAATTAATCCAACCCATTTAACAAAATCAGACACTCCATGATGAAATTTAAGTCCAAGACTGGGCTGGAAATTGTCAGGTCTTGGTACAATGAAGAATTTGGCTGCGTTACCAGTCTCAGACTCAATGGTTATTCATAGGCTACTGCTCTGTGGCCACATGTTGCCTTTTGCTGAGTTACCTGTTTCCATGTCTCCAGGTCAACTGTAAGGAGGCATGGAGGAATAAAAGGCCTGGGCTTCTGGGCTTTCACCTTGCTGATCCCTGCCCTTCAGCCATTGTTTTAGACTCTCAGCACCCAATCCTCACGTTGGAACATGACTTGAATATTTGGGCATTGAGTTCTCTTTCAGTGAGGGCCTAGTCTCAATGGACTAATAGTCTTGCACAGTATAGATAATGGGGGGGGGGGAGGGGTGGTGATTTATGCTGGACCTATCAGAGTATCTATTCTACTATTTATTTTAACTTATTTAATTTATAGCTGATGTTCTCTATTTGTATGTGGCACCTGGAGATTTCTGTAAGATCTAACTTATAAGGAACTAACTTATTTTTAATTTAAATATTTCATGATTTAGTGTTTGCCTGGCATAAAACATCCTAACTGACCAGTTCAAATAAAAATAAAGTATGCTTTGTTTGTGACCTCAATAAACCACCACAAGAGTATGAGGCTCCCTCATAGACTGAGAAGCTTTCACCAAGGGAAAGAATTATAAATCTGGACCTCACTGCTCCTTTACCTAAATGAAAAGGATTGTGAGAAAGAATCCAGAATGTTCTTTCCATCCTAAGGCAGTGTCTGGTTTTGATATTACAGGCCCTGCCCAACGGTCAACACTAGGGCCATTTCTGACAGGGCTTGGCCTGGCATGACCCATCCTCTCTGGGCTCACCCTCCTCCCTGATCTTGAGCCCTCAGTCCCACCACAAAGTCCAGGGGAGGCTAGTGGCCATCCCAGCCTGCTGGTCTCTCTCTCCCCTGAGGCGAGAGAAGAAGAGCCTTTCTCCTCTGTGCCCACCTCACGTTCAGCCTCGCTGGAGACTGCCCCGTGACTCACGTTGCAGCCACTTGCAGGACCCTGAGGCCAGCTGCAGACTGCTGTCCAGGATGACGGAGCCCGAGCCTTCCTGTGCCAGAGGCAACAGGGTTTCCAGGACATTTAGGGTAATAAAATCGCCTCTGTTAGGACCAAGTCCAGTCAAATATTTCAGTTCTTACTTGTGTGCTCTCTGGAAGTCCCCCCACCCCTCCCAATACTTGGGTTGCCTTCAGAGCAGGCAGATGGGCAGTGGGCAGGCAGAGCAGCAGCAGCCAGAGCCCAATTTTAAAAGGAATCATGTGATGTGTTGTCTCTGACTCTAAATTGGCAGAGACCTAGGGACAAGCAAGGAAAAACACACGAAGATAACTCGCCTAAGGATTCTAATTCTTAGGAATTGCATGTAGTTTTTAATATAAGAAATGTCAGCCTCTGTTGAAAGGCTGGTGGTGAATGCATTGCCAAAGTGCAGAGGAAGAAAAACTTCATTTTGCAGACAGGCCATGTGCCTAGAAACAAAGTTTTTTATTTTGGGGGTTTTTTGGTCACTTTGGACCTGGCACAAGACTCACACCTATTAATATCCTTTGTTGGGAGGGAGCATGTAGTTTGGGGAAAGGCCATGTGCTATCAAGGGAGTGGCAGCAGAAGAAACCTGACATGGGACTTGTTCACTCACAGGACCCGTGTCAACCTGGTTCCTAGCCCCTAGTCAGGATCTGTGGGGAAACCAAGTAGATAGACTCATAGCATTTCACATCATAAGTCCTTCCCACACCCCTGGTGCTCCTAGAGACCTCATAAATCTCGAGTCCTGGGCAGAGCCACTGGAGCACAGGTTGTCATGAGGCTAAACTCTCCTCTCAGGGGGGCAAGCAGCCAGGCCTTTACCTGATACCCTAAGAAGCATATGTGCTTTTCCAGGAAGAATGGGGAGGGGAGGAGGAACCTGGACCCCATCTAGCCCCCGAAATAGCAGGGCTGGGGGGTGGTACCTAGAATTCTGGGCAAGTGCTGATCAGCATTTCAGACTCCATCCACAGAGGAGCAAATTGAGTTTCCTAATCTTTGACAACCTAGGCCCCAGCAATTCTTCAAAGAGAGGCCCTACTCCATGAACCAGGTTTTTGCTCGCATCACAATCCACAGAGCTCAGGATTCTACGCAGCTTAGCAATTGCAGGGAGTGGGGGAGGGGGTGGGGGTGGGCATCAGGAGTTAATCAGCAGCCCCTGATGAACAAGACACAGCTATTTCTAAAATCAAATGCCACAGCTAATGCTCCAAATGTGATCACATTCTCTGGGTAACAATCTTCCCATATAGGGCAAGAAGCAAAGCCAACAATGTCTCCCATGTCTGCCCACCTCCACCCCCCTTCATCTTCCCAGCCAGCATCAAAACACACACACACACACACACACACACACACACACACCTTTTCTTTCTGTTGTTCCCCCACAATCTGCTCCTTGACATCTGGGGTTAGAGCCCGTGTGGTGCCCTCTGCCAGCCCAGGGCTCCCATCTCCTCTGTCTCACAAAGAGCCTCCCATCTTGGATACCCCATGCTCTAAACTTACCCAACTGCCAGAAACTCACCAGCTGTGAGAGCTTGAGAAGCTGTTGAACCTCATGGATATCGTTTCCTCAGTCTTTGAAAAGAAAATGTAGTATCTTCCTCCAAATATCCTAGAAAAGACTAAACAAGACAATTGGCATCAATATACAAAGGCGCCCCCAAGCATGGTGGTACAAGTGTGGAAATATCAGAGCGCTTCCCCACTAGCTGGCAATGGCCAATGCCCAGAGCTCCCCAAGGCGCCACACTTGCCCTGGTTGCCCAGCCCCCTCCTGGGATTCTTGCAGACCTTCCCCATGGATCAGCAGCTGAGGTGGTGCCTGGTGCTACGGAGGGGGTGACAGAGGCTTCAACACCCACTCCGTGCTCTAGCCGCTGTTTGTTCTCGCTAGTTGTCTGCTCAGGCTATGCCAGTCGCTAAAAACTTATACTTTCTCTTGGAGACTAATAACCTTAAAAATAAAACTTCTGGTTCTTTAACCAGCAAAAATGCACTTATTAAGGAATAGCAGAGAACTACAAACTGGGACACGGAAGCTATGCGAACACCACAAGCAAGTTTAGGGAACAAAGGAAAGGACCGCTCTTTTATAGAAGGCGGCTGTTATAAACAGCAAGCCCATTGGAATAAACTGGGAGTTTGAAGTATAATGGCTTCTCATTGGCTGAGTTATCACTGTCCCTCATTGGCTGGGCTGTTACCTAGGGGAGAAGAAAGCTTTCCTTCCTCCTGCTGTTGTAGTGAAGTGGTATCCACAAGCAAAATCCACCTTTTCCTATTGAATTTGCAATTGAAGAGAAGTGGAAGGGTGTGAGAGCCTCCCCTCCTGAACCTCCTGACTCCATTTTAGTGACGCTTTCTTTAATTCATTTTCACAAGACCGTGGGTTTGAATATGCTTTTCTTGTAAGTTGAGGCATAAACTACATAATTGTAAGGTAAGCTAAGGCCTGGAGCAATAGCCCTTTAAACTGTAGTCAATCATTTATGCCTTAGGAGAGTGAAGGAAGGGAGAAGAGGTTTTCTTAGGAGCCTGGAGGTAAGGTGAAAGGAATGGGTAAAGTGCTGAGGAAGGAGTGAGCATCTAGAAAGGGCCCCTCATGGGGGAGCAAATTCAGGCTACTTCCTCTACTTTGTCTATAGTCCTGCTTATCCCCCACCAGCATTTTAAATACCTTGGATCCAAAGTGCAGTGCTCCCCAGAAGCAAACTTCCTCCATCAAGAAGAAAAGAAATGGCCACCACAGGTGGTCCTGCAGTGTCTCATTTGCCAGTGCCCTATATCCTGGACACACCTTGACAGGTAGAGTGGTAGGGATGAACACCAGACTCAAGACAGGAAGCCTGGTTCTTAAGACTCAACTCCACACTGACTTGCAGTGTGCCTGTGTGCATGGGTGTCTTGATCAAGCTGCCTGAGTTTCTTTGAGCCTCCATTGTTGCTCATCTGTGAAACATAGATTAAATTACCTGCCCGGTGGACCTCACAGGCTGATGAAAGACCAGAAGAGAGCTGGTGCATAAAAAGGCTTTATAAATTGTGAATTGCTCTTCTAACATATGGTGTTATGCTAATCCACTCCATTCAGAAAGAAACAGAGCTGGGAGTGAGAAGTGACTCAGGAAGCTCAAGACAGGAATGAGGGCTGAAGAGCTAGTCAGCAACCTAAAATAGAATCATGTTCAGAGCCTGGGGCCAGACTGCGGGACCAGGCCCACCAGCAGCTGGCAGCCAGGAGCTCCAGGCTGGCAGGGGCCCAGGCTACCTGCTCCCTCGACATGGCCTGTGGGGCCAGTGCTTGCAGCCCGGTGGCTGTGCCTCGGCCAGGTCAGTGCAGGCCAACGGCCATCGGCTCACAGGCAGGAAGTGAAGGGCAGTGACAACTCGGGTGACTTCACTGTGAATTCAAACGGCTTTCCCTCTCTAGATGTCCCCTTGCTGCCAAATGCTGCCCTGGCCTCTTGCCCATATTCCCTACCAGCGAAATTAGCCTGCAAATGAAACCTACAAAGTACATTGGCCCAGGGGACCACAGGCCTTGCCCACATGCTCCCGCTCCAGGAAGGAAGCTGGCCCCTGCCCATCCTGCCCCAACCATGTTCCAGCCCTTTTGTTCCAAGGCAGGTAACAGACACCTGTACCCACAGGACTAAAGACTGAAGACCTACTGAGGGATTGGGGTCTGGAGGCAAGCTAGCCTGCTTGGATGTAACTAGGCAGGGATTTGATGTTTCACAAACAAACACTGCTCTAAGGCATTCCTGCTGCTGGCTCAGGCCAAGGAAAGCAAGGTAATAACTCAGGGAACAGTGACCTCATCAGGAAAGCAGGCTCCCCAGTGTCTCACACACACCCCACATCCCCAAACAACCCAGGAGACTGTTTGTCATGAAAAGTCCCAGAGAGGCCTACCCTGTAGTATGAGCAGGTGGCCAGTCTGGAAGCAGGCTGGGAGCAGGGAGGGAGCTTTCTTTTCCTACTGTCTGGAGAAACCACCATTCCAGGGCAGAGGGGTAGGGACTGGAGGCTGGGGCAGGGGGGTCATTTTCCACCTCAGGGTCCTCCCTCTTGCCACAACATAAAGAAACCAAAACAAAGCCAAAACTATCTGTCATCTGGGCTCTCTAGGGCCCTGGCCAGGCTCTGAGCCATCATCATGCTGCCTTGGGCAAGCTTGGGGAGCGGGTGCTGTTGAGTGCATTCAGCCTGGCCCTGTCTCACTTCCCCCATCTGTTGCTACTTTGTTCTTCCTCAGGATGTGGCGAGAGGTGGAGATTAGGGGAAGAAGTAGGAAGTGGGCAAGAGAAGGAATGCCTGGATGCTCTGGCTGTTTACTCTCTATTCCTCCAGCGGGAGGAGAGGAAGGGTGGAAAGCCATCCTGGCTTCAGAAACTGGAGAAACTAACTTGCAGTTGCCCAGGGCTGTGTGCCAAGGTCTACCTGAAGCCACAGGCTAAACCTACATATCTCCCTAAGCCCTCCAGCAGGGCGTGGTGGACTTCATTACATTAAGATAAATACAGGTGTATTAATCAGAGCAAACACTTATTGGGTGTTTACCATGTTCCAGGCACTGGGCTAAGTGCTTAAAGTACCTCAGCTCCTGCAGTGCTGCAAACAGTGCTATGATATAGTTCTTTCCTTTACTCCCTCCCTTTACAGAGGCTTAGAGAGTTCCCACAGCTGTGGGTGGCAGGCCTGGATATAAACCCAGGCAGCCTGACTCCAGAGCCCACTACATGCACATGTCCAGTCTGTTCAGTGCTCTAAAGGGCCTTTCTAGGGGCGAGTGCCATGTGCCCTGGCTCAGGAGCCTGACACACAAGCACCTGTCAGCTTGCCTTGAAGGGGCACCTGCTCAGTGGAGGCAAAGTTCACTCAAATATTTCAGTTAAAGCCTGAGGTCTCTTTGAGTGTGTTGTATCAAACAACAATATAAATTATATATGTTATATACAACATCTAATCTATACAATTTATTTTTTAGATGTAAAGTAAAATATAAATCATGTATACATATACATATATATATGTATACATATACATATATATATATATATATATAGATATATATATATATATTCATTCTTCCTCTTGCTCTTCCCTTCCTAAATAACTCAGTCCTAATGTAGTTTGGCCCCTTAGAGCAAGCTAGGTATCCATGCAGGGTGAGGGGGCAGAGCCACAGTGACCCAGTGAGAAGGCAGGCTGGATCCTTTTGAGGTAAAATACACTACTGGGTCAGTTGGAGAAACTCGAGTGGGGTTTGCAGATGGCAGTCATGTATCCATGTGAGTTTCCTGATTGGATGAGTCTTTTGGGTTTTATAAGGTAATGTCTTTGGGGGTGGGGGGATGATGCCAGAGACTTACTCTTTTAAAATGTTCTTCTTTACTATTTTTACCTTTTTGTTTACTTTTTTTTTTTCCTTCAGCTAAGACAGCCAAAGAGATGATTTGTTGTACATGGGTTACATTCAGCCACAAATGAAAATAGAATTAGTCCTGAGAGTCACAGGTTCAAGGTAAAGGACCAAAATGGACTCTTTTAGTATGAGGAAGGTGGATCTCTCAAAGGTGGATGGATGTTCTAGATGCATTGAATCAAGTTCTAGAAAGTAGGCATGCAGTCCAACAATCTGTCCCTCTGGCTTTCCTTATTTCTGCTGGTTTCCATGGGTGCGCAAGCTAGCAATTTACTTAGACTTCTGCCCCATCTTTCTTCTTTTTCACTTCAGTCTGCACATTTGCTTCTTCCTCCATTTGGCTCTCATGGCACAGAGGTGTCCAAGAAGATGGTGCTAAGGCCAAGAGAACCCTTTTTCATTTATTTTTAAAACAAACTAGTAATGTATGCATATACTCTCACTGTGAAAAAAACATCAAGCAATACAGAAGTTATTCATTAAAAAATAAAAGTACCATTCCCTCCCTTTCAATTATCAGTGCCTTTGTCAGAAGCTACCACTATTATCAAGGTGATATCTTCATAGAATACAAATATATAAGGGAGAGAAAGAATCTTCAAGTCCTAATCACAAGAAAAAAATGGAAACTATGTGAAGTGATGGATGTTAACTAAGCTTATCATAGTGATCATCTTGCAATGTATGCATATATCAAATCATTGTGTTGTACACCTTAAATTGATACCATGTTATATGTCAATTATATCTCAATAAAACTGAAAAAAGTAAAATAGCCAAGTAAAAATAATAAAAAATTTTTTAATTCTCACTACACACACACAAAAAAAATACTGTTGTGAAACTTTCATTACATTGGTTGTTAAAGTCAAAAAAGGTTAATAAAATATAGTTTGCTTTTGAAAAAAAATATATAGCCAGTTGACTTTTACATGTTTCAGAGGAAAGCAGTTATTTGCACTGTAATGCAATGTGGTATGTGTGTAATGTGTGTAATGCAATGTAATGTTGGGATTGTTTCAGCATATCTTAAAAATTAACAAGAAAACACACACAAACCAAACATAAGCCTTGAAAGAAAATTTGCTCTTAGGTTGGAGACCCCCAGGGCGTATCTCCATGGTCTTCTGCCATTAGAAGCACTAAAGTAAGGGTATTTGGGGAGTCTGGCCACACCCAAGCCAAGCTGTCTAGAAATACCAGGTGCTCTGAGTGTCCCCAGGGAGTGGAGGTTTCCTTCCTGGTGGATCTATGCTCCCTGGGACACTTCACGCCCTCCAGCCTCCACTTGGGAGTTCCAGCAGAAAAGATGACCTAAACAGCAATGCCTCCAGGTTCTCTACTGCCCAGACTCGCACCCCTGCCTCCACCCACCACTCCCGCAGCAAAAATGCCTGCAAGGTCTCATCACACTTTATTGATTGCAACAATCACCCTAAAGAAGAAGTGGTCATTGTACTCTGGGTTTCCTCTCCAAAGGCAGGAACTTTTCTGGAATTAGTTAATATTGATGGAGAAATGTCTTGGGAGGGAGGGAGGTATGAGAAAGTGCCAGGTCTAATGATGATGTCCCCAGCCTGGGACTGTCCAGGCTCCTAGAATGGTGTCCCTATCCAGTTTCTACACCATGAAGATCATGCCTACCTGCTCCTCTGCGTTCAGGGCAAAGGGCATGGATATTTTCCGCATTTCCAATAATCTGTTTCTGTCGGATAGTCTTTCATTTTAAGGACCAAGAGAAGGGTAGAAACTCCAGCCTTCCTGACCAGAACCACAGCTAATTTTCAGAGGAAGGAAATGCTGCCTGATGTTCCCAGCCTGTTACTCAGCAGGTGAGCTGATTGCGAAAGACAGTTGTCCCAGTGTCCAGGGCAACAACACAAACAGTGCGGGGGGTGTTCAGGTCAGTACTCCCTCACATAAAATTCCTACCTCATGTGTGCTGAGAGGGGGCAGAGCACAGAATAAAACAGGTACGCTTCTTGACGTGAGAACACTTCTCCAGTCTTGGAACACTTCTAGGCCCCTTACTTTGCCTAGAAATACAGTTAATAAGAAACTGTGGGCCCAATTCCCACCTAAGTCATTTATACAGGACCTTCAGAATGACAGCCCCTCCCTCACATGAAACTTGGATTTGTGACAGGGATTTACGAAGCACATCCTCCTCCACAATTTAATACTGTTTTGAAATGCAACCCCTGCCTTCCTATAAGACAATAAAAAGCAAATTTATCCTAAGGAAACACCAAATTTAATGGTGCCTATATAGGAATTACTGGGCAAGCAAGAGGAAGAGGAAGTTAGAAGATATGAGCTAGCAGAAGTGAGCTCAGGGAATCAGATGTGAGAATGTGGGAGGGCAGGTAGAAAGAAAAGACAAGGAGTTTAAAGAAGCTTAGAATCAGAAAGCAGGATGATTTCAGACAGGAGAAACTGACCATTCAGCAAACTATCCTGGACATGGAGAATACAAAAACGTAAAGATAGTCCTTGCTTGAAAAATGAAACAGTCTAGTGGAAGATACCGACATAAACCAATTCAAAAACCCCATGATCCTAGTCACAGTTGAGAATTTAGAGGCCAAGGAAAAATAAAGGAATAAGCATCTGACTGGGGGAGTCAGGGACATTCAAGCTGGGATGAAAGGAAAGGATGATACAAGTTTTGCCAAGAAAGGAAAAGGGCCTGAGGACCTTCCAAAGGTAAGTCAGTTACAAAGAACTTGAAGCAAAGGGCAAAGAAGTCAGTTCAGGGAGACTCCTCTTACTATGAGAGCAGATAGCATCCTGGGCAAGATGTCTGGACTCTTTGTTAAGGGCTTTGGAAAATGACACTACAGATCAGTCTAAACTGAAAAAGCATGGTGAGCAGGGGAAGCGAGGGAGAATGGTCTTAATTATACTTTGCATAAAATCTGAGGCTTTCACCTCAGATTACTTGCCGATAAAATAGAGATAATAATATACGTGGTAAGGATACCCACTCCTCTAACATGTTTTGGGGGGAGTGATCACTAAATACTCTTTTTTTTTTAAGTAGGGACCCAATAAATACTTGTTGAACTAAAAGTTAACTATATCAGTTTACCTAGAGGAAATCAAGACAATCCATCGCTTTCCTGGAAAATAGAATTCCCAAGAAAGTGGGGTTGGTACTATGCCCTCCAAAGGAGGGAATAAGAGCCTGCCTTGCCAACCACTCCTTTTAACACTCCTGCCTTGCCAACCATGTGAGGGGAGCTACAGTAGAGGCATTGGTGGTGGCCCCACAGACCATGGGTTCCATGAGAACATGAGGCAGATTACCCTGGAACTGCCAAGATCATTCCTGAATGGAGAGGTGGGAGGCTGAGAGGCATGGTGCTTGTAGCTGCAGTGATGGAGGCTCTTGCCCAGAGTGTGCCACTTCATGGCACCCTGGCCCAGGAAAAAAATGTCACCCCATTCCTGGTTGTGCCTCTTAGTAGAAGAAACTCTGGGTAAAAGACATGGAACCAAACTTCAGGGGAATGATGCTGTTATGGGCTGAATTGTGTCCCCCCTAAAAAGTCACAGATTAGAGTCCCAATTCCCAGTACCTCAGAATGTGACCTTATTTGGGGATAGGGTCTTTACAGAGGTAATGAAGTTAAATGAGGCCATTAGGGCCGACCCTTCTTCAATACATGTCCTTGTAAGAAGGGGAATTTGGACACACTTGAAGGGAACAGAGTGCAAAGAGATGTGGAGGGAAGACTACCATCTACAAGCTAAAGAGAGAGGCCTGGAACAGAGACTTCCCTCACATCTCTCAGAAGGAATCAACCCTACAGATACTTTTATTTCAGACTTCTAACCTGCAGACTGTGAGACAATCAATTTCTGTTGCTGAAGCCACCTAGCCTGTGGTACTTTCTACAGCAGGCCTAGCAAACTAACACAGGTGCCAGCCCTGCTCCATTCTCTACTGCGGCCCCCTTCAAGTGGTGCTCAAATTTCAATGATGCACAGACAGATTCCTTTTAAGGGTGGAGGGGGACATTCTCTTGCTCCATACCTATCCCATGGCAATTTAAATTATTTTTTAATTATCTCTAAAGTAGCAAAAATAGTGGTGCCTGGGTGGCTCAGTCAGTTAAGCATCCAACTTCAGCTCAGGTCGTGATCTCACAGTTCATGAGTTCAAGCCCCACATCCAGCTTAGAGCCTAGAGCCTGCTTCAGATTCTGTGTCTCCCTCTCTCTCTGCCCCTCCCCCACTCATGCTCTGTTCTCTCTCTCTCCTCTCAAAAGTGAAAAATAAAATTAATAAATTAATAAATAAATACTAGTAAAAATAGTTACAAACATAAAATCAAGCATACATTTATATTTTCTGCTCTTGTAGAATTAAAAAAATCAAAACAAAATGTTCTCTGCATTAAGATTATCAACTGAAATAAAATCCCAGAATTTAAAAATTCTTGTGGCGATCTTGGGGGTGTCACTTTAAGGAAAACTACCCTGAAGAATTTGTATGCTGGGAAGACTCTGTGTCACTATAAAGCAATGCCAGTGGGTGGACATGGATGAAAAGTCCCAGGAATCGTAGAATCAGATGGACAGCTGGATGGATTGCACTAAAGCTGGTATATCTCTAAGGAAACAACTCCTCTGTTCCCCTGCAGAGAATCTTCTAGATGTTAAGAAACTGATAGCTTCCTACAGCTCAGGGCCTGTAGTCAAATGTTGAAGCCCTGAGCAAGTAGGAGGCTATGGAGGAGATATTTGGGATGGAAGTAGGCAGGCTCCCCATGTGTGCTTGTCCCCTTCCGTATTCACTGTGTCTGCTTTGTAGCAGATTCACAGGCTTGGTTTATTAGAATAATTAGATAAATAATTTTTAAAGTGCCCCACGTGTTAGGGGCTGAATTGTGTTCCCCTAAATTCATATGCTGAAGTTCCAACCCCCAGTACCTCAGAATGTAACCATATTTGGAGATAGGGTTTTTACATAGGTGATAAAGGTTAATTTAGGTCATAAGGGCAGGACCCTCATCCAATAGGACTTACGTCCTTATAAGAAGAGAGAGAGAGAGACACCAGGGGTGTACAAGCACAGAGGAAAGGCAATGTGAGGACACAATGAGAAGACAGACACCTGCAAGCCAAGGAGAGAGGCCTCAGGAGAAACGAAACCTGTTGACAACTTGATGTCAAACTTCTGGCCTGCAGAACTGTGAGAAAACAAATTTCTATAGTTTAAGCCACCCAGTCTGTGGTGTTTTGTTATGGCGGCCCCAGCAAATTAATCCCCCTACCCCCGACCCTTGCATGCCACACGGATGATCTCTCCAAGCCAATATCCCCCAGCACACTATTTGTTCATGATATGGGTGGGTGTCCGACCACCCTGCAGAGAGCATGATGCTGGCTGCTTTGGGAGTTGTGGAAATCAGGGTTGGATATTTGTGGAAATGTTTTATCTCCTCTACCGAACTGTAATTCCTGAGAAGCCAGGACTGTGTCTCACTCTGCTATGACCAAGAGCACACAGGGGTCTCCTATTCAGTATGTGCTGGATATATGAATGAAAAACAGAAACATATGAGATCTAACTTCATATTTAGAAACAAAGAATATACACCAAAACATTTATAGAGATGGCCTCTGAAAATGGGATTATGGATGATTTAACTTTTATTACTTTCACATCAGTGTTTTCTTGATCTCCTACAACAAATGTGTATTGTTATAATAACATAAAATAGGGAATGTTTTATTTTGCTTTGCTTGTGGTGTTTGAATATCAGAACTGTTGCTCACTGAGACTCTGACAACAGAATTTAAACTCATTCCCTTGCTGATTGCACCTAGAAGAAAAGAAGGACCCTCGAGAAGACCTGAGCCACAGGGACTTTTCCCTCGGTACCCCTGAGACAAGGGGATTTCACTTAGAATAAAATCCCCAAATTATCTGCCAGCCCTAAGTCCTGCTATGTGAAGAGAAGATCCAATATCCAAGATCGGCTGAGAGGGAGCAGGCAATTTGACACCAGGGCCTGGGTGGTGCCTGCACTGGAGGCCACAGACCAGCTTTCTAGACATTCATGTTGGGTGGTCCAGGGAAATGAAGCCTGTGTCCATTCGTGGAGCTTCATAAGGACTTGGTCACCCTGTCTTCTACAGAATGCGTCAAAGTTTTGCACAGACCACAGTTCACTCTTAGGCAAATTCAGCCTGTACTGTGTAACGTAAATAGTCCAGAGACCCTCCAGCCAAAATGATCTCTTACTTTGTCCAACAAGAGGCCCTCAAATCCCCACCACCAGTAGCTGCCCATAGTCAGGCATCATCTATAAAAGGATTCAAGGGTAACAGCTTATTAATCCATTAGCACATAAGTGCTCAGCAAGGAGTCCCAAGGGATTGAGATGAAGGCATTACATGTTGTGATACAAGGAAGAAGTTGAATAGTATCTATTACAGTTCTTCCCAAACATGAGCAATGCACAGACTCCTTTTAAAGGAAAAAAATCACTTGTATCCCCAGTACTGACTCAATTTAGTGTTATTCTGAGGCAACGTAAATATGTGCAAACATATAATTAGGTAGGAAAATAGACCTTAAAATATGGAAATGTATGTTGAATATGGAAAATGTAAATATTAACAAAATCCAAACTATTCCATACTCTCATGTGACACATTGAACTGTTTTGCTGAAGCTAATTCATGGCACACAACAGGAATGCAGTGCTGGTCACAGCAGCAAAGTTATGCTAGAGAAACTTGAGTGTGCAGGGCTCCTACCACTTTCTACTTGAATCACCACGAAGCCTCCATTGTACCAGCTGCTGTCCAAACTCTTGGCTCCAACACATCATTTACATATTCCATCTTCCTCCATTCTTCTTCTATTAGACAATTAAAGATATTCTTACCTACTTGACACTGATGCCATTATAACATCATCAACAAAAGCCTGACACTGAGAAGGGATGGTCATAACTTCAGTAACAAGACAATTACCCAGATCATCAAGGAGGTGTTAGATTATCACAAATGAAAGCACATATTTGAAAATTCTCACTGATGCCTCTGTTCGACCTCCACTTTGAGAAACTTTTATTCATAAGGCACACTACTATCCAGAGAAAATAAATACAGGTGGAGAACAAGGTTGGAGGAAACTTTTAAAAGAAAGCAGCAAAAGACTATCATTAGGTGCCTAAAAAAGGTTGAAAAAAGAGCAGAAGGAACTGAAATAAATTGGGAGATGTAAATGAAGAGAGAAAAACAAACAGAAGCTACCTGGTTTGATTCTTGAAGATGATCATGATTTTTGGTCTGGTTTTGGCTAGGGCTGCCTCTGGATTTCTCCTAATCATCTCGTTATAAAGTAGTAGTTAGAACATGTGGTTGAATCAGACACCTCTGAGACAAGATTTCAGTTCCATAATTTCCCACATAAACTCAGGAAGTAGCTTGGCTTCTCTAAATCTCGGCTCCTTTCTCTGCAAATAGGGATAATAATTTCACCCTCCTCAAAGGATTGTTTTGAGGATTAAATGAAATAATCCTTGTTTTAAAAAAAAAATCACTAATAGGGCGCCTGAGTGGCTGACCTCATTGGGCATCCGACTCTTGGTTTCAGCTAGGATCAGGATCTCACAGGGGTTCCAGCCCTACATGGGACTCTGTGCTGACAGCATGGGGCCTTCTTGGGATTCTCTTTCTCCCACTCTCTCTGCCCCTCCCCATTTTGTGCTCTCTCTCTCTCAAAAGAAATAAACTGAAAAAAAATTTTTTGATCTTATATTTTAAAGTATTTTTCTTAATAAATACCTATTCATAAAATAAAATGTTATAAAAGACATTGAAATTACTTATTAAAATTTATGTCAACAAACAACTACTATCAGTCATTATCTAAAAGATCTATCTAGGGGTGCCTGGGTGGCTCAGTCGGTTAAGCGTCCTACTTCAGCTCAGGTCACGATCTCGTGGTCCGTGAGTTCGAGCCCCGCTTCGGGCTCTGGGGCCTGGAGCCTGCTTCCGACACTGGGTCTCCCTCTCTCTCTGCCCCTCCCCCGTTCATGCTCTGTCTCTCTCTGTATCAAAAATAAATCAACGTTTGAAAAAAATTTTCATAAAAAATTAAATAAATAAATAAATAAATAAATAAATAAAAGATCTATCTAAACTTGTACCATTTTCCAATGATTGGCTCCTCACCTGTCAATTCACTGGACCAGATCTCCTGAAAACCACATTTTGAATTGTATGAAATTTTTTCTTAAAATCACTTCACTTTGTTAAACACATTTTTTTTTTAAATTTTTTTTCAACGTTTATTTATTTTTGGGACAGAGAGAGACAGAGCATGAACGGGGGAGGGAGAGAGAGAGAGGGAGGCACAGAATCGGAAACAGGCTCCAGGCTCTGAGCCATCAGCCCAGAGCCTGACGCGGGGCTCGAACTCACGAACCGCGAGATCGTGACCTGAGCTGAAGTCGGATGCTTAACCGACTGCGCCACCCAGGCGCCCCATTAAACATATTTTAAATATTCAGCAGGAGGGAAAGATAAAACTTCTTCTACATGCTTTAAAGAATTGGTAATTGCTGGGTTACTTAAGCAATTGCAAGTGATTTGATGCAAAGCATACAGAAAAGAGAGATGCCAAAATTAGCAGAAACTTGATTTCCAAGGAAATAATTTTTGGTTAGAAAAAAATAGTCATTGGAACTAAGTCAAGAGATAGGCTCGTGTGTGTGTGTGTGTGTGTGTGTGTGTTCTCCTCCAGAAGAGGAAATATGAAGTAGTACTACATCTAAGAAAAGAGAATTTAAGGGCTTCCTTGAGATGAGCAAATTAGTTTTATCAAGAGTAGCATTAAGTGGTTGAAGGAAGCTAACCCCCAAGTGCAGTCATGAAGCAGGAAGGCCATCAATGCTTGTCAAGGAGAGCAACACAAAAACTAAAATCCATGTCACTAGCAAAGAGGTCATAGGCAGCCAATGGCCCAGGACTTACAGGCAATGAGAAAAATCATAGCTGGCTAACCATCTGATTTATCTCCCAAACCTACACACTCTTGAAAGTAAAAGTGAACATGGGGCGCCTGGGTGGCACAGTCGGTTAAGCGTCCGACTTCAGCCAGGTCACGATCTCGCGGTCCGGGAGTTCGAGCCCCACGTCAGGCTCTGGGCTGATGGCTCGGAGCCTGGAGCCAGTTTCCGATTCTGTGTCTCCCTCTCTCTCTGCCCCTCCCCCGTTCATGCTCTGTCTCTCTCTGTCCCAAAAATAAATAAACGTTGAAAAAAAAAAAAAACTAAAAAACGAAAGTAAAAGTGAACATAAAAATAAATTAAAATTATATACACTTTGAAATATTTATTTTAATGGACAAATTGAATTTATTATATGAGTGGACCTATATAATAGTTATATTCTGAATTAAAATTCTTTCTTTAAAATAAACAGCCAATGACCATGTATATTAAAGCAAACTAAGAAAAAAAATGTATTCATATGGATTATCTGAGGACTAAAAATAAAATCATTCTCAGTACATATTTGTGTACTCAGTTACTTAGTCATATCTTTCTCATTGAAAAAATTTGAAGAGTGTATTTTTTATTACATTCTTATAAGTTTTACTTGATGAAGTTGCCTGCAATTTTCTGCAAAGTTGTATTTTATGATTAACAAATTTTAAACTGTGTACATCTTCAATTTATTCCTCTATGAACAACAATATTTTTAGTTGGGAAAATACTCTCTACAGGTGCTCAAATACCTGGTAAACTGAGAACAAATTCTGCTAAATAGAATGATTCACTGTTCTAATTTTCTCTACATTGAAATGTATAATTTCTACATTGAAATGAATAATTCAGACCAAATATTTTCATGGATATATCATCTTTCCTAAGGTCAAAGTACATTTCTTTCACAAATATTTTAATAAATGTTGCAGAATTATAGGCCTTCTAGCTATCATTCCATTCCACTACAGAATCTAAATTCATCCAATTAAAAGTAGGGGTTTTGTCAAAAGACTGCACAAGTCAAAATTCTCCAAAGCATCAGCACAATTATAGATTTTTTAAGTTAAAACTTCTACAACATTTAAGGCTTCAATGTTTAATTGTTAAATTTCTCCTTTGCCTTGTGAGGGTAAATTTCACTATTGTCCTATTTGCAACTTTGTTTTCAATAGCTGCAATTTGTTATAAATTTCCAATTCTGAAGTTTTTTGGTCCTTCATTGAATACTTTGATTAAACATTTAAAACTTATTTTAATCTAAATGCAAAGGACTCATTTACCAAAAAACATTTCTTCTGCTACTAAAGAAGCCACCACATTAATATCAATGGTTTCACTTTTTGAATGCATACATGAAACTTGGAATTAAAAGTGACTGAAATTCATCTAGAAGAAATGGAATTTGATCTAATGAAAAGTCATGCTTCACTGAGTGATCCATAAATGCATCTTCTACAGCTATATCATCTTTCTGCCCAGTCTTAAAATTAAAAAAAAAACTTTTGAAATAGATGCTGATGCATCCTCAGTGGACCTGTGTCTTCTGTTTTTCCTGTGGCCACTATGGCCTTCCGCTGTGGACAATAAATGTTGACACTTTGTTCAAGTTACATGTTACATCAGTTACATGTTAGAACATGTTACAAGTTACATCAGTTATCTTGAGACACATAAATTGGAGTGTCTATTTTTCATAAAACATGAACTTTTCGTTTTTTTAGTTGACTATGGCAGAATGATTTATTGCAAAAGCAAAAAAGCATTCCAAGTGTATGAGATTTCCCATCCTGGTATAACAGATTAACACAAACTTAGTGGCTTAAAACAAGACGAGTTTATTATCTTGCAGTTCCAGAGGTCAGAAGCCCAAACTCAGTCTCACTGGGCTAAAGTCAAAACATCAGTTAAACTGGTTCCTTCCACCTAATTAAAAAATGGGCAGAATACATTAACAGACAAATTTTCCAAAGAAGACATACAGATGGCTAACAGACACATGAAAAGATGCTCAACATCACTCATCATCAGGGAAATGCAAATCAAAACTACAATGAGATATCACCTCACACCAGTCAGAATGGTTAAGACACAAGAAACAACAAATGTCGGTAAAGATGTAGAGAAAAAGGAACCTCATGGGAATGCACACTGGTGCAGCCACTGTGGAAAACAGTACGGAGGTTCCTCAAATAATTAAAAATAAAATTGGTGTGCCTGGGTGGTTCAATTGGTTAAGCATCCAACTCTTGATCTCAGTATAGGTCTTGAACTCAGGGTCATGAGTTCAAGCCCTGTTTTAGGCTCCACACTGAGTGTGAAACCTACTAAAACAAAAAAATTAAAAATAAAACTACCATATGACCCAGTAATTCCACTAATGGGTATTTACTCAAAGAAAGCAAAAACACTAATTCCAAAAGATATATGCATCCCCATATTTATTGCAACATTTTTTATAATAGCCAATTATGGAAGCAACCCAAGTGTCCATTAATAGATAAATGAATGAAGAAGGTGTGTGTACACACACACACACACACACACACACCATGGAATATTACTGAGTCATAAAAAGAATGAAATCTTAATGATATCTTGCCATTTACAACAACACAGATGAATCTAGAGAGTATAATGCTAAGTGAATTAAGTCAGAGAAAGACAAATACCATATGATTTCACTCCTATGTGGAATTTAAGAAACAAAGCAAAATGAACAAAGGGGGAAGAAGAGACAAAAAAAACATTCCTAACTATAGAAAACAAACTGATAGTTACCAGAGAGGAGGTTGGGTGGGGGCATGGGTGAAACAGGTGATGGAGATTAAAGAGTACACTTATGATGAGCCCTGAGTAATGTATAGAATGCTGAATCACAGTAGTATACACCTGAAACCAATATAACACTGTATGTTAACTATACTGGAATTTTAAAAAATTAATGTTTTTAAAAAATTGGTTCCTTCTGGAAGCTTTGAGGGAGAATCATTTTCCTTGTGTTTTTCTATTTCTGGACTCCACTTGAATTCCTTGGCTCATGATCCCTTCCTCACATCATTCCAACTTCTTTTTTGGTGGTAACATCAGTTACTGACTCTGAGCTCCTGCCTCCCTCATATAAGGATCTTTGAGTACATCAGGCCCACCTGGATAATCCAGAATAACCTTCCCATATCAAGATCCTTATTTAGTCACATCTGCAAAATTCCTTTTGACATGTGAGGTGATATATTTACAGTTCCCAGCGTTTGGGACATCTTCAGGAGAAGGAGGGCATTACTCAGCCTACCACACTAAGCAATGTAAAAACTAAATGCAGATTCACACAGTACAATAAATGACACAGCCAATGTAGCAGGAACTTTCAGATACTCCCTATATGCTCTGAGTGGAACTTCTTAGCCTTTATTTCCTAAACATATCTCAAGTGCACCTATGTTAGCCTGTATTTCCCCATACTTCACACTGGCCACATGGACTGTCAGCCTGGGCACTTGGAGCATACGGCATCCCACAGGCCAAAGCATGGGTCACCGCACAATTGATTCGCACACCAAGTCACCAAGAGTGATCAATAGCTGGTACAGCAGCAGCAACGACCACCACCTGGGGCAAAAGGGCGTTAATTATCCCTAGCTGCTGTTGTCCAAGAACACTTCATCTTCTCAGCAAGCATGCTGCACACTCTCCTTGAAAACAAGCTGCTGGTTATGCTGCATCTGGAAAACTGGAAGAAAAGTAACCAGTGTGCCCTGCCGTCTTTCAGATTTAACCACGTGTTGAAGGAAGAACTCTGGCTGCTGTGCTGTATCTCACACACTGCTTGCCAAGGCCAGACGCCACGATAGAGGCTACCAAAACCATCCCTTCTTCCTTGGAACCAGCAGTATTAATACCTCCTTTTTAAAAAGGAAAATCTGGAGGCACCTGGGTGGCTCAAGTTGGTTAAGCGTCCAACTTCGGCTCAGGTCATGGTCTGATGGTTTGTGAGTTCGAGCCCTGCATCGGGCTCTGTGCTGACAGCTCAGAGCCTGGAGCCTGCTTCAGATTCTGTGTCTCCCTCTCTCTCTGCCCCTCCCCTGCTCACATTCTCTCTCTCTGTCTCTTGTCTCCCTCAAAAATAAACATATTAAAAATAAATAAGTAAATAAAGTAAAAAGGGAAATCTGAGACAAAGGCTAATCCAGACAGGATGCCAGAAAAAGAGGTATCATAAAGACTGTTCCAAGTAAACCGGGACCTATGATTTTGCTCTAAAAAGTGAAAGAAAATTTAGTATTTCCTTTAAATTTTTTCAATGTTTATTTTTGAGACAGTAAGAGCAAGAGTGGGGGAGGGGAGAGAGAGACAGAATCTGAAGCAGGCTCCAGGCTCTGTCAGCACACAGCCCGACATGCGGCTTGAACCCACAACCATGAGATCATGACCTGAGCTGTAAGTCTAGCACTTAACCAACTGAGCCACTCAGGTGCCTCTAATAGTTCCTTTAAATTAGGAAAAAAGAAAAGCAAGCCAAGATTTACCTAAGTAGCTACTGGTAATTAATAATCAAGGTTAACGACAACGGAATTTGACCTGTATTTACTTTAGATTATGGATCTCTTTATGAGAATAAATTCATAATAGCTTATTTTACAAAGAAGATACACATTTTCAAGGAAAACGTTAAGAGAATGGACTGTAGGATCCTCTATGATTTCTTAGTTATTCACGAACCAATCAAACCAGGGCAGCTATCCAAATACCAATAACTACCCGGAAAACCAGCCAGGCAATCAAAATCTAGTAAGTGATAACAAATAGTAACTCCCCTCAGGCCCAAACTGACCCTCACTGTGTTTACATCTCATACCTGCTTTTGCATGGAACCCTCATGATTGCACATTCCCTTTCTCCAGACTCTGCCTGCTAGGCTTCCTTGGCCAGCCTCCTCTAGGTTCTCTTCTCCTTAGGTTTCTTCCTTGGTTTCCTGGCTAGTTTCTCCTCCTCCGCCCGCATGCTGTAACTGTAGGTCCCCGGACACTGAGGCCTCAGCCCTTTGCTCCTCCTGCTTTACCATCACCCTCTTGGAGCATTACCTACAATCCATGTAACTAAAGATCCATATCCTTTCTTGATACCAAACTCCAGACCCCCCAGTTCTTACACTTTTTTTTTTCAAGTCTGGCTCCAGATCTCACTATTTTCTTTCTGTGAATTCTAATACATCACACGATCTGAAATATATATATATATATCTCCTATGCTCTTCCCTGCACATTTCAGCCAGAGTAAAATCTCTTCAAGTAGAGGTAAGGTTTTCCATTCATTCGACAAACATTTATTGAGCGTCTACTATATGCACATACTGTTTTAGATACATAAACAGACAAAACAAAGATCCTTGACTTCATGGAGCTAATATTTTAGTGGTGTGGGGTGCAGAGATGCGGGACCACGGAGGAACAATGAACGATAAACTAATAACTAAGTAAATTGGATATAGCATATTAGTAAGTAGTAAATGCTCAATGGCTGCATGTGGCTCATAACTATCATATGGGACAGTACAGATCTCATGTCTAATTCCCTGGATTTCATTTAATTTAATCTGGTGGGAAATGTCAGAAACAAATCAACTGGCGATGTTAGCGGTCATTTTCTCAAATGCAAAGCAGCCCACTGCATCCACATTTTTATACCACGATGCAGGTGGTGGGAGTAAGCTGGGGTTGTTGCTTTGTCTGTCGCTCCAGTTATACAAAAAGCAAACAACAGAGTAACTATATTGGCAAATTCAGGTGCACAGGCAGCTCCATCAGGTGTCCCAGGGCTTACACCCTCAGGGTTCAGTCATCAGAGGACCCCTTTTCTCACTATTAAAAAAATGCAAGAAAACAAAATGTCTCACAGGCTTTGAAGAGCAATTACAAAGGAGATGTTCCAAAAACATTTGGGAGATGATATCACCAGAATCAACGGACTGCTGGCCAAGGTTTTGGAGAAAATAACCCACATTAGAATGTACAGCTTTCATATGATCGTCATATTACCATCTGATCAGAGGCAGAAGCAGACTATTTGCATACAGATTTTGTGACGCAGCTATTTTGACAGGACAACTATTTGACAAAGCTGCATCAAAACCACCCCATCAACCAACCCCATGGGCACACTTGACACTTGCTCTGTCCCCGTCACCATCATTTATGGAGGATTTTTGCTTACTCTACTACTTTCTGACCTGTATTAGTCTTTTATTTCTTTTTAATGAAAAATTATATACAACATGCAACATTTATATTAAAAATGTAGGCAGTTTATATTTATATGTGCTTGTTATGGAATATTTTTAAATTTTTTTAAGTTTATTTATTTATTTTGAGAGAGACAGAGACAGCACAAGTCGGAGAGAGACAGAGAGGGAGACAGAGAATCCCAAGCGGGCTCCACACTGTCAGCACGGAGCCCAATGTGGGGCTCAAATGAACACACGGAACTGTGAGATCATAACCTGAGCCAAAACCGAGTCAGACACTTAACCGTTTAAGGCACCTAGGTTCCCCTGGAAGGACATTTTTTGAAACACAATGATCCATTACCTCTAGGGCAGGATGTAGGGCACAGGGGACCAAGAATGGGGAGAACATCACTCCTCACAACATATCTTTTTGAACTCTGAGTATTTTTTTACTATATGCATCTCTTACTTATTTTTTTAAAAACCTTTTTCTAAATTTATTTTTTAGCAGCTTTAGTTTTACAGGAAAAAAAATAGGCAGAAAGTACAGAATTTCCACGTACTCCCTCACCCCTTCACACCCTATTATGAATACTTTGCATCAGTATGGTACACTCCTTCCAATTGATATGCCAATATTTATAAATTATGAAAGTCTACAGTTTACATTAGGGTTCCCTTGATGTTGTACATGTGGCTACTATAGGCCCAGCACCTGTTCTCACAAATAGGTGCTATGAGGTAGCCCTCCCTGCAATCTCATTTTCTAAATGAGGACACACAGGCTCAGGGAGGTTCAGGAACTTGCTGAAGGTCACACAGACCCTAAGTGTGTCTGTGTGTGGCCTCAATCCTAGACTGGCCCATTACCCACAGCTGTAGTGTATCTGAAAGAACTACACAAGAAGCATGAAACCATTTGTCTTTAAATTTAACAGGAAAAGAAAAAGAAAAAATTTCTTGAAAATGTTTTCAAATGATGGCTACATGACCATGAGCAACAATAACCCCCCTTGAAAGGGGAAATAATTTGGCTACTTGTGGTTAAGAAATATTGCCCCACCCTCAATGTCATACCTACCAAGTCAGTGAGCTCCCTACTTACTGTGCCCTCAAGTTGAGTCACATGAATGTACCAGGGATGGAAAAGGGGAAATTCCACTCGACGTCGGAAGTCCTGGTTCAGGAATGAGTGACTCAGATGCCACCGACAGACTCCCTGCCCAACCAATCAGCCTTTTTAAGGAGGCACATGCTTTCAGTGCATGCTTAATGGGATTTAGGTCCCTAGAGCCCCAATTTTTAGCCTATGGCTAAATTCTGGGCCCCAAATCTGCAGACAAAATCTTCAGAAAGTTTTCAGTGATTTAGTTTCCCTTGTTGACTTCATGTCTTCAATAGCCATGAGTGAAGTGCCCACAGAAGACTGAAGACACAGAAGAGAAGGCAGGTGGGACAGAGGTAGAGCTCTGGCAATAACATAATGGGATGAACATGAAACAGATGAGGAGCAAAGAGACAGGGGCCCCGAGGAGGACTTGCTAGTTTTTTTCTGGGGCTTCTGTCTTCAGGGAGATTTCTTTTGATATATACCATAGCTATAATAAAATGAAATCCACCAAATGTGCCTTGAGAACAGCACAAAGAAGATATTATGGGGATTCAAAATGAGCAAAGTGGTTTGAGAAACTTAGTTACTATGCACAATTTGAAAATTATGTGTAGATCCCTGCTTCTAGAGGTGTGGGCCACACAGCTGGAGCATAGGTATCACCCGGGAGCTTGTAAGAAATCCAGAATTGCAGACTCTACCCAGGATCTGCACTTTACTAAAACCCTCTGGTGGTGTGGATGTGCAGTCAAGCTTGAGAAGTACTGGTTTCGAGCCCATACAGCTCTAAAGCTTGTTTTAAACATGTTTTTTTTTTTTAAGGTAAACAATACGCAGAACTAAATTCTCTGTATTGTGAGATTAGCCTAACCACAACATAATCTTTCAAAATTAGTCCTTCTTTTCCCTTAAGTGCATCTTGTATTTCCAATTCTTCCTTTATTCAATCTGAGAGGGATGCAGGTGTGTGAGGCTCAAAAAAGAAAAGAGAAGGAGAAAAAAATAGATCCTGTCTGGGAGGCAGACAGGGCTGGCAAGCTACCAGCAGATTCAGTTCTAGAAAAGAAAGCCTTTGTGCTTTGAGGTGGTCTGAGGCCATTTGCTCTTAGATCCCTGTCTCACCTGGCCTGGCAGCTGTCCTGCTGTACTGCCACATCAGCACCAATGCGTGCATGTTTATGCTGGTTTCATCTCATATGTGGATCCAGAAATATTTGCAGGGGATATCTATTAAGTACCTGTAAGTACCTAACATGAGCTAAATGCTGTCAGGTACATAAAGGAGTGGTCAAAGATGTGTAGAAATAATTCTAATAGGTAGAAAGCAAGTAGTATCTCTCAAAAGAGAGAGAGAGAGAGAAACTGAAGACGATGAATGTTCAGATAAGGGAGAGAAAATTCCTGGCTCAGGAAATCCTGGAAGGCTTTGTGAAGGCTTTGTGAAGAAGTCAGCAGACCCATCTGAGCCTTAAATGATGGTTAGGATTTCAAGAGGTAGACATAGAATTAGAGCACTTTAGAAAGAACAGCTAGCCCAGAAGAAGTATGGGGGCGGGAAAATGAAGCGTTTCTCTGAGGAGATGAGAGAAGCCGACTTAGGAGTGTGAGGGAGCCAAGAAGCAAGGCCAGGAGTTCAGGCATAGTCCCAAATGCCCAAATGTGACAGCAGGAAGTCACTGAAGATTTCTGAGTAGAGCATTGACATGACCATATCTGTGCTTTGGAGTTTTTATACGCCAGGCATTCTTTGCAGGTGAGGGAGTGAGTGGGAAAGGATAACAATTTATGAGACTTCTGCTTCCTGCAAATCCCAGTGGAAGACATAGATATTATCCCCTTCCTTCATAGTCTTCCATCCCCACACTCCCCCCACTTCCTTACGACCATGCAATCAATACCTGCTCAGCATCTCGAAGTTAACAGGGGCTGGAGTGGAGTCTAGCACCCCTCCCCCCACCCCAAGGCCATGCCCGAGGGCTGGGAAGTGGCACAAGCCCTGTTCCCAGGGAGATGGCCACAGAACATAGGTGTGTTATGACGGTAAATATTAAAGGCTCCGATTTATCACAGCCTGGGGTTGTGATGACTACCACTGGGCATGTTCATCATCAGAAATGAGAAGATGATCAGATAAGAAACCCCACTCGACAACAATCTCCTTTCACCTGTACTTGTTTCTGTTTGTTCTGTTTCTGGGTATGTGCTGTTCTGAGAAGAACATCCAGGCCCTTTTCTGGTGAACTTGATTCCCCTGAACCAGCTGTTTCTTCTTTCTCACATCACAGGACTTGGGAACTGGATAGGACTGCAGAACCATTTTGCCAATTCCATCATGTGTTGGAGAGGCTGGGTGACTTACCCAACTGCTATCAGCCAGGCGAGAACAGGACCTTTTAAAAATATACAAAACGTATGGGTGCCTGGGTGGCTCGGTAGGTAGAATGTGCTCTTGGTTTCAGCTCAGGTCATGATCTCACAGTTCGTGGGTTCAAGCCCCACATGGGGCTCCACGTTGCCAGTGTGGAGCCTGCTTGGGATTCTCTCTCTCTCTCTCTCTCTCTCTCTCTCTCTCTCTCTCCCTCCTTCTCTCTCTGCCTGTCCCCTGCTTGTGCCACCTCTCTTTCTCTCAAAATAAATAAACTTTTAAAAATGTTTTTAAAAATAAACAAAATGTAAAACCTGGAGGAGGGTCCCTAGCACCCCACACACACGCATACTTGGAACAGAAGTGGGGAGGCTTCCCCATCATCCACGTCCACAAGTCTGTTGGGTGGGTGCCCAGGAGGCCCAGCTCCAGCCTCAGTGTGGGCTGCAGGCCAGTGGGAAGGCTCCTTTACACCACGTGCCAAGGTCGGCAGACCCTCTGACTGCAGAAGCAGGAGACCTGCCCGCAGGGCCTGGCCTGGATGTCCCCACCCCTGGCCTGACTCCCATTTTCACTCCTCTTAAAAACAGAAATGTAACGGAATTATAAACTATTTAGAAGGGAATTCAACGTTAAGAAAACACAACTTCTTCTGCTTGGCCTAGACCAAAATACAAAGAGGTTGGTGTGAAATCACTTCCTCAATGGGAACTAAGTGAGACACGCTCGGTGGCTTCCCAGCAGAGGTGAGAAGGAGTTATCCTTCTCTGAGTCCTTGTGGAGAACCACCACACGTGGGGAAATTCCCTGCTGAAGTGTTCAGGGCTTATTGCTGCTCACAGACACCTTCTCCAAGTCACGGCCACAGGTCTCACCATATCAAAATATCCCCTCAGGCCTTAACTGTCTTACACTTTGATTTAAACTTATAAAGGAGAGGGGCACCTGGGTGGCTCAGTCCGTTAAGCCTCCGACTCTTGATCTTGGCTCAGGTCATGATCTTACAGATAGGTTGGTGGGATCCAGCCCTGCATTGGGCTCTGGGCTGTGGAATCCCTCCACGAAGCCTGCTTGGGATTCCCTCTCTCCCTCTCTCTCTGCTCCTCCCCTGTACTCTCTCTCTCTTTCAAAATAGAGAAATAAACTTTAAAGAAATAAACTTATAAAAGAGAAAAGACACGGTGAGATAAAAAGACAACAAACATTGAAAGTTCTTGGCAGATTTTCCTTTGACTTGGGCTTTGTCTAATCACCGGTGCTAAAACACAAGGCTAAGAGCCAGAATTCATTTCCAGAACAGTGCCAGTCAACCGGAGGGCAGAGCCTTGCTTGGCTCCTGATTTTTAGAAACAAGGCAAGATTCCCAGCTTCAAAACAATCTCGTACTAGAAAACACTGAAGCCAGGGGCGCCTGGGTGGCTTAGTCAGTTAAGTGTCAGACTCTTGATTTTGGCTCAGGTCATGATCTTGCAGTTTGTGGGATCGAGTCCCACATTGAGCCCTGCATTGACCCCTCTATCAGGCTTTGCACTGACAGTATGGAGCCTGTTGGGATTCTCTTTCTCTCTCTCTGCTCCCCCACCTGAAAATAAATAAATAAACATTAAAAGAAAAAACAAAAAACACTGAAGTCAGAAAGACTGGGATTCCTGAGAGTAAGATAAAGACAGATCAGAGAATTGTGTCACCCAAGTGGCCAGCCTGATGAGGGAGGATGAGGGCTGGAGAGTAAGAAAGTCGTCTTTTTCCTAATACTTATGTCAGTTGTTGTCTAATTGAAATATAATGCATTCCACGTATGGAATTTTAATTTTTCTGGAAGCCACATTTTAAAAAGCAAAAAGAAACAAAAATTAATTTTAATATTTCCACTTAGCACAATGAATCCAAGATATTATCATTTTAATATCTGGCCAATATAAAAATTATTAGGGATATATTTTCCATTCCATTTTGTACTAAGTCTTCAAAACCTGGTGTGTATTTTACCCTTATCGCACATGTCAATTCAAACCAGCCACATTACAAGTGATGAATAGCAACACGTGGTTAATGGCCCCTGTGTTGAACCCCTCAGAGTCAGAGAACTAAAAATAAATGAGAAAGATAATCTAAGGACACCACTATTCTGAAAAGAGGCTGCCTGCCTACTGCAGTCGAGGCAAAGGGGGATGGCTTCTCTGGGAAGATGCCACCACATCGTTGTCTTTATGGAGTTTATTTCATCTTTACCCTGACCCTGTGAACTGGATATTATTCTCTCCTGATTAACAATAAGGAAACAGGGTCAGTAGTCTAAAGGCTGGGCCAAAGTCCCCGGGGAATAAGTGGATATAGGATTCAAGCCCAGGCCTCCTGACTCCTCATGCTGGCCATGCAATGCTCTGGAAGAGCCCCACTTCCAGGAGACAATTCCTGAAACTCCAGGGGACTCTCTGTGACATCCTTCTGTCTGTCCCACACAGATTTTACTCTCTTTTTAGAAGACCAATGACACATCAACCCAACAGAGATGGGCGTCTGTGTATATTATCCAGGATGGTTTCTAGAAATGTGGGGTTAGGTGGGAAGGTGGATTCAAGCAAGGCTGGCCATGGACAAACATGTCAGAATTGTTTTTTGGTGTCCCCTCTGGAGCGCCTCCTCCCTTCACCCCTGCGCTGGGCTCTTACCCTGGATTCACTCACTATGGACCTCTCCCTGCTCCTCATGCCCCATAGTACATTTGGGCCAAGTGTCATTACCTGCACACACTGCTCTCTCTGCTTAAATGATGAAGTATGCTCATGTGTTGGACTCAAAGTCACCACAGCAGATATAACAGGGGCCTTTTCTGGAGAGAACACCTAGACCTGAAGAGAGTAAATCAGTGGTGCAGATGTTCAGAAGATAGAGAGGGATCTTCACATCATTTCCTTTTAAGTCTACTGTTCCAGGTCAGTGGTGCTACAGAAATGAATGCCCCATTCAAACCTAAACTATAGGGCATTTACCATTTCGTCTAAATAGTGCTCAAGCCTCAGACTGGGGTAAGCCCCATTTACTGGAATCAGTTCTGTTGCAGACCTAGAGATAGGATCACCCCAGGTGGTAGGGCCATGAGGCATGTGGCTGCGGATAGAGTAAGGCTCTGTCCACTTATCTCCTACCAACCTACCCCCCCCCCCCCGCTCCCCACTCCCTCACTCCCACACACACAAACACTCCACAAATCAACACCTGGTCAAGGAGCTGGCCACATCTCCTACCTGTCAGGTGTTGCTCTGCCCATGAACCCTGGCCTAAGACATCAACAGGGGGATTCTCTCTGGGAGGTCCCCGTGTCCCTCCCTCCTCTTCATTACCCTCTCTCTCTGCAGCTCACACAGCCTGGACCCAGTACAAATCCATCCCTCACTGACATCCTTTGCCTTCAAAGAGTTCTCTGAACAATGGCCAGCCGGGCGCTCACCCGAGTACAAACAGGGCTCTGCTCTCTGCTCCCTGAAAGGCCATATGGAAACTCCCCCTCATTTGTCCGCCACATCTGACAGAGCTAAAGTCTTTTATCTCAGAAGGAAAGAGCTCAGTTCTGAGCAGCAACCACGCCCCTAAGCACACACAAAGTCAAAAAGACATTTGTCCAAAAGGCCTGTCACAGAGGAGAAGTCTTGTGTGTGTGTGTGTGCTTAAAGAATTTTCTCTTCCCGCCAAAATGTCTGTACCAGCAGCAGCAGCAGGTCCGTGGAGAGCCTGCCATCTGACCTGCTCCGCAGGTCCCTAATTGCGTCCCATCTGGTGTCTGGCACACACAAAGGCCACCGGCCCAGCCCCGCCCCTGGCCTTTCTCTGGGCAGTTTTGTGCATTTGTGCAGCCTGGGCTAGGCCCACCCTGCCAGGCCCGACAGGGCGCACTGCTGGCGTGCGCCAAGGCCCAGGGGCCTCCCAGGCACTCAGACCGGCTGGCAGCTCAGGGGAGGAAGACAAAGGCCGTGCCTGGCGAGGTGGGCCTGTGCTTCAGGGCGGGCACCAGCATGGTTTGTCAGCCCAGGACTGACAGGTGACCGGGCAGGGGGTGGGGGTTATGGCTCTCAGCCAGAGAAAGAAATGGGGGCCCCAGGACCCCATTGAGTTGGCAGTATGCATTAAAATGCGCTTGCCTCTGACTCAGCAATTCCTAACTCCTAAGACTGTCCCAGACTGCAATCCAGAAGGGCCCAAAGACAAAGACCTCAAAGGTTCCCAGCACCACCTTTTCACACAATGGCAAAAACTTAGAAACAACTCTAACAATTAAGAATGGGTTGGGTTGCATAAATTGTGGAACGTACACACTATAAAATACCATGTAGTGATGAAAGGTGATGCTGGAGGCCTGTGGATGTTGGCATCCAAGGATATCCACAAAAACATTCTTAAATTTAAAAAGCAAGCTATAAAATTATATATATGATATAATCCTATGTCATTACAAAATATTTTTATGTAAATTGATATATACATGCATGTACGTGGGTATGTCTGTATGTAGAAAAAAATATATGTACCAGGCTGTTAACTCATTGTTTCTGGATATTGAGTTTATGGCTGATTTTTCTTTCTATTTTTGATCATCTGCATTTTCTGACTTTTACACATTTTCTATAATTATATAACAAAGAAATTTTAAAATGAATGCTGGAGACCACTCTTTCACTTACTTACAAATATTATTTAAAGCATGGACTAGAGGAAGTCATCTGAAGGAAACTATAGAGAAGGAGTTCCAGGGCAGAGGACTAGGAACACCAATATTTAGAAGTTGGGCATAGGAGGAGGAAGAGACAGGAAAGGAAAACAAGAAGGGGCAGCTAGTAAGAGAGGGGAAAAACCAGAAGGACCCCAGAGGCCGAGTGAAAGAAGTGGCTCTGGCAGAAGAGAGAGGCACTGTCACTCGTCCTAAGCGGTCAGATAGTCAGATTAGGACAGCAAACTGGGCAAGCAGAATAAGAGGGAAATTGAGGAAGAGTTTTGCTGTGAAGAAAGACAAAAATGGAAGATGTGGAGACTGTTGTCTGCTGAGGGAGGGCTGTTTTTTAAAGGTGGGAGATATTTCAACACCGCTGTAAGGATGACAAGAATGGCCAAGCAGCGAGGGATGCTGGGAGAGAAGGGAGGGTTGCAAAAGCACAAGCTTGGCTGAGTGAGAGGCGCAGGGTCCAGCTCACCTTCGTCAAGGAGGGAAAAGCAGACAGGTGGGCGAGATGCAGGAAGCTTGGGAGGTGTGGCCGGGGAGAGGTGAGGTATTTCCACCTGTGCCAGACTTTTTTTTAACAAACAAATATGGAAACCAATTTGACAATAAATTTCATATTTTAAAAATATATAAATTAAAAATAAATAAATAAAAAGGAGCAAGCTGTGAGTGAAGGGAAGTCTGAGAAGAGAGGTAGGCACCACCTCCTCAAACCCGGGAAGAGTCAGCTGTGCAGGGGTGCGGGGTAGGGTTGTGCTTGCGGCCTCCGCACCCATGCACGTTATACAGGAGGTCGGTTGGCACTCTTGTGTGTTTGCCTCTAGCCCGGCTCCGGTGTTGTGTGAGTGAGCGGGCTTCCATGGTGCGGATGGGGATGGCCAGGGCGTCGTGAATGCTGCCTGCACCCGCCAAGCATTCCTTTCTGCTGTGCTTCAGCCGGTTGCTGGCAAAGACTTCTCCACCTTGGCCCAAAGCCTATTTACTGACTTTAAGACTTAATTTAGGGGTCGCAGGCTTCAAAGAGCTGAGGGAGTTGCTATCACTAAGCACACGAACTGTAATTAGGTATCTGAAAATTAAACTAGGAGTTCCTTGAGGGCTTATGGGTTATGCTTACCTTTATTTCCTGAAGTAGTTAGCAGCTCAGTACACAGGTGTTGAAGGGAAGAAAGGAGAAGGGATGGAGCGGGTAGGGAGGAAGGTAAGGAGGAAAAAGTTTCCTCATTTTAGAACTGAGGAAATAAAAACTCAGAAAGGTAGGGGCGCATGGGTGGCTCAGTTGGTTAAGCTTCCAACTTTGTGTCAGGTGGTGATCTCACAGTTGGTGAGGATTTCACACCAACAGGGTTCAAGCCCTGAGTTGGGCTCTGTGCTGACAGCTCAGAGCCTGGAGTCTGCTTCAGATTCTGAATCTCCCTCTCTCTCTGCCAGCCCCCCACCCATTCACGTTCTGTCTCTCTCTCTCTCTCAAAAAATAAATACTCCTCACCCACTTGCACTCTGTCTCTTTCCCTCAAAAATAAATATTAAAAAAAAAAAGACTAAGAAAGATAAACATAGGTCTTCTGTTTCCAAACTCTGCTTATAAAACCCACCAAGAGTAACATATTAACATTGGTCATGCTATCAGACACATGACTCAAGCTAGAGGGACCTTGCATGGGATTTGCTTATGCTTATTTTCCCGGTGTAATTATTAATGGAGTCATCAGAGGTCGTGGAATTCAGATGAGGGCTGGTTGCTTGAGTGAAACCTTTCAGAACAGTCTGCAAACTGAAAATTCAAAACTTTTTCGTGGTTATCATGTGGATCAGTGTCAGATTCTCACTTTTGACCATCCCTCCACAACCCCAATGTATTACACACGGGTGTGAACTGAGCTATACCTTTCTAAAAATATTTTGCTCCTATTTTTTAATTTTGTTACGATTTTACTGATTACACATATCAAATGAAATTGAATTTTTACAGCTTTTTTGAGGTGCAATTTACATACCATAAAATTTACTCATTTTACTCGCTCAATTCGGTAATTTTTAGTAAACTCACAGTTGTGAAACCAAACAAAATAATTGGACTAATTTTATTTATAGGTGGGAAATCAAGTATATCTTGAGCTTTCTATTAACATGAATTATTTAATGCACACAACTCCAAATATACACTCTGGAACTTTCTCTCCTTCAGTTTTATAATAATTTATATCTGTGTCAGGAAATGACTTCATCTCAACTCTTAAGATAATAAACGAGAATTAAAAAACAGCAATCATATTCTTGAGCATGATAGTACTTTAGTATTTTTTCCCAGGACACACTCCACCTTATGTTTTCATGAAAATATCACAAATGAGGAGATCTCTCTCTCTCTCTCTCTCTCTTTATAATGCCAGGGGAAAAAACAAGAGCTGACAACTGATAATTAATTACACAGCCCAGTGTAGTTCTGCCTCTAAGGTTCCTCTGCTCTGGCTCACCCAACCGTTCTACCTTCTCGGCCACCTACTCTCACTGTGGTTTTTACTAAATAGATATCCTGACTTGTCATTTAAGACATTTTCTCTGGATTATCAGAGAAGAAAATCCATGCAGCTGTTGAGAGAGCAATGGTCCTTGTTTTCCCACCGGCCAGTTGTTCTTTCCCACACCTCACGTTCTGTATGAGGATTTAGGGTTGGAAACCATTGACCAACTTCTTCATCACAGACTCTAGAAAGATACCATCATGACACACATTTATCTCACATTTAATATTATAGAAGCAACTACCCTGCCAACTACTATGAGTACAGTTTCTGATATCAATGTGCCAGGAAAATAACAAGAAGACCTAAATCCTAACTTCTCCTCAAGCTTGATGTCCTAGTTCATTGACCACAGAACACATCCAAGAACATCGACAATACAAGGAAGTGTCTGGAAGAGAGTAAAAGTCAGAAATCTTTCTGGAACCCTCCAGTAGAAAGCTCTGGAGATGGAGTTTTTTATCTAGGAGTCCCAGGAGTGGGTCCCAAACATTTAAATTTAAGATTTCAAAAACATTGGGAGCTTAGAGAAGTGATACCTTTGGAGTCTGGAATATTTTGCCAAAGAAAAATATCCTCATTTTTTAAAAAAATGTTCATTATTTAGAGAAAGAGAGAGCGTGTGAGTGAGCAACTGGTGGAGGGGCAGAGAGAGAGAGGGAGAGAGAAAAAATCCCAAGCAGACTCCATGTTGTCAACACAGAGCCCATCACTCAAACTCATGAACCAAAACATGAGATCGTGAGCCGAAATCAAGAGCCAAATGCTTAACCAACTGAGCCAGGTGCCCCTTCCTCATTGGCTTAAAAAGAAAGGTTATTATCTGAACACCTCCAAAATAAAAAGAACGTTCTCAGAATGATTATTCTATAAGTTAATTCTTTTTTACTTAAAAATGTATTATGCCAAGGGTGCCTGGGTGGCTCAGTCGGATGAGCATCCGACTTCAGCTCAGGTCATGATCTCATGGTTCGTGGGTTCGAGCCCCGCGTTGGGCTCTGTGCTGACAGCCCCGAGCCTGGAGCCTGCTTTGGATTCTGTGTCTTCCTCTCTCTCTCTGCCCCTCCCCTGCTCACACTCTGTCACTCTCTCTCTCAAAAAATAAACATTAAAAACAATTTTTAATGTATTATGCCCACCTACTTTTCTCAAGAGCATATCCTCATCCAAGATAGAATCATTTTTCATATAGACAAAGGAATTAGAAAAACATTTTATAATTCTTTAATCAGATCGAAAGGTTGATCAAAACAATCCCAAACTGAATGATAGAATTCAGGCAATATAATACAGTGCTGCAATGGTCTAATGAATTCCAAAGAGTTTGTGTTCTTATCCTGTCCCCGCTATGCCTTTTATTTGTGTTATGGCCTAGGGAAATGATTTCTTATGCTACTCTTTCTCCTTCAACAAACATGAGAATGCATTCTTCTTTATAACCACATTGTAAAAATTACAGTGAGAGAAAACAATTAAAGGACTCAAGCCACACAACTAACCTATCATTATATCTAAAGTGCTCAATAATTCCAGTACCTTTAGATACTATTATCATACCTATCCCCCAAATTATTTATGATTCCCTGGTTACATCATATACTCTCTCCTTCCAAAAGTGAACAGTAAACCAAATATAAAAGTATAAATTAAATTTACTACTTCAAGTCCTTTAAATGAGGTTTATCAACCACCTACTAATCAACTGCCTGCCTTCCCTTGGTCCTGTGAGGGGCAGAGGCGAATCGGATGCAATCCTTAAGGAGGGAGATAAGACATGGACTTAGAGCATAGGCCCTCAACACCAAAGGTGTAGGGAAGGCTAGGGGGACAATGTTTGGAAGAAAGTATTTGTTCCTATCTCTCCCACAATCCCAGCCTTCTTGCACTTCCCCCAAACATTTTCTGTTTAACTTTTCCTTTTGAAATGATTTCACACTAAAAGAAAAGTAGCAAAAATAGTACAAAGGACTTTCCTAAAGCCCTTCAAACCAGCCCCACCAATTGCTGACCTTTTAGCCACATTTGCTTTCTCATTCTTTCTCTTTCCCTCTCTCTGTATGCACACACACACATTTACACACACACACACACACACACACACACACACACTGTTTCCTTAAAGTAAGAGAGTCGGAGACATCATACTTCTTTATCCCTAAATACGTAAGTGAATATTTACTAGAAAATCGATTCCTTTTTACAACATAGTATAATAATCAAAATCATGACGTTTAACATTGATACAATACCATTATCTAATCTATGAATTTTAAGTGTTGCTAATTGTTATTAGACTGAATGTGTCTCCCCAAAATTCATATGTTGTAGCCCTAAACCCCAATTGTGACTGCATTTAGAGATGGGGCCTCCTGGGAAGAAATTAAGGTTAAATGAGATCATAAAGGGGGTGCCTGACCAGTAAGAGTGGTGTCCTTATAAGGAGAGACACAAGAGAGCTCTCTCCCTCTCTTTATCTGAGCACAAGCTCAGAGCAAAGGTCATGTGAGCATACAAGGGAAGGTGTCCCTCAATAAGCCAGGAAGAGGGCCATCAACGGAAAACAAATTTGCAGGCACCTTGGATTTTGCAGCTTCTAAAACTGTGAAAAAATAAACTTCTGTTGTATAAGCCTCCCACCATATGGTATTTTGTTACAGCAGCTCAAGCAGACTCATACGCTAATGGTTCCAATGACCTTCATAGAAATGTTTATTCTTGCCCAGCCTCCAGTCTTCCAAGAACTCTTAAAGCTCTTTATATACAACCCTTTCTTTATATAGGAATGTATGTGTTTTTGCTAAACTTTTCACATGTATATGTTCATCTTTCGGGGGAAGCTTTAAGCAGTATGAATCTTTGCTTTTGTCTTGCACATCTGTGATTGCTACACACGGCTCCCACAGCAAGTTCTTGCACACAGGAGGTATTCATGAATATTGGTTGATTAATTGAATGGGAATAAGTTTTAATTACTTATGAACCATACTGTTCGTCTCTCCCATCCTGTTGCCAGAACAAATTTTCCCATTGTTCCATGGGAATAATACATACCATATCTTATTTACACATAGGCTCTAGTTTATACACATAATTCTTTGATCATGCTCAGAGATGGATAAGCTCCTAAATTCCTTCAGGATAAAGTTCAGCCTCTTTCCAGGATTTTAAACACTCTTCAGGATCTGGATCTAATGTGCATTTTCACTGTATGATTTCTTACTCTGCACTCCACACTCGAACCAAAGTGAGCCACTTGTCATCCCCTATTTTAATGTCCTTAATTTTCCATTTCTCCACTCTTTAATCATTCTTATTCTCTCTGCCTAAAATGCAATTCTTCCATCATCCATAATTGATCGAAATTACCCTCTAGCATCGAGCCCAACATTGGAGTAGAGCAAAATGGAACTGTTCTTCCATATATGTATATGTGTATATATCCCACAAAAATTTATTGAGCACTTGCTATCTGCCTGTTATGTGCTCAAACCACAGTAGTTAATGAGACAAATGGGGTTTCCTGCCCTCATCATCATCCTTGCCTCTGCTGGTTGGACAGTCTATTCTGAGAATTTGAGCAGCGTTTCTATTTACAATGACTTATTTTCCTGATAGTTGGTCATTTGGCTAACAAGAATGCCTCATTTGTATAGGCAATCCATGGTTGACAGACACATACACATTCATTATTTCATTTTATGCCAACTCAAAGGTGCCCATTTTATGAAAGTGGATACTGGAACCTGGGTGGTTTCATCAGCCAAGTGTCTGACTCTTGATTTTGGCTCAGGTAGTGATCTCATAGTTGGTGGGTTGGAGCCCCATGTCCAGGTTTGTGCTGACTATGCAGAGGCTGCTTGGAATTCTCTCTCTCTCTCTCTCTCTCTCTCTCTCTCTCTTTCTCTCTCTAAAATAAAGAAAAAGAAAGAAAGAAAGATAAAAAGAAAGAAAGCAAGAAGACTCTGAAATTCAGAGAGGTTAAGTTAACTGACCAAGGCTGATGTCAGATACAGGATGAAGATCCTGGCCTTCTAACCTCCTGTTCACTTCCACCACCTCCAGAAACCAGATTTAGAGGAGGGATAAGCAATATTAGCTCTACTCTATAAATGAGAAAACACATTTAAGCACAATGGATGTCAGGATATGTTGCAAAACAAATGCAACCTCGTGGTATTTGGAAATCAAATTCAATCTTACTTCTTCCACCAAAATAAGATAAATCATATACAAATGCTTTAAGAAAAAATTAACTACTTGCTGAAATTTATTTGAATTCATAAGTTCAATTGTTGGTAAATTGCCCTTGCCTTATCAGCACTTAACTAATCCTGTAATTCGTTAAACCAGTAAAAAATTCAAATGCAAGTAATTCTTATAGTTCCAGTCTTGTCTTATACTATTAAAGTAACTCAGCATTTCAGAAAATTTGGGGAAAAAAATCTCTCATAATCCACAAATTCTAACATATCCACTGCTAGCTTGAAAGTTTTTCCTTTGAGTTTTTTACCAGATACAAAAATTTTACATTATTACAATTATAGTTCTCTTACTCTGTTTTTTTCACCTGATGTTCTATTTATACTTTTCTGTGTTTCTACATAGTCTAAAAATAGAACAGGTCTTGGAATCAGAAGGCCCAGGTTCGAAATGCATTTCTACCACCTTACCACTTATCTACGAGGGCAGATGTATATCTTATGGGGCCCAAAGCTTTTACAATTTGAGGAGAGGTGGTCTTTAAGAATACAAAGTTGAGGGGAGCCTGGGTGGCTCAGTCAGTTGAACGTCCGACTTCGGCTCATGTCATGATCCTGCAGCTCGTGAGTTCAAGCCCAGAGCCGTGTTGGCTCTGTGCTGACAGCTCGGAGCCTGGAGCCTGCTTTGGATTCTGTCTCCTTCTCTCTCTCTGCCCCTAACCCACTCGCATTCTGTCTCTGTCTCTCTCGAAAATAAACATTAAAAAAATTTTTTTAAAAAGAATACAAAGTTGAGAGCAGAATTAAGTATCTCTTTGGAATGAAAAAGGAAATCACAACAAATTTCTGGAGATTTGGAGATTTTGATCTTTTCTTCTGAGCTCTCTTCAGGCAATTTACCAGAACTGCTTGTACAGAGATGCTCCCTGATTACAATCTGGTTTCCCCTCCCAGCCTCCACACCGTGTGACTCCTGAATTCACAGAGGACCTGCAAGTGGAGTCCCTAAAACATTCCCTTCATTTGCTTTACAGTAAATCCACATCTGCTATTATGATCTTGGACAGGTTGCATACCCTCTCCGGTCCTCAGTTTGCTCATCTATAAAATGGATAATAGCTACCTGCAGAGGTTGCTATGAGAACCAAATGAAATAATGCAAAACTCAGTGCTGGAACCCATGCAGCACCACCCAGGCTGGTTATTACTTTCCTAACGCCAATGATGGGGAGGTAGAGGCTGCTTATGGAACATTGTGCTCCGCCCTGCTCCTTATAGAGACTGTTTCCTTTCCGGTTAGGTTATTGTCATTTTTTCAACAATCTATGCTTTTCTTTCTTATGCCAGTTTTCATGGATTTTTAGACCAATAGATTTTGTTAGTTTTTAACAAACCCTTCTCTAGCAATTTATAGCTAAAATTAGGAATTTAGTAAAGCAACTCTTTATCTGGGTCTTCCCCTTAATTATTTCTTCTGAAAATAATGCCTCATAAAACCTGATTTTGGGTTTTGCCTTTTTGGGGTTATTTTGAGGTTTTGTTGTTGTTGTTGTTTCGGGATGTGCTGAAGCAATTACAAAAAGTTAGAGGACTCAAGAGATTCAACGGCTCTAGCCTGCGAGCAGACGGACTATTCATAACTTTGTAGTTTCCAATTTGGAGCAGTCTCTGATGAATATCCTGCCCAAGCTGGTCTGCTTAGGGAACAAAAGCCTGGAGTTGTGACTGTTTCACGCCCCATTGGAGGTGCACACTGCTCAGGGCTGTCCTCTCTGGTGGCCTGTATTCATCAGAGGACTCACCACCCTTGATGAGCTGGCTTTTACCAATCACTACAGGGAAATCCAGTGTGGACAACACAAAAAAGCTTTCCTTCAAACCACTGGGACACTGCCACAATCTTTTTTATCTTGTAAGTAACCCACAAAAGTTTTGATTAACTATATCCTGTTACTGCTTCCTCACCAAAAAAGGTAGCTTTTGCTGGGACAACTTTCCCAAAATGCTACAAAAACTCTGAAAGTTGTCCCTAGGTCATTTATTCCACAGTTTACAACATAGATCCCTCTAAGGACCACTTTCATATGGCTGCTTTGCACCTGATATTCTACAGGTTCTGAAAAACGGGGACTAATTAGGTACGTGTGAAATAAGACACAATGTGGGGAAAGGTGCTAATACCCCAAAAGGCAAGAGATGCCAAGTGTCTCATTCCATTTCGAACAACGAACCTTGGGGTGCAGTTCTGCCATTGTAAAAGAAACGCTTTTACAGTTACAGCTACTTCAACCTCAGTTCAGGTACCTTCCCTTATATAATAATGGAAGAAGGGATGAACAGGGAGAGCTGCAAGGTGGGTAGGAGAAACACACCCAAAAGGGAGGCTTGGCACCATCTCACAAGCAGATCTGGGACAAAGGAGCAGGAAAATCGACTGCATACCACCTTTGAATACTGGAGAGAGGAAACAAGTTACTCGTTAACTTATTTTAAAGAGTGGGTTGTGACATATGGCTGTTACTTCCTAAGATTTCTCTTACTAAAATTCTCTTCCATGTTTAAAAAGAGTATATATATATATAATATATATATATATTATATATTAATATATATATAATATATATATAATATATATATTTTATTTACTGGGAGAGACACAAAGACAGTATGAGTAGGGGAGGGGCAGAGAGAGAGAGGGAGGGAGAGAGTCTCCAGGAAGGCTCCGCGCTGCCAGCCCAGAGCCCAATGCCAGGCTCAAACTCATGAAACCATGAGATATAACCTGAGTCGAAACTAAGAGTTGGACACTTAACCAACTGAACCACCCAGGCACCCCTAAAAGAGTATATGCTTAAAATATACTTAGAGATAACTGAATACTTATAGGGAAATTTCCCTAAATACTAAAAGTAAATGTCTAATAATTGTGCATTCTTTAAGAGCTAGAATTGACCTCAAATTGTAAATTAACTTTATAAAAGTGGTAGCATGTATCTGTTTTATCAACTTTTGATTTTATGGTAAACTTCATTATTTCACCTCTCAAGATATTTGGCCCACATATTTACACTCCAGACCAAAAGCAAGAGAAAATTGTACTAATTCCTACTGTTGCTCTTCCCAAGCCTTCAACCCAGTTTCTTCTCTATATCTTGAATTTTGGCTTCTATATTTTTCAAACATTAGGCTGAGCTCATTTGAATATTTTTAAATTTTTTTTAACGTTTATTTATTTTTGAGAGACAGAGCATGAGCGGGGAAGGGGCAGAGAAAGGGAGACAAAGAATGTCAAGCAGACTCCAGGCCCTGAGCTGTCAGCACAGAGCCCAATGTGGGGCTCGAACTCACGAACTGTGAGATCATGACCTGAGCTGAAGTCAGACTCCTAACTGGCTGAGCCACCCAGGCACCCCTTGAATTTTTTTCTATTAACATCAATGTAGCTTGATGAATGGTGGTTCCTATTAAGAAGAGTATGCCCAGCCCTGTGCCTGGGGAGAACGCTTCCCACATACACATACATGGATGTATATTTATTGGATAAATGAATAAATGGTAGAGAAACCTCTTCCATACTTAAAAAAGTTTGTAAAGAATGAGAATAAAACTAAAATAATGTAACAGAAAAAGCAAGGAGTATTTCAGATAAAGTCCACCTTATAAATGGGCTTTCTGGACAGCTTCTTTTCATTGACTACAATTTCTGAGCATTATGTAAACATTATGTAGTTAATATGTTATATAATGCTCAATCAAAATTTGCCCATGGACAAACCTCTGCCACAAATGCAACCATTCACACTACAATAATAGCCTAATATGGGAGGCTGAATAATGACCTCCAAAAATGTCAATGTGTGAATTCCCAGAACTCATAAGCATGTTACCTTACATACTAAAAAGGACTTGGCAGATGTGATTAAGGATCTTGACCTGGGGAGATTAGCTTTGATTATCCAAGTGGTCCCAGTATAATCAAAAAGGAGACAGAGAGAAATTTGACTAGGAAGAGGAACGCCAGGGGAGCCTGGGTGGCTCAGTCAGCTGAGCTTCCAACTTTGGCTCAGATCATGATCTCACGGTTTGTGACTTCAAGCCCCGCGTTCAGCTCTGTGCTGACAGCTCCGAGCCTGGAGCCTGCTTCAGATTCTGTGTCTGCCTCTCTTCTGACCCTCCCCTGTTCATGCTCTGCCTCTCCCTGTCTCAAAAATAAATAAACATTTTTAAAAAATTAAAAAAAAAAAAAAGAAAGAGGAACGCCACAGGTATGTGTCATGAAGAAGACACCGCCAATCATTCCTGGTTTTGAAGATGGAGGAAAGGGCCATGAGATATGGACACAGGCGGCCTCTAGGAGCTAGATAATGCAAGGAAATGGAGTCTCTCCCCAAGCCTCCAGAAGGAATGACCTTCTCACATCTTGATTTTAGTTCAATGAAACTGACTTCAAATTTCTGACTTCCAGACTGTAAGATAATAAAGATGTGTTATTTAAAGCCACTAAATTGTGGTTATTTTTTAGAGCAGCAATAGGAAACTATAGAGCAGAGTGTAGTGTAATAAGTTCATTTTTTCAGAGAGATATCTAAGATCTTTCTCTTTCAAATTTCTATGATCCAAAATAATTGACTACAGTGACTTCTATAGGATGAGTCGATAGTCCTTGAGCAGAAATGACAAAATTATGAGCAAGAGCTGAATGGATGATAAGAAACCAACCAACCAACCTAGAAGTGCCTAAGGAAAATCCAGTAGACTCTATTTATTATTATATTGTTTGTAAAGAAAGAATCTTCCCAATAACTGCCTTTATATACCTTTATGTCACTTCAAGTTTTTTTAATACTATTTCAATAAACTAATTAGTAAATTAATTATGTATAGTACTTAATAGCAAACACAATATATTGATAATTATAATAACTGATAAGGCTCTAATTGTATATGTTGGGTTTGATTTTTGTAGAGTCAATACAGTTATATTAACAGATGATACACATTTGTAGGGAAAATTTCTGCCAGAAGTAGCTACAGCTGGCAATTGAGAACCAGGAGATCAAAGAGCTGGCATTCCTTCTTCCTACACTCCCTGACCGGTACCACAGCTCTTGGGTCCTCTTGAAGCATTGAAAGACGCATAAGTCATTTCCAGGCATGCATCCTAACCCCCTGCAGCTGTGGCCTCTGATCTTGGAATGCATTGTTTCAGCAGTAGCATAGAAACCTAGAAAGCCTGCCCTGTTGAAAGGTTGCATAGAGCCTATATAGCAAATGCCAACCAATAAATAATTTTAGCCTCATTCTGTTCATATTCTTTAAAAAAAATTTTTTTAATGTTTATTTATTTTTGAGAGAGACACAGAGTGCAAGTGGGGGAGGGGTAGAGAGGGAGACACAGAATCCGAAGCAGGCTCCAGATTCTGAGCTGTCAGCACAGAGCCCGATGTGGGGCTTGAACTCACAAACTTTGAGATCATGACCTGAGTCGAAGTCGGACGCTCAACCGACTGAGCCACTCAGGCGACCCTCATTCTGTTCATATTCTTATATTTTATCCCTCTTCTTCTTAACCCCTTCTACACCTGGGGATTCTACTCAAGCATCTTTTCCCAATGAAAACCTTTCCTGCCCAATCACCCAATTAGCTGGAGTTTTTGTTCTAGACATCCATAAAACATTGTATTCTTTTCCTTCAGAATGCTTATCATGGTTTGTAGTTATATAGTCAGTAGGGCGGTTATTTGTTTAGTGTGTCTTTCCTCTCTCTCCACTGTAGGGGCCAAAGGCAGGCCACCAAAAAATGTGCCCCTTTGGTATATTGATTATTTTAAATAAAAGCTACGTAAGAAAATGCTGATATAAGGACGCTCAGACCCTTCTCTGTTACCCTGAAAGCAGGAAACAAATCTCCCATATGAAAAATATCCTCCCTGTGCTAAGAAGTAAAAAGACATCTTTATCTCCAGAGACATCTTTAAAGACGAGAAAGCTGTAGAAACAAATCTTGTTATTTTTTTCTAATCTACTACCTCGGCCCTAATTCTGCTTAGAATTCCCTACTAGTTAAAGCTCCCAAACATCTGTTTTGTTTATCCTGTCAATTCCTCACAATTTATTGTCTTTATGTCTAAAATGTATAAAAACTAAAAAAAAATAAAAAATAAAACAAAATGTATAAAAACTGCCTGCCTTGATCATTTCTTTCGGTCTCAGATTTCATTATTGGGCCTCTGTCACACATAATAAAACTTTGGGGTTTTCTCTGTTAATCTGTCTTGGGAAAATTTAATTCTTAGTCCAGCTGAAAGACCTTGAAGGGTAGAAGAAGAATTTTTCCTTCCCTATATCACCAAATATCAAATCCCATAAGATTAGAACCAAGTCTGTTTTATCCTTACTAATTTATGGTAGGACATGGTCAATATTGGTTGCATGAATGACTTAATGATGAACCTAAGGTGTGGCTCCAAAGCTCCCTTCCTCCTCCACTAACAAATACTTGGCTAATCTAGAAACCAAGTCAATGTAGGTGAGCCAAAAACCAGAAAACAACTCTCCAGAATATTTAGAAAATATTTGTTGAGGGCTGGAGCCCAGTGGGAGCTGGAGCTCTTCAGAAATGTACAAATCTAGAAGAGGAGCCAAGGCATACACAAAAAGCTCTAAAAAGAGACAGAAGTAATGATAACTACAAATAGGAGACAGATAAAGTGCAATGGAAATTCAGAAGAGGCAAAGTGACCTCCACTTCATGAGGCAGTGAGGTTATCCGGCCTCATTCCACAAGCCACCTTTCTTTTTTTTTTATTTTTTAATGTTTATTTCTTTCTGAAACAGAGAGAGACAGAACATGAGTGGGGGAGGGGCAGAGGTAGAGGGAGACACAGAATCTGAAGCAGGCTTCAGGCTCCGAGCTGTCAGCACAGAGCCTGACGCGGGGCTTGAACTCACAAACCATGACATCATGACCTGAGCTACACTCGGTCACTCAACTGGCTGAGCCACCCAGGCGCCCCCACAAACCACCTTTCTTGATAATATTCCACACTCCCTTGCCCCTCAGTCCTTTTGCTGCATCCATTTGGCAGATGGATATGCAATCTACTTCTGCTGCTGCCCTGGATCAACTGGTCTTCGCAGTGGATGCCAAGGGTGAGGCAGATGTGTATCACCATGTATCAGTGCAGGGCCCCTGGCCTGTGGTCGTGCACCCCAGCTGAGGGCACAAGTGGGGCTTAATTAACACAAAAGCATCATTATGGACCTAGCAGAGGGCCTGAACTCATGCTCGCCAAACAAGTCCTCAGTACTACTTGGCAGTTCTACTGTGTTTCCCTGATAAATCCCTTCCCCGTTCTCACCAATCATTTACAAATTCTTTACTCTCATCAGATCTCTGACATGCCTCCCACCTCATCAGTTCCTCCTGTCTTTCCCTGCCTCTTACTCCACAAAAGAAACTGAAGTCAATGAATTGGCTCTCTGAGGAGAGTCCTCACCAAAGGGCAGCACCACCACCCCCCCCTCCGCCCCGGTACAGCCCACTTTCAATGAGACCCAGGGTTGGAAAAACCTGGCCTCACCTGACTTGGGACATCTTGAAGGGCCACCTGAGCCTCAGAGCTCCCCATGGAGTCGGCCAAGGTCTTCACTGAGACAGCACTATATGGGGCCAGCTTCTCCCTCTGCCCAGTCCTGTTCCCTCCCCTTCCTCAGGTGTTGATTACAAGAGCACCCTCTAACACACATCCTACATGCTCATCTCCATCAGACTGCTTCCCAGGGGTTACATGGCCTACCAGGGCTTGCCCGCTTCTTCAGGAGCCTCCTTTGCACTGTCCTCCTCCACCAACCTCACTATTACACTCTGTCTTTGGGGTCTTTTGGGGTCTTTGAATATGGAATGCCTGCTCCCTCCACAAGGCCTTACTCTCCTTACCTAGTTACCTCATGCTGATCCATCTGCTAGAACTCACTTCACACGTAACTTTCTCTTGAGGAAAACAGGTCAGTTTCCTTTGTCATAATTTCTCATGGGGCCATATTTCTCTCCTTCATAGTGCTTAGAGCTCTATCTCCGCCCCCCTGCCCCTGCAGAATTGAAGCATGGTTCCAGGGCTGCTTGTTTTTGCTCACTATTCTATCTTTTGTGTTTTGCATAGTTCTAGGTGGTGCACTCAATGCTGGACACATTCTCTTAGGGAGCTTACAATCCACTGAAAGAGATGGCAATATGGAGGGTAAGAAGGTATTAGACCTCCATCTTACTAATGAAAAAACTGAAGCTTGTGACAGGCATGGTCCCAAGGTCAGCAAGGAGAAGAGTTGGGATTAAAGTAATCAACTCCAAAAGACACAGGGAGAAAGGAAGGTGGAGAGGAAAGATTCCAATGACTGTAATTTACTAAGTTATTCTGTTGTGGCCTGAAATGAGTAGTGTTTCTTCTGAATTACAAAACATTTTCCCTGTGAATTCCTGGTGACTTAAAAATGCATTGCCCAGTGCACTAGCCATTTGCCATATGTGGCTATTGAGCCCTTCAAGTGTGGCTGGTCTGAATTGAGATGTACTGTGAAGTATAAAATGCATTTTGGATTTCAAAGAATGTGGGGGCAGGGGTGGAAAGAATGTAAAATACCTTATTTAAAAATGTCTATTAAAAGTTATAATTGGGTAAAGCAAGTTAAACTTTAAAAAATGTACAGGCCCTCTCATCTATCACTATTTGCACTCCTTGTTGAGCAAAAAGTGTTCAATTAATTAGTGAAGGTCTACTAGTGTACTAGCCCTGGGCGACAGGGAACTTGGGAATGGTGGGTTAATCAGATTGTAAGCTCTTACAAACAAAATTTGTATGTTTGGCATTTATAGCCCATGGAAATATTCACTTATTTCATGTAAACATTTTGCATAAATTTACTTTACCAGAAGAAATGGGCTCAAGATATGCTAAAGAAGAGCAGTGAGAAGCACTCCAGAAGCCCCCTTCCTCAAGCCTTTCAACAACTCTCCTACCCAGGATAACCACTACCCTGACGTCTAATAGCATACATTAGTTTCATCTGTTTTTGTACTTTCATAGAAAAAAAAAAATCATACACTATGTACTCTTCTGTATACTCTGCTTAATTTAAAAAAAAATTTTGTATGTTTATTTTTTGAGAGACAGAGTGTGAGCGGGGGATGGAGACACAGGATCTGCAGCAGCCTCCAGGCTCTGAACTGTCAGCACAGAGCCTGATGCAGGCCTTGAACCCACGAACTATGAGATCGTGACCTCAGATCTTAAGTCATGAAGTCGGACGCTTAACCGACTAAGCCACTCAGGCGCCCCATCCTATGCTTAATTTTAATTTTTAAATCTTTATTTTTGAGAGAGAGAGAGACAGTTCAAGCAGGGGAGGAACAGAGAGAGGGAGACACAGAATCCGAAGCAGGCTCCAGCCTCCGAGCCTGACACAGGGCTCGAACTCATGTACCGTGAGATCATGACCTGAGCTGAAGTCGGATGCTTAACCGACTGAGCCATCCAGGCGCCCCAACTTATGCTTAATTTTAAAGAATCAGCCCAAATCTCAGATGATTGAATGCATACCAGCTCAACATTGTACTGTGTGTTTGGACAAGTTTCTTAAGCCTGTTTCCATATCCATAAAAGTGGATTATAACAATGTTTACCTAATAGAGTTTTGGGGAGGATTAAATGACATAACTTGTGTGACTGGCACATGGCCCCATCTGCTACACTGTACTCAAATTTTCAGGCTGTGAACTTCCGGGTGGTGCAAGATCCCTGGGTGGTGCGAGCCTACCCATTCTCCATAGTATACGGGGAAAAGAAATCCACACTATCTAGGCAGTAACCGAATTCTCAAATGAGCATCTACAAATATAAGAGGAAACTTGGCTACTTGATCCACCTCATTTTTCAGCCTAAGGAAGAGATGCCATTTCTGTTACACCCTTATTCACATCCCCTTCTAGAGTATCAGCTTCCTTAAGGGAAGGGTCATGTCCTTATATGTTTACCTTAGTATCCCCAATACCTAGTACCAGGTACTGCAAGCACTTGGTTAAGTAGTGGTTGCTAACTGAACGAATAAATAAGTGCTAACTGTATTGGGGCTTAGCAAATGTGTCAGAATTTGATCCAATCTTTTGACCTATGGTTACAAAATTACAGTAGTAAAATCACAGCAAAGTCAATCTCCTTCCCTCTTTCCCTGTGCTGGCCAGGAAAATCCACTCAAACCTAGCACATTCTGGGGCGCCTGGGTGGCGCAGTCGGTTAAGCGTCTGACTTCAGCCAGGTCACGATCTCGCGGTCCGTGAGTTCGAGCCCCGCGTCAGGCTCTGGGCTGACAGCTCGGAGCCTGGAGCCTGTTTCCGATTCTGTGTCTCCCTCTCTCTCTGCCCCTCCCCCATTCATGCTCTGTCTCTCTCTGTCCCAAAAATAAATAAACGTTGAAAAAAAAAAATTAAAAAAAAAAAAAAAAACCTAGCACATTCTGTACTTGGAACTTGAAAAAGCACACCAGATCTGAGACCTGCAGAAATAAGGGCATTAGAGTACACTGTTTTCAATACTGAGTTTGCTCAAATGCAACAGCTTTTAATGTACTAATGCCAAGACACTAAAAAGTTTTCAAAACATTCTCTTTTCGATACATGTCAGCCATGAATAATTTTTTTCTGATATACTTTACTTTGGTTTTCTACTGATATATTTCACAGATTCTTGACCATATCTATTCATTAAAAAAAAAAAATGCCAGGGAAGGGGAAAATGTAAAGTTATGATGGAATTTCACTTGGCTCACTTTACCCTCCACTACTTAATTAAAAATAAATTTTCACTGAATTTCACTTGGTTCATTTTACCCTCCACTACTTAATTAAAAATAAATTTTCACTTTTCGCAGAGTGGGAAGTACCTCTGAGAAAACTACTATCTGTTTTACATTATAATTAAAAGTCTGATTAGCTGGCAAGCCTATCACTCTATAGCTGCATAAACTAAGTAGGAAATTACATGGTTATAAAATGAGCTAAAAGATTCTAACAAAATGATAGCTTATTGACTATAAAGTAAAACTAGTCCATGTAGATAACTAAGAAACCAAAGCCATTTATATTCTGTTGTATAAAGTATGGTTAATATTCCTGATAGTCATGACTAATTTTTAAAAATTCTTTCAATTTAACACTTACTGAGATTTTTCTAAGCACCATGCTAGACAAGGAGCTATAAATAGCAGTCCCCACTCTTGAAAACAAAGTCTAGTGGGAAAGTTTTATGGAAGCACTAGGATAATTAGGAAATGATTCACAGATCTGTGTCTTCAAGGATGAGTAAAATTTTAAGAGGCTAAGGAGACAAAGCAAAGCAATCATGCAGAGAAAACATTACAAGCACAGGCATGGAAGCAGAGGCATGCACATACATGTTCTTGGAAGATCCAAGTCACCAGGTCTATGTTAGGAAGTGCAGGAGACAACAGACAACCATGGAAGGTCTTTGAACAGAAGATATGTGATCAGATCTATGTGATTTTTAAGTTTATTTGAAGGGGGGTAGGGACAGAGAGAGAGGGAGATAGAGAATCCCAAGAATCCTGATGCCGGGCTAAAACTCACAAACTGTGAGATCATGACCTGAGCTGAAATTGAGTCAGATGCTTAACTGACTGAGCCACCTAGGTGCCCCTCTTTGTGATTTTTGTATTTGTTTCTTTATGCTTACACAGAAGAAGAGAATGTGCTTCATCCTCTTAGCCGTTGTATTTCACACTGTAAATTAATAGATTGGCATTCTACTTTCATGTGTCAGTCTTGAACATTTGAGATCAGCATTCTACTGAAGGGTAAACTCATTTTTGGTGGGTTAATCCGTCAGATTTCTAAGCCTAGAAAGCTAAAATCTAAATGGTGATGAATACACTGAAGCAATATAATACTCCACAGACCTGACTGGGTGACCATTTGGCCTTGCAGGTGACACCCTGATGTCACTAGCACAATTTCTTGATATTTCTATAGAATGGAAATAATCCAAGTAAGAGATGAAGGAATGGAATTAGAGCAACAGCCTTATGCAGGCTGAGAAATTTACTGCAGATTTCAATGCAGGGAGTGAGGGAGGCAGGAGACTTTTCACTGGGTGATGGAAGAAAAGGCAAAACCACTAAGGAAAAAAAAATTGAAAGGTAGGTCCAAGTTCGGAAAAAGAGAAGATGCATTTAAGGTACTGACAGAAGAGTCCTATGGAAATACCTAAAAGTAGATGAAAATATGGCTCTGCAAGAGACTGTGTAAGTATTTCCACTTCCTGAGTAAAGAGGTCAAGTTGTGTTAACAGATAAAATCACCTGTATAGGTAGTTCTAAAGGAGGGGGGAAAAAGTCTAAGAACAGAATGTTGGGTCAACTCCTTAAGGATGCAATGAACATCATAAAACAAAACCAAAGTGAAATGAGGAATGCTAAGTCAGCTTGTACACAGATGCTTTATTATGGATGTTAATAGTCAATATTGTATGCAAGATTCTCTTACAATGGAAAGTTTTCCCATACATCAAAAAACTCAATTTAGTCAGGGTAATTGCTGTATTAATGTGAAAACCTTACAACAAAATGCAATATTATATATGTGTAGTCAGTTTCCATGCAAGTATGGCTGCTACATGTATGTCTGGCATTTTTATAAATACTGAAAGAAATTCAAATGAACACAACAGTATAAAGGTGATGTAAGATGCCTGACACATTTAAGATTAAAAATCTTCTTGCAAAAAGCAACAAAGCAGTTAACTAAAGGATTCAACCAATACCAACCCAAATATGTCCTATGTCCGTCCAATAAGCCCAAGCTTATCTGCAATATATTACACTTGGGATACTTTAATGCTCAAGAAAACTTATGCTTTAAAAAAATATAGCTCTTCCAAGATATTATACTTTGGTGATTGGAGACTATGTACATCCAAACCAGCTAAGGGCTATGGGCTACATTAAAACAAACAAACAAACAAAAACCATTATGTGCTATTAGTTCAAAGTAACTGAAATAGAAATGATCCAGTATGATTTTGCTACAATCATTGGTTTTTATAAAGTGATATTTCTGTAAGAAGTTCACTAATTAGGAAGCAATCAACATACTTAACAAACACACTAAGAAGATTCAAATTGGTTCATCTATTTGTTATCAACAAGGCATAATCTTAGTACCATACATTTTATTCACTTCTCACTACATATAATATGCAAAAATGAGCAAGTGGATTTAAATAGCTTAAAACCCTTTTAGGTCTACTGTTCAAGAGCTAGGAATTCAAATACTTAGTATTACCATTTCTATTAACATAAAAACATCAGAAACTCTTAAGCTGTCTTTGTTTTAAGGCATAGTATTTTGGCATTTGCAAGAATTTGCCTGGTAATGGTTGATTCCACTAAGTTAACTTGAGAACTTGCCATCATTTGCTTTTTACCTTTTCACACAGTGCAAGTGGTGGTGGCTCTTTCCTTCTCTCATAGCAGCAAGCCGATTCTGCTATTTTCTATAGCAGCATACTTCAGGAGTGGAGAGGGAGAGAGTGTGTCAATTATAAATAATTACAACTACAGTGTACAATTCTATTTGCCTGTCAGTGTTTAAGTTGACAGCACACCATTATATGTCTCAAAAAAAGTACATAAAATCTCTACACAAAAGCAAATAAAGACATTCTTTCAAAAAAGAAATAAGTGCAAACACCTAAAACAGGCAACTGAAGCAACTGTTGTAACCTGTAGAGAAACACAAAACATTTATAAAAGGACAAAATATTTTTATAAATAAAAGGTAATGTTCTCTACTTCTGAAACACTGAGTAAATATAATAAACTTCTAAGTGCAGACTGTTTTTAGGGACCAAAGTACCATATTATTTGTTTAAACAAAATGCAAAATTTTCAAACACATATACAAATCACCAGATTAATTTATATGACCCCCCCATATAATTTAAAAAGAAAATATTAAATTATTATTTAGTAAATTTTTAGAACTATTTTATAACCAACATGATTTAAAGGGCATAGTGCAATATTTAGGTAGATGTGACATACAGTAAAGATACTGTATTCTTTGCAGCTATAACTTACTACTATTTCATACTTAAAAGTCAAAATTGTTTTTTACTATGTTAGCTGTAAATAACAGGAAACAACATTGGCTTCTAGACACCCTGTATAGGTATAAATATCTACATTTAAGCTTTAAAAATGAAAATAAATTATAAAAAGACTTCTTTCCAATTTACAAAGTCTTCTTGCGCCTACATACTGTACAATACATTCAACAAAACTCTTCTGAGATTTATGAAGAAAATACTGACTCTTTACTAATAAGGAAAAAAACCCTTTTCAATGCTTTTTGTTTTTAGTACTATGCTCAAATAAATACATTTAACACTGTAGTTAATTTTATTGTTTTTGAAAAATACCAAAAATTAGTAGTGCAACTTTCTCTCCTTTTCAATTTTTTTTCCATTGTATTTCTTTGTAAATGACAGCCTAAGGAAATTGGCACATAGGCAAAAGTACTTCATAAAACCATGTGTGCTTCTCATACACAGACTAATGCAGAAGTCATACATACTTATAAACCTATCTGTAAAAAACTGCAGCATCAAGAGAGTAACAACATGTATCTTGTGAAGAAAATATGTGAGAATTTTAGGATATCTGTAACATTCTAATATGGTTTACCCATCTCGTTCTTTAAAAAGAATTTTTAAAAATCTCATCTCTTAAAAAATAAACTATGAAATTACCTACCCCTTACTGAAGTGGCTGGGCTTTCTGCCTGCCCAATATGAAAAATGATGTAAACCGTTTTAGTGCTGTATTAAAACTTTAAAAACAATTACTTGACAAAAATTTCATTGCAACCTAATTTAGTAAAGAATATAGTAAGAGAGTGGGGCATTTCATCAATTTTAATAACAATTACAGTATGAGAGCTCTTGAAGTGCTGCTGGCAGCTGTATAAGTACTCAAATATCTTCTTGCTTGTTCAGTCATGATAAGTTGGTCTTCTGTCTTCCCATAAACCACTGTTTCCCATTCACAATTTGACTGTGAAGGAAATATTAATAGCAATGTGAAAATTACTAAAATAACTATTCCACTTCACAATTACACTTTTAAAAGTCAATTATTTCAACTGACTGGATTTAATGATAAGTAATCACTGTAAACATGTTTTGACAATGGCATTGTGATTCTTTTTATTAAACAATGTTTTAAAAATACATACCGAGATATTTATGGCCAATTTTTTTAAGTCCATATTTTTATTTTCTTAAGTCCATGTTTTTTAGCTATCTATATTGTTTATAGACCTGTGGAGGCAGTTTGAAAGGTTTCTACCCACGACTCCCCCCAAATCAAATCAGTCTTAACATGGAAAGAAATGTCAGTCTTTATTGCTTCAAAATTTTGCAAAAGATTCAAAGAGAGGATGCAATGTCAAAAAATGAGCTGAGAACGCTTTGTTTTGCAAATTAGGAAATATATTCATAACAGAAGATCAAGTTTGTGTTTGTTTCATTGGTTTTCTTCTATTATAAAAATTACTACATTATAGGTATGGCCTGCTACATATATTTTTTCCTGAAAAGTTCTACGTTACACACTGGGAAATCAAATCATTTTAAATGGATTGAGAGAATGTGCTTCATGGCTCTTTGAAGAGTGGCAGCTAAGGACTGAGACGAGGTGGCCACATTTGATTGCCAAGTATGTTTTCAAGGACTGCTTAAATGTCAGAATGCTAGCGCTGCAGTCACTGTGGTATAAAGAAGAGAACTTCCTCCTCAATGAACTCTCAAATTATCTGGGTTGAATTCTTAAGATAACGTAGTAAAAAAACTTTCCAGGCTTCATTTACAGCGACATAATGGCTGCACAGCAATAGAAAAAAGAATTTTGTTTTACAACTTCTGAGCCAAAAAGTTGACTGGAAACAATTATACCAACAAAATCAAGCTGAAACTGCTTCCAACCACTTACCCTTTCAAGATAACAATAAGGGATATACATATTTGTTACAGGAGAAGAAATGCCAGAAGGAAACTTAGATATCTTTATTTTAAAAATTAAATAGTGCTGGGGTGCATGGGTGGCTCAGTTGGTTAAGCGTCCAGTTTCGGCCAGGTCATGATCTCATGGTTCGTGAGTTCAAGCCCTGCGTCGGGCTCTGTGCTGACAGCTCAGAGCCTGGAGCCTACTTCAGATTCTGTGTCTCCCTCTCTCTCTGCTCCTCCCCCACTCATGCTCTGTCTCTCCTTCTCAAAAAATGAATAAACATTAAAAAAAATTTTTTTAATAAAAAAAATTAAAATTAAAATTAAATAGTACTTAAGAAATCAACAGAAGAGACTCTGGCTACAACTCCAATTGTTTAGTTTATATGTGTCCTGATGAAGGAGTCTCTCAAAAACGCAAATCTAGTTTGAGTGACAAAATAATGGTGAATGTTTAGTTACTACTATAGTCAATTTTGAATTTAAAAAGAAAAAGTATAATTTGTGGTAAGTCCAAAGTGATAATTGAATAAACAACAACAAAAATCACTAAGAGAAACTTATAAATTCATACCTGAAGATTCTTTTCCAATGTGACAACTTTAGAAGTGTTAGGGTTTGGTTTCTTTTTATTAAGTGTATATGTTTTGTTGGTTGAATTTAGATCTTGTTTTTCAGGAGTCAAGTTGCACCTATTGTCATGTATTTCCAATAATGGTATCATTAATAAAGATGTTGTAAATATATTTTCTGACTAAGAGAGAAAAAAGAAAAAGGAAAATAATTCAAAAATGGAGACAAATAGAGGGACTACTGAGTAAGTGGTAGTGGAAGCCCTGCTCATTTCCCTCCAAGAAAGCTTTTGGCTCCAATAAAATTTCTAGTAATGTAGTAAAATTAAATATTTCAGAAATTAGCCCAAGAAAAATACTGAAATTTAAAGTTTTCAGAACTACCATTTTTTGACATTATACATAAGTGAGTGAACTCTTCTCAAAACAAATATAAAAGACAAGGAAGTAAATAAAATATTCTCTACAGTTAATAGTTTCTCTCTGAATTAAGCAGAATAATAAATACTAAAAGAAACTCTCTATGAATCTCTAAGAAACAAGAACCACTAGGACTTCAAGCCACCATCTTAACAAAAAAAAAATTCTTTACAAACCTGCATGTCTGAAATGTCTTCAGTCAATAGTTGAGTCCCTGGTTCTTCTTTTTCCCAATTATCTAAGACCAGTGATTTTCTGACTTTCTTTACAGAAGCTGTATGCTAGAATGAATAATTTACAATAGAAACATTATGGTAAAGTCACTTTTGTTTTTAAAATCAAGACTTTTATTAACAATAATACTAAAAGATTACCTCCTGTTTGCAGCTTTTGTAAGCAGGTTCATCTTCCTCTTTGAGGAATATGTCTGTTCCAGTTTCTTCTTTTAAAACTTCCCGAATATCTTCTTCCAAGAAGGCAAGTGGCTGTGACTAAATTGTTTTTAAAAGGGTTAAAAAGTCTTTTAGGGCAATTCCCTTTTTTCCTCATATATAGAAACCAATCTTTTATACTTTTTAATTATTTGCATTATTTTCACCCAGTCCCTATAGATACATAAGCTGAATGAATTTAACTAATCAGTTTTATGGCAAAACTAATACTGCACATTGCAAGCACTGAATGAAGTGTGGCACTTTCTTTATTCCAGGCTACTAAACAAAAATCTTCTTGGGGAAGCTACTGTAGCTCCTGCTTCAATCAGGATCCTCAGAATTAAACTGATGAGAGATAATTTCCCAAATATTTTTATATAAAAATAAGAAATACATAACAAATTGGGAGGGACCACACTAGCTCTTATTCTACTTTCATTGTAATTATTATATAGCATGTAATTACTAGTTAACACATTTTTCTTACCACTAAATGTGTAAGCTACTTAAGAGCAGTGAGCACATCTTTTTCATCTTTGTATATACTTTTGTACACCTAGCCTTAGGCTTAGAGCTGAGACGGTGTTCAAGAAGCAGTGTGGGTGTGCATGTCTATGCGTATATTGGAAAGAAACCTGAGTGTGGGCTGAATAGTGAAACAGTCTCAAATTATTATTTATCTAGCTTTCTATCAAATAGCTAAGCAAAAATTTGTTTAAGTATATCAAACACCTTCCATAACCAAGATCTGCTTTAAAAAAAATAAGTAATCAAAGTGCCACCAAATAAAGAACAAACTGACAGCACAGAATGACCAGCAGTCAACAAAGCTAGGGAGAATAACATTCATATATAAATGATATTTCAAAGCACTTACAAAAACTTTAAAAATGGAAATAGAATTTTTTTTTTAATGTTTATTTTATTTTTGAGAGAGAGACACACACACAGCGAGAGCAGAGGAGGGGCAGAGAGAGAGGGAGACACAGGATCCGAAGCACGCTCCAGATTTTGAGCTGTCAGCACAGAGCCTGAGGTGGGGCTTAAACTCAAACCAAGAGATCATGACCTGAGCCAAAGTCAGATGCTTAACCGCTTAACCAGCTGAGCCACCCAGACGCCCCCAGAAATAGAATTTTTAAAGTGCTCTCACCTACACCCTGAGATATGAAAGAATTATGTCAGTAATCCTATGCATTGCTCTACGAGTTTTTGTTTTAAGGATTACATTTCACAAATAATATAGATTAGGTGCTCTTAAAAAAAAATCTATAATTTCTTTTTCCCTCATAAGAATACAAATGTCCTAGAGAAGTGACTAAGACATAGGTGAATTCATTCGCTACCATGAATTATTCTCTTAATTGTCCTAATGTGACAAAGAAAAGAATTACTGTATTTAATATTTCCTAGGTTTGATACTACCAAAATTTAGATTTATATTTAAAGGACTTCCAGAGTTTTTAGTCTTTTGAGTGATTTTCAATGAACATTAGAAAAATCAATGTTTATTAAGAAAGCAACAGATACTTAAGGTGTACCTGATTAAAATTCCAGAGCCATCTCGAAGAAGTGCATATGACTCATAAGATACATTAGAAAAATAAATGGTTAGCATATAGTAGGTACTCAGTAATAACAACTGGAGAAGGAGGAGGAAGAATGAAAAGTCAACTTGCTGTAAACAAATGTATGAGCATATGGATATTTTAGAAATGGTAATTACTAAATCATTACTTTCTTTTCATCTTAAATTGTTGACAAAAATCATCTGTTTTGCCAATGGATAAATTCTTCCCAAACAAGAACAAACTGACAGGGACTTTAGGTCACTTAAAACCTAATTACTCATGCACTATTACTTTTTTTAATGTTTATTTATTTATTTTGAGAAAGAGAGAGAGACAGACAGAGCACACACGCAAGCAGGAGAGGGGCAGAGAGAGAGGAGAGAGAAAGAAATCCAAGCAGGTCCATACTGTCAGCGCAGAGCCCAAAGCGGGGCTCAAACCCGGGAAACTAAGATCATGATCTGAGCTGAAATCAAGAGCCTGACATTTAACCAACTGGGCCACCCAGGCGCTCTCTCATGTACTATTACTAAAATAACAATTTTATTCAATTTATATGTTGACCAAATGGCCCTGAAGCACTGTAGAATTCTTATGCCTTCAGATCATTATTTATTTGTCTAACTTCCAATTAGGCTACACACTCCTATGAAGGCAGACACCATACCTGACAGGTTCAACATTACATCCCCAGAGCCTAGTCCAGTGCCTGGCACCTATTTATTAGGGAGTCAATTATTTGTTGAATTAATGATGAATTTTAAAATGAACAGGGGCGCCTGGGTGGCTCAGTTGGTTAAGCGGCCGACTTCAGCTCAGGTCATGATCTCGGGGTCCGTGAGTTCGCGCCCCGCGTCAGGCTCTGTGCTGACAGCTCAGAGCCTGGAGCCTGCTTCGGATTCTGTGTCTCCCTCTCTCTCTGACCCTCCCCCGTTCATGCTCTCTCTCTGTCTCAAAAATAAATAAACGTTTAAAAAAAAATTTAAAAAAAATAAAAAATAAAATAAAATAAAATAAAATAAAATGAATAGCAAAACACTGAAATAGGTTAGTCAGATCAATTAGGTAATTCCATACAATGGAATATTACACAAATATTAAAAATTATGGGATATATATACACATTTATTAACTTAAATCTTAAAGAATGTTACAAGATAGTACGTTGATTCTACTATATACCCTCTAATCCAGTATTTCAAAGAAAGGGAAAAGAGCAGAAGATTTGAGAGTGTGACATTCCTTTTGGTAGAAAACTGATTAAATCAAACAAACCAGATTTTAATGAATGAATCAACCCAAAATATGACTAAAAATAGAAAAACAGGGGTGCCTGGGTGGCTCAGTCGGTTAAGCGTCCGACTTTGGCTCAGGTCATGATCTCGCGGTTCGTGAGTTCAAGCCCCACATCAGGCTCTGTGCTGACAGCTCAGAGCCTGGAGCCTGTTTCAGATTCTGTGTCTCCCTCTCTCTCTGACCCTCCCCCGTTCATGCTCTGTCTCTCTCTGCCTCAAAAATAAATAAACGTTAAAAAAAAAATTAAAAAAAAATAAATAGAGAAACATAACTAAAGTTTCCTAGAAGTGACCAATATTTTAAAAATAGTTTATTTCTAATGAACCTAATTTGTCAGAAATCTGTTATCTGTCTGGAATTAAAATGCCCATAACTCATCTAACATACTTTCCAGTTGATATTATATATGCAAAAGCACAGATTATACTTCCCACCTCCATTTATGAACTACTATTGTTACCACTATTATTAAAATAATAATAGCAACTAAGTAAATACTACTTGAAACTTAGCACCAACTGCTTTATTTCTACTATCTTTTTTATCTTCAGAAATAACCTCTGAGATGTGGGTTGAATAGAAAACTGAGCCTGATCAGAGTCATAAGTATTATCAGCAAAGTGCTTATGTATATCAAAATATTAAAATTATTTTATTCTACTGCAGGTAACCACCACAGAAACTACTAGAATGTGGGTTTTAATATTAAGGGTTCAACTGACACTTGATTTGCTTTCTCTAGATGATATAATAGTAAAAAAAAAAAAAAAAAAAAAGTATAAATTCAAAACAAGCCAAGCAAAGGTTTAGTTACAAGTTAAGGAAAAAGATTAACACAACAAATTCTAACTTATAAATCAAGAAATCACATTTTATCAATTTCTGTGCACATCTTTTTTAAAATGTAAAGATTCAAAGATAAATATCAAAATTTGTGTTTTATTAAAATTAGGAAAATTCTTAAGATTAAAAAGAGTATACATACCACAATTTTAAGAGGTCCATATTTTTTCTCTTGAGCAGCAAGTGCATTCTTAAAAGGAGTAGGAGTTCTTGGTGTGGTACCCAATATAGATCTTCTAATAGTAGGTGTTCTAAACCTAGCCAATCATTTAGATATTTGTATTATAGTCAAAATTTGATTTTAGAAGAGTTAAGGAAGGCAAAGCCATGATAAAAGCATTACACTAAATTTTTCTTGCATATACACATGCTTTATTTAAACATTCCAGGAGTATTCTAAAGTATGCTTGCCTAAACTAATTCTGCAATCAATCATCTTAAAATAGAAAAGGAACAAATGTAAAAAAGTACTAAAAATGTTGTTTGCTTCATATCAAAGTTTTCCACTATGTTTACCTTTTTCACTAGGGATAAAATATGAGGTTATGATCTTTTTTTTCAATTCTAAGTCCTATATGAATAGGGATTAGGATATTTGTATAAGTGGACAAAAAGTTAACCTATTTTTTTAAAAACAGGATCATTTTTATTACACATTTTTAAGTAAGCTCTGTGCCCAACATAGGGTTTGAACTGATGACTCCAAGATCAAGAGTCACATGCTTCACCAATTGATCCAGCTAGAAACCCCACTAATCTACTCTTAAAATTGTGCTTCCCATTTTCTTTAACACAATTATTTAATACTACTTACCCTACATTTTCCTTTTGATCTTTGGGGGTTGTTTCCTTATGAAGAGGAGTAGTAATGAGAACTTTCTGCCCACAAATAGGGGTTGATGTAAATGAAGGATTTTCTATATTAATTTGTTCATTTCCAGGGCATGTGTTGAAAAACTAAAAAAGGAAGAGAGTTTAAAGACAATTTCTAGAACATTAGTTTCCCTACACAAATATTACACTGATAGGATTTTCAAAGATATTTTCAAATGTAAGATATTTCTCCATTCCTTTTAGAATAGAATTATCAATAATATTTCATCTACATTCCACTCCATGAAAATTAAGCTCCATGAGGGCAGGAATTTTTATTTTGTTCATCACTGCCTCCTCAGCTCTTTTAAGTGTTTAGCACATAATAGGCATTCAAGAAATAGTTGTTTAAAAAATATTCAAAAGTTACAAAACACCATACAACAATTTAAAAACAGTGTATTATTAAACAGGAATCTACAGAAACTGTTAAGTAAAACAGATTCATACAACAGTGTAACTGGAAAAATTTTATTATTTTATTAATAAGTGTCTTTATTAATCTTAAGTGTCCTTTTCCATGAGAATACTTTGAATTCAGAAAATAATAATCATGCTTTGCTGATAATACAGCTGTCTAGAAAATTTGCTTACCTAAAATACAGCTCTCAGAACTTTGGAGTAGCCAGAATTGGTATCAAGAATTCATTTTCCAAATGACACAATTTACTCACTGAATCTTAACTTACATACAACCATGAAATACTATTTTTGTAGCCAACAGAATAGAAGCAGTGGTAGGAAGAAGTGGAAATTACTTTAAGGCTACCTATAACTGAAATGAATTCTAGCTCTATCACTTCTGGCTCCTAATATTTACAATACTTAACCCTGAGATTAGCAGTCAAACCCTCTCAAAACTCTGCAATGATGCCCATGAGTTATGGGATAAAATTCAAGCTCTTTGGTATGGGATACTAGGTCTTTCTTATCATTACTCAACCTTCTCAGCTACTTTCCACCTTAGAATTTATACTTCAACAAAAATTGCTAGTGTTCAAAACTCCAAAAATAGAAAATTGCTGGTGTGCCCAACCCCATTTCACCTTCCTCAGGATGCTTTGTGACTCTAAGAGCTGGGGTGATGTTGGGAAATGCAACTCTTCAAACTGTAGTCCATGTCAATTGCATCCCCTGAAGCACAGGGGGTTTAATTTTCAGAGAACACAGTTTTTGTATACAGCCAGATCCTCCTAATTTTCCCAGCATCAAAATACACTTTCAGGGGCGCCTGGGTGGCGCAGTCGGTTAAGTGTCCGACTTCAGCCAGGTCACGATCTCGCGGTCCGTGAGTTCAAGCCCCGCGTCGGGCTCTGGGCTGATGGCTCGGAGCCTGGAGCCTGTTTCCAATTCTGTGTCTCCCTCTCTCTCTGCCCCTCGCCCATTCATGTTCTGTCTCTCTCTGTCCCAAAAATAAATAAACGTTGAAAGAAAAATTAAAAAAAAATACACTTTCAATAATATCTCAGCATCCTCCAAGTTTATTTGACCATTAAACTTCCTTCTTTTCCTGTAAAACTTTTTAGCCTCTATCAAGACACTTTCAGCAAACATCAGCTCCATCCTCTTACTAACTGACTGTGGACAAACTGCTTAACTTCTGAATTTCATTCCACCTCCCTTCTAAGGTTTTTTGCAAGAGGATTAACTGAGATGCTGTAAGAAAAGTGTTTAGCACACAGCCTCAAACACAGTATTCATTAAGAAAGATAGTATTATAAAATATGAGATACAGTTTGCCCTGTATCTCTTATAAATTGCTGCTGCCCAGGGACGTAACTACAGGAGAAAGCAGATAGTTCCTGACATGCCTAGAAAACCTTCAGACACATGAAATTCTTCCAGTGAGCAGTCATCTATGAATATACACTTGATACCTGTTGAACAGTTAATCAGGAAACAATCTCAGTCTCAGCTCTGCCATCAGGTAACTTTGGGCAAACCATTTTACCTTTCTGGGCCTATTTCCTGATGAATCCTATAAAGATGTGCGACTACTTACCTAAAACATCCCTTTTAGCTCTAAAAATTTTAAGATACTGTAAAGTAACTACTATACTTTATGAGATACATTCTGGTCTACCAGAGCTCAGCACTCTCATGTATACATTTAAATACCTTATCCATTTTTATCAAAGCAACAAACTGCTAGTAAGATTAAACATCTAATGTAATCGAGCTCATCAACATTTGGAAACATAAACAAACACAACACTACTACCTGTGAAGGAGAAAATGGTAGTGTTTTCACCGGTGTGTGCTTTAGTGCTGTATTACCACCATCATTGAAGGAGCCATCGCTATGTTCGCTGCCTGGGGACTGACCCACTCGCATTCTTCTCTTCTTTCTGAGGATGGTTGGTGGAGTGCTAAACTTGGCCACATTTGGGGATGTTACAGGAACAGCCTCACTGTCTGTACTGTTACAACTGTTTTTTTTCCCTTCAAGTACAAGACTGACATTAAACTGACATCCCACGGCTCCTTCATTGTGTTGAATTCGCATTAGTTTGACGGGGGTAGACTTGACAGGAGAAGCAGCAGCATCAGAAAGATCAAAACTGGTAACATCACTCCATGCTACAGGATCCTGCAATAAAATAAATCCTTAAGTTAATGTTATAAACTAGTTAAATCTGACATTGAACACAGAAAGATGACTTTCACAAAGTTATTCATTTCTATTAGGAGAAACAGGCTTTCCTTGTTCTTTTTTTTTTTTTTTTTAAAGACCATTTGAAAGAAACAGATTATGGTTTCACTACACTCCAGTTTGGAACATCCTAAAATAATATTTCATCCAATTCAGTAGCTGAGGAATACTGCCAAAGTATTTTAAATAAAAAGAATAAATTATTTTAAGTTACTACCAAAGAGTACAATTCTTCATAAAACTGTGCACTCTACTCTGTATCAGAAAAATACTATCAAATTCTATAAAGTCATTTGGAAATGTGTATAGAACATCTTCAAAATGGCCATACACTTTGATCCAGAAATTCAATCTAACCTAAGGAAATAATCATGATTTTATACAAAAATTTACATAAGATGCTCTGCAATTTTCAATACTAAAAAATTGGATACCACCTAAATGTTCAATAACAGTACACTGAGTAAATAAATTTTGTTACATTCATATGAAAGGATAAAATTGAAGTTTAAAAAACAGTTAAGAAAACAAAGACATGCTCATGATATAATGTCAAAAAAATCCACAAACATAATACGTAAGTGTACGTTTCAGTTTAAAAATATATGCATATATGTATGTTTTATATGTATAGAACACAGCCTGAAAGAAAATACTTGAAATTATTAACTCTGGGCTTATGAGGATTTTTCTTCTTTACAGTTTCCTCTAGTTTCCAACTCCAATATACTTGTACAACTTGTACAATAAAAAACAAATTGGTAACTTTTAAAATTTTTAGACAAACTATATACTTGAGATATAGATACAATTTTTTATGCCAAAAGCCACTGCAAAAAATCAAAACAAAATTAAGCATGACATATAAAGGAATGCTTAAAATAAAACTGGTCAGTGTCCCTTAAACTAAGTTTTTGAACATGAAACCATGTAGCTAAAATTGAGCTTTTTATAATCTCACAATTTCAAACTTACAGATTCAATAAGTTCTAGAGTCTCTGCAAATTCTGGGATGGTCTGTAGAGAGGACAGCACAGCATTTGCCTCTACGGCCAGGAACTTTGTGGGTGAATTCTGCTGAGCAGACAGAGTTTGATTTTCATCCATACTGTAAAACTCACTAGTGTGCTCCTCGAGGCTATTTAGAGTATTAGACATGCTATCATCCATGAGGAAACTACCAGACCAGCTAGAAAAGCTTCCAGGTTGCTAAAAGTACAAAAGAAATGTGAATATTATTTGTCATTCTCAACCTAAGCATAAATTTGGATTTTAAGTATGAGTTTTTTCTAGAATAACACACTTCACAACATTTCAGCTAAAAATATAGCAGCAAATATACTGTCTTTCCTCAAAATGGATGTAAACATTTTTTTCATTAAACCTCTTGACTCTATTTCTTTTCTCTATTTTTTTTAAATGTATAATGTCATGGTAAGATAAAATTAGCATGTGTATACAACATAGAGTTCAAACTCCCAGAATCTGTCCTCTCTCTACCTTTCACACTTCATCTCCCAACATTTCCACTCACAAGCCCTCCTTTTATGAAATATCAAATACCCAACTACAGTTGTTGCAATTCCCTCACGAGTCAGTCTTTTACCCTAGAGTGTCTTTGCACATACTTCTGCTCCCTTTATCTAGAATGCTCTCCAACACAGACCAAGGAAAACTTGTATTCTTCATTTAAGATACACCTCAAATACTGGAAAGTACTCCATCTGATCATCCACTTTTACCTGTTTCATTTACAATAATGTTCCAGTTCACCTACTTTGCTAGAATATAATCATTGTCTTTCAACACTGCACTCAAATAGAATTTCTTCTAGGAACCCTTCTCTGACTACTCAATCCTTAGATACCTCTCTTACGTGTTCCCATAAAACTTTGTGACTTATCACACTATATCCTATTTCTTGTCTGTGTCCTCATTGCGGAGTAAATCTTTTGAAGTCAGAAACTGTGTCCTATTTATCGCTCTAAAGAGGTACCCTGGGCAATCTTTTGAGCTTAGTTTCCTAGTATCTCATAATAAAAAATGAAAAGAGACCTTGAAGAGTCATGGTTAAGAAACAATATGTAATTTGAAAGTTGTTAAGAGTAGATCCTAAGGGGCACCTGGTGGCTCAGTTGGTTAAGTGTCTGACTCTTGATTTTGGCTCAGGTCATGATCCCATGGTTCATGGGATCGAGGCCCGCATTGGGATTCTCTATCTCCCCCTCTCTCTGCCTCTCCCCTATTCATGCTGTCTCTCTCTCAAAATACACAAACAAACAAACAAACAAACAAACAAACAAACAGAGTGGATCCTAAGAGTTCTCATTACAAGAAAAAAATATTTTTCCCTTTTTCTTTTTCAATATAGTTTTGTACCTGTATCGGATGACAGATGTTAACTACACTTACTGTGGTAATCCTTTCACAATATACATCAAATCATTATGCTGCACATCTTAGACATACAGTGTTGTATGTCAATTATATCTTAACAAAACTAGGGGGAAAATATGTAAAATAATAGCTCTGTCCAACAGAACTCTCAGAGGTGATGACAATGTTTTTGCATCTGAAACTGCTCAATATGAGAGCCACTAGCCATATGAGGAATCAAATGTGACTAGTGCAACTGAGAAACTCAATTATTAAATTTTATTTAAAATTAAATGGGGCTAGTAGCTACCATATTTTAGAGAGTACATTGCCCTGTCCATAGGAAGTACTAAAAAAATGGTACCTATTACTTTAAAAAAAAATTACTAGACTGTGCTAGATATTCATAATAACAAAATGTTAAGTTTCAAGTTAAGTAAGGTGAAAAAAGTTTTCAACATTGTTACAAAGTAAGTTCCACCTGTTTTAAAATTTCTCCAAAATAAAAGAAATTAAAGCAATCTTATTTTATTAGCACAGCCAACTTCTGAGTTTATGGTCACTTTCTGGAGATAGCTTCCAAACCATAAGCATTTCAATTAAGTTTGGAGGTGGGAAAAAGATTCCAAAAGTGACTAGGCCCAGTGGAAAAACCACAGGGCTACCTTCAGACACACCTGAAAAATGAATTTCTAACAACAAACCACAAACTTCAGAGTTAATAATAAGGATTACCAAGAATACATAAAACATATCTAACAATGCTCCAACATAATGGATACCCAGTAAATGACAATAATTACTATCACATAATTTTTAATAATAAATACTTTTACATACATACTTTATGTGTATAGACTAATTCACTGGGTGCAACAACTTCCCTCTAGAATCTAGATTCTCCAACCAGATCTTTATAAGAGTGATATTTAAATAAACAAGTTCTAAAAAATTAATATCTTTCTTCATTTTAAATGCCATTTCTTTTAGCTAGTTATATCTTCCTGTTAAATTAAAAATGGGCGTGCCTGGGTGGCTTAGTTGGTTGAACATCCGACTTTTGATTTCAGCTCAGGTAATGATCTCACAGTCGTGGGATCAAGCCTGTGTCCAGCTCCACACTGAGAGTGGAACTTGTTTGAGATTCTCTCTCCTCTCCCTTTGCCCCTTTCCCACCCACATGCTTTCTTTCTCTCTCTCTCAAATAAATAAAATAAAATAAAATAAATAATAATAGTAATAATGGTAGACTCAAAAAAAATAAAAAATGGTTTAAACATGATATAATTATCTAGAAACTCTCTTAAAAAAACAAAATTTTTGGACTCTCTTAAAAGAACCAAAATTAACTTTAAAATAAGTGCACTTTAGGTCTTCCTATTTGCCCATGGTTTTTGCAGTTTCAAAACAAAAACTATGCTTCCTATGGCATATATCTTGTCCATTAGTTAACAAATGTCATTTTTATTAATACTGTTTTAAATGGTATAAAGACATTACCAGTTGCCTCCTAACACTATTTCAAGATCTCAGGTAATTCTATTTAGCAATTTTGTATTAGTTCCTAGTCACCTTAAACGGACAGTCCCTCATTAAGCCCCAAACCAAGAATAACCTTTTTCTAAATGTAAAAAGTCTCAGGATATTAAACTTTTAAAACTGTCATTTAAGTACAAATTTTTTTTCTTTTAATCCATCAAGCATAGCCTAGTTTAGCTAGGATGATTACCATTTATCCTAATTTAATACTCCTAATTGTTCTCACCAACCAAATCCCAGACAAGAGTTTGCACATGTAGTAACCAAAACCCAACATCCATATAAAAATTTCTTTAAAGAACATAAAATTTAAATATTCCCTTTCCCTATATTTTTTAAGTTATTATTTTTTTTCCAAATTACCGAATTTGTATTCTTAATATAGTAAATAGGAAAAAATGTTCAAGGACAGAATAAAAGTAATTTTGAAGCACATAAATCTCTACATGTCTATTAAGTTCTTTATTTTTTAAACTTTTTTCTATTAAAGCCATCATTACAAGGAATGTCTAAAATAAAAGCAAAGACTAATCTAAACCACACATTTTACAAATATATAGACATATATTTTTATATATATACATATACACATATGTATAGATATATAATCATACCTTAAGTCTGCTTGACATTTATGACTCAAAAAGCATCTTAGTACAGAACACTGTAAAATACGTTCAAAGAGCTGTATATCAAAATCAGGCAACCTCAAAGTTGCAAATTAGAAAAACTATTTTTAGTCTGTATTAAAATCTGAAGTCATACTGAATAGGCTTTCTGTGTTAGTATATGAAAGTCAATGCTGATGAAAACTACAAGAGCACAAAAAGACTTCTAACAAGGTCTAAACACTTAAGCTTATTTCTTACCGATGAAACTCGCTTTCTTCTAACTTCATTCTCAGCTGACATAAGAAGCAACTCAAGTTCCTTTATTTTTTTTTCCTTATCTGGATCTTCATCAATGAAGGGTGGCTAAAATAAGTAAAATAGAAAGACTATTTAAATAATGCCTTTATTATTATTATTGTTGTTGTTCTAATTTTTATTTTCTTTTATGCAACATAAAATCTATTTTCTCTAATAAAGCTTAATTCAAGTAAATCCCAAATGCTCAATATCACAATCCTTCTGGTATCTAAAGAGATGCTTTTTTTTCCTTCCCCTCCCCCATGGTCTTCTGTTAAGTTTCGCAAGATCCACACATGAGTGAAAACATATGGTATCTTTCTCTGTGTGACTCATTTCACTTAGCATAACACTCTCCAGTTTCACCCACGTTGCTACAAAAGGCCATATTTCATTCTTTCTCATTGCCACGTAGTATTCCATTGTGTATATAAACCACAATTTCTTTATCCATTCATCAGTTGATGGACATTTAGGCTCTTTCCATAATTTGGCTATTGTTGAAAGTGCTGCTATAAACATTGGGGTACAAGTGCCCCTATGCATCAGCACTCCTCTATCCCTTGGGTAAATTCCTAGCAGTGCTATTGCTGGGTTATAGGGTAGGTCTATTTTTAATTTTTTGAGGAACCTCCACACTGTTTTCCAGAGTGGCTGCACCAGTTTGCCTTCCCACCAACAGTGCAAGAGGGTTCCCGTTTCTCCACATCCTCTCCAGCATCTATAGTCTCTTGATTTGTTCATTTTAGCCACTCTTACTGGTATCTGAGTGTGGTTTTGATTTGTATTTCCCTGATGAGGAGTGACATTGAACATCTTTTCATGTGCCTATTGGCCATCTGGATGTCTTCTTTAGAGCAGTGTCTATTCATGTTTTCTGCCCATTTCTTCACTGGATTATTTGTTTTTCGGGCGTGGAGTTTGGTGAGTTCTTTACAGATTTTGGATACTGGCCATTTGTCCGATAGGGAGGGAGCCAAAACATAAGAGACTCTTAAAAACTGAGAACCGAGGGTTGATGGGGGTGGGAGGGAGGGGAGGGTGGGTGAGGGGTATTGAGGAGGGGATCTGTTGGGATAGGCACTGGATGTTGCATGGAAACCAATTTGACAATAAATTTCATATTAAAAAATAATAAAATAAGAAATAAAAAATCAGAAATGCTAGCAAATATTTTCAATTTAACAGAAATGATTTGGGAAATTTATTATTTTATTTTAAGTAATCTCTACCCTGGGATCATGAGTCACATGCTTTACTGAATGAGTCAGCCAGGAGCCCCCAGAATTGGGAAATTAAAAAGAAAAAAAGGTCATTAAAAAACTTATATCATCTATATTCTACCCAGTTTATCAAAACATATATCCATGGGAATGCAAGCTGGTGCAGCCACTCTGGAAAACAGTATGGAGGTTCCTCAAAAAACTAAAAATAGAACTACCCTATGACCCAGCAATTGCACTACTAGGCATTTATCCAAAGGATACAGGTGTGCTGTTTCGAAGGGACACATGCACCCCCAAATTTATAGCAGCACTATCAACAATGGCCAAAGTATGGAAAGAGCCCAAATGTCTATTGATGGATGAATGGATAAAGAAGATATGGTGTGTGTGTGTGTGTGTGTGTGTGTGTGTGTGTGTGTGTGTCTATATGGAGTATATGGAGTATTACTCGGCAATCAAAAAGAATGAAATCTTGCCATTTGCCACTACATGGATGGAACTGGAGGGTATTATGCTAAGTGAAATTAGTCAGTTGGAGAAAGACAAAAATCATATGACTTCACTCATATGAGGACTTTAAGAGACGAAACAGATGAACATAAGGGAAGGGAAACAAAAATAATATAAAAACAGGGAGGGGGACAAAACAGAAGAGACTCATAAATATGGAGAACAAACAGGGTTGCTGGAGGAGTTGTGAAAGGGGGAATGGGCTAAATGGGTAAGGGGATTAAGGAATCTACTCCTGAAATCATTGTTGCACTATATGTTAACTAATTTGGATGTAAATTAAAAAAAAAAAAAAATTTGAAAAACAAAAGAAACAAACAAAAAATATGTCCATTCACAACCTAATGCTTTACGTTGGAAGAATGAAAGGAATACCTTACTGGTGCTGTCAACCACCTTACATTTGTACAGCTTATATTTTTCAAACTCACAAAAGTTTCTCCTTTACTGTAATAATACTCAAAGTAAATAGAACAGATAGTATTGTTTTCATCCTAATTTTATGGATGAGGAAATAGGCACTATTAGAACTTTAAAAACAAAAATTTTTTTTTTTTACATTTATTTATTTTTGAGAGACAGAGAGAGACAGAGCCCAAGTGGGGGAGGGGCAGAGAGAGGATGAGACACAGAATCCAAAGCAGGCTCCAGGCTCTGAGCTGTCAGCACAGAACCCAACATGGGGCTCGAACCCACAAACCGTGAGATCATGACCTGAGCCAAAGTTGGACACTTAACCAACTGAGCCACCCAGGCACCCCAGAACTTTCAAATATATGTTTGAAAGTGTGGGGTTTTTTTTTTCCTTTCTTTTTTTTTTGTTACAAATAAAAAATTACCTGAATAAAGGCAGAAGAAGTCTGAACATGTTCTACGCAATTGCCTTCAGGTGACACATACTGATAGCCTGGGATCTAAAATGGAATTAAAACATTAGTATCATACATAGAATACCATATAAATTTTTTAAATCTGAGGCAGAGCATAAAAACTCTTGACAAATATCAACAATAGAAACTCATGAAGTATCTCTGTTAACTTTGAATATTCATTCATATAATAGTTTCTAACAGCTACATTTTTGTTCTTAGAATCTACTAACGAAAAGTCGTAACTCTTAGGAAAGCTGTATCTTTTCCTGGATGAAATATGAGAATTACTTGGCCTATATTTATCAGCCAATCAGTCCAACTATTATCTACACTACCCACCAAATTATTATTTTTTTTAATCTCCTCTTAGAAGGATTGCTCTATCTCCTGGAGAAAACAAAGTAATTGCGTTCTTTCTTATCTTTCAGAGGAAGGGGTTAGTCCATACAAAGCACTCACAAGAACAGACATTAAAGCAGGTTTTTCAATATTCTTATCTCCTACTCCTACTCCCCATGCCAATCTCTGTGTGAAAGATATGAAGCTTCTTCTACTACTTGTCTCAGAGAACGTCATAATCACTCATGTGCTTTTTAATACTCTGACAACAGACTAAGAATTATTTTCTTTCTTTTCTAAAGCATCTGTAATAAGAATTTCGAAGTTTCATGCAAATTTAGTGTGCAATGGTGGAATGAAATATAAGAGAAGGTATTTTTAAAAACCTAAATATGTAATGAATATAAACATAAAATTGTTCATCTTCTATAATGGCCTACCTAAATCACTATCTGCTGCAAAATCACAAAAATAACTTCTAACAAAGAATTTAATTTTCACAATACTTGGTTTGTATCAGTTATCATTAAACTTCCAATGAATTAGAAACTTATCTTTCTCAAACTTTTCATTTAATCTGTAACAGCATTTCAAACCAATCCATTTTTTTCTTTCAAATCCAAATTAGAATCATCTTTTTGGTAGTTTGAGTTGAATTATGAATACATAATTCTTCCAAGAATTATTAAAAGTACAATAAGCCATTCTTAAAGCACAAGAAATACTCTTATTTTCCAATATATTTTGATGGAGACTGTTAAATACTCTCCTGGCCCCAGATAATTTTTAAAACTGTTTCTATGAGTTAAAGCAATAAATGTAAATGATAACCTTTCTAAGACAGAGCAGAATGTTTCAGTTTATGCTGCTGAAATCTAGGACTCTAAAGAAAAATGTAAAGAAACAAACAATAAAAACCTTAAGGTACTGTGAATATCAGCAGATAACTGTACTGTCTTCATATGTTTTCCTATTTGTAAATTAAGATGTCATATTTTTAATTAATTCTTTTAAAATTATGTGCAAAAGCATGCACATTTAATGAAGTACATTCAAATGAAATCTGTGCATACTAAGCAGACTTTTAACACCAAAATTTTATCTTTTGGTAGACACTATTAAGTCCTGATTTAATCTTTACCTTTTATGTGACGAAAACCAAGAATTGTTCAACATAAAAAATTGTATGACAGACAGGCAAAGAAATGTAAAACAAACCTTATGAAAACTTCTAAACTAATGTCTTGCAGATAAGAAAATGCACTGTAAAGAAAATAGAGCTTGCCCTATTATGAACTTGGGCAATCTCTACTCTAATAAACCTGTCTAAACAAAGAATGACATCACTTAGTTGACTGGTTACTAGGGAGAAAGGCAAAGTTGAGTGTCATCAAAGAACCAATTATTTACCACACCTCCCAAAATGATGAATGAATTTTGACTATTTTCTTCTTAAGATCATTTTATACACACTTATCTCTTAGAGATAAGTAATACTACAATTACATAAAATATTTTTAAAAAGGAAACTGCAATGGATGTTAAAGCACAGATGACTATAAGCACTGAATCATAAATGAAGATTCAAAGAATGATAGCATTAGTAAGTGTACATACTAAGGTTCTTAATTAGATAATATAAAAATTACATATAAAAGGAAACATTTTAATGCGTTTGTTTCCAAAATATTTATCAATCAAACAAGTAGGATAAACCACCACTAATGGTTTAACAGCTAGATAAGGCAATTTTTTTTCAGTCTGGAAATTTAAATATCTATTCCCCTTAATATATGTTGTATTTGTTTTATTAAGAAACCAAATATCCTCCCATATAGCAACTAAAGAAATTTTTTTAAATAATAAAGGTATTAAAAATATGTGCCTGAACAGGTATGTAAAACTGATTCTGGGTTTGCAAATGGTCCATAGTCGCACAAGGTTTGTGTTGAAGTTTGGATGAAGATCGTTCTGATTTTATTCCATCTTGTAAGTAGCCCTCCTGTTCCACTTTTCTTCGCATGGTAGAATTCCAATGATTTTTGATAGAATTATCAGTCCTAAGAAATGAAAGTGTATAATTTAAAAAGGATTCCACAAATTTTAACACTGTATAAAATGTAAGTGCTTAAAAAAAATTTTTACAAACAATGAAACTAGATACGTTTTTTCATGTTTACTTATTTATTTTGAGAGAGAGAGAGAGAGAGAGAGAGAGGGAGGGAGGGAGGGAGAGGGGCAGCTGGAGAGGGAGAAAGAGAATCCCAAGACTCTCCACAGGGCTCGATCCCATAAACCATGACCTGAGCTGAAATCAAGAGTCGGATGCTCAACTGGCTGAGCCACCCAGGAGCCCCAATACTTTTTTAATTCAAAAGATAAACTGTCCATCTATAGATCAGGCACAGTTCTAAATAGTGGAGATATAGCAGTGAATAAGAAAGTCCCTGCTTTTGGGAATGCAAGCTGGTGCAGCCACTCTGGAAAACAGCATGGAGCTTCCTCAAAAAACTAAAAATAGAACTACCCTATGACACAGCAATTGCACTACTAGGTATTTATCCAAGGGATACAGGTGTGCTGTTTTGAAGGGACACATGCACCCCCATGTTTATAGCAGCACTAGGCAACAATAGCCGAAGTATGGAAAGAACCCAAATGTCCATCAGTGGATGAATGGATAAAGAAGATGTGGTATATATATACAATGAAGTATTGCTTGGCAGTCAAAAAACAATGAAATCTTGCCATGTGCAACTACATGGATGGAACTGGAGGGTATTATGCTAAGTGAAATTAGTCAGTTAGAGAAAGACAAATATCATATGACTTCACTCATATGAGGACTTTAAGAGACAAAACAGATGAACGTAAAGGGAAGGGAAACAAAAATAATATAAAACAGGGAGGGGGACAAAATGTAAGAGACTTTTAAATATGGAGAACAGGGGCGCCTGGCTGGCGCAGTCGGCTAAGCGTCCGACTTCAGTCAGGTCACGATCTCGCGGTCCGGGAGTTCGAGCCCCGCGTCAGGCTCTGGGCTGATGGCTCAGAGCCTGGAGCCTGTTTCCGATTCTGTGTCTCCCTCTCTCTCTGCCCCTCCCCCATTCGTGCTCTGTCTCTCTCTGTCCCAAAAATAAATAAACGTTGAAAAAAAATTAAATAAATAAATAAATAAATAAATAAATATGGAGAACAAACAGAGGGTTACTGGAGGGGTTGTGGGAGGGGGGATGAGCTAAATGGGGAAGGGGCATTAAGGAATCTACTCCTGAAATCATTGTTGCCCTATATGCTAACTAATTTGGATGTAAATTTAAAAAAAACTAAAAAAAAAAAAAAAGTGGCTAAGCAAACAATGGACATGCATGCAAAACTAGGAAATAACACACTGAAATCATTTTAAAAAGTTAGAAATGAGAACAAAGTGAATGAAGAAAATATTCACTCTGCCCATGCATCTGCCCAGGTCAGAAATTTTTCTTATCCTGTCAAACTGCTTTGTTTCCAACGGTACAGTTGTAATCTAAGTTGATGAGCTAAAACACAGTTTAGTGATTTGATCTTCCCCTTGATCCAAAAGAGGTATCTTGCAAGTGGGAATCTGCCATCAGCTATCTTTCTAGACTGCTCCTTTGTATTGCTGACAACCTCATCCCAACTTGTTATTGTTGTTCCTATTGAAGCAACAAAATTTTTCTTTTCTAATACTCCTGATAAGAACTCAGGAAATTGTTTTGAACTCTTTCCCATTTTGGCAGCTCTGACATTTTATGACATTTTCCTCCACCCCTGTTCCCTAAACCTTTGACCACTCCTCCCTCTTGCTTTTTTTTTTTTTTTTTTTTTTTTAATAATCCCTTTCTGATTTCTTTTCTGTTTTTCTCCTCCAGTGATCATCTCCACACTGTTTTTCTCTCTGTATTCTGTCTCGGGCACTTCATCCAATTTTTACATTTTCTAATCATCCCTATATGGAAGATGGACAATAATATCTATTTATTCCTATATTCCTGACCCTTCCTCAAGCTTTGCACTCATATTTCCAACGCCCCACTGAACATGATCAGTGGGAGATGCTACCCTATACTAACATATAATGTATCTGAACAAAAATTTACTCCAGTGAGTTCTCCTTTCCTTCCCTGTACCTGTTAATATATAATCAATCTTTCTCTCATCAAGGATTGAAGCTTTGAAGCTATCTTTTTCTTTTTAATTTCCTTCTACTTCTCTCCCCTAACCTCCAAATCCACTAGTAATCAAGGCATGCTAATAATTCATTCAAAATTGCTTCTCACATCTGGCACTTTCATTACATTCATACCATTACCAGAGTCCATGTCCTTATTACTTCACACCTGGATTCAGATTAAGATGTAGGGATCATGTAGTAAGCAACTGATAGGTGCCAGATACTGCTAGCTGCTTTCATAAACATTGAATCCTTCCTTAAATTCTCTCTCTTCCAGACTATCCTCTACCCAACTTTCAGATTAATATTCATAAAATGTTAACTTAGTCATCTTTTCTTTCTCCTGGCAATAGCCCTGCAGTGGCTCATTCAAGGGCAAACAACTATGTTTCTTCACTTCTTTTTAACATTAACTCTACTCCACTGAAGTTACATCTTTGTTAAATGCTGTATATACTGTGGTATATTGAAAAAGAGGCCATAGACTTTCTCCATCCTAACATGAATACTGCTTTGCAAAGTGAATTTGTAATTCCTTCAGTCAAAATGTGTCATCTATTTCTCCAGTTTGTCTTGTGACTAGACTTGACCAATGGGACAACAGCAAACATGACTCAAGCAGAGACTTGAAAAGTGGTTTTGCATTAGGGCTTGTCCACTCTTGTTGCAGTGGGAACCTTGAGCTCACCATGTTAAATGAGACTGAGCTAGCATGATGGGAGGAAAACTTTGGCTGACAGTGTAAAATCAATGGACATGGGAATGAGGCCATCCTGAATTACAGCCATCAGACAACTCACTAGCTGCCCATGTATGCACGAAAAACTCTGTGGAAATCAGCAGTCAGCCTGGACTAGAACAATCACCTGCCATCCAAAGAATCATGAACTAAATAAATTAGTTGTTTTAAACCACTTAAAAAAAAAAAAAAAAGAAAGTCCCTGCTTTCATGGGGCTTATATTCTCATTGAAAGTGTGGCAGCATGGAAGGAGGGAAGAATAGAAAAACAAAAAAAATAAGAAGGAAACCATCAATGCAAACTATATTAAGCTATATATAAAAAGATCAGGGGTGCCTGGGTGGCTCAGCTAGTTAAGTGTCAAACTTCAGCTCAGATCATGATCTCACAGTTTGTGAATTCAAGTACCACATCAGGCTCACGGCAGTCAGCACAAAGCCTGCTTTGGATCCTCTGTCCCAGCCCTACCCACCCCTGCTCACGCACTCTCTCAAAAATGAATAAACATTTAACAAAAAAAGATCATATACCATGATCAGGTGGGATTTATTCTAAAGATGCAAAGATGATTCAATATCTGCAAAACCAATCAACACCACAGTAACGAAATAAAGGATAAAAACCATGTGATTATCTTAATGCATGCAGAAAAAGTATTTGATAAAATTCAACATCCATTTATGATAAAAACTCTCAACAAAGTAGGTACAGAGGAAACATACCTCACCATAATAAAGGCCCTATATGACAAATCCACAACTAACATCATAGTCAATAGTAAAAAAAGGAAAGCTCTTCCTCTAAGACAAGGATGCTCGCTCTTGTCACTTTTATTCAACGTAGTTTTGGAAGCCCTAGCCATAGCAAGAAAAAGAAATAAAAGGCATCCAAATTTGAAAAAAACTAAAACTGTCACCATTTCAGATGGATGACTGTATACAGAAAACCCTAAAGAGTCAACCAAAAAAAAAAAAAAAAACATTAGTACTAATAAGTGAATTCAGTAGAATTACAATATACTAAATTAGTATATAGAAATCTATTGTTTCTAGGGGCGCCTGGGTGGCTTGGTCGGTTGAGTGTCCGACTTCGGCTCAGGTCATGATCTTGCAGTCCGTGAGTTCAAGCCCCACGTTGGGCTCTGTGCTGACTGCTCAGAGCCTGGAGCCTGTTTCAGATTCTGTATCTCCCTCTCTCTCTGACCCTCCCCCATTCATGCTCTGTCTCTCTCTGTCTCAAAAATAAATAAACATTAAAAAAAAAATTTAAAAAAAAAGAAATCTGTTGTTTCTAATACAGTAATAACAAACTATCAAAAAGAAATTAATAAAATAATACCATTCACAACTACATCAAACAGAATACTTAGGAATAAATTTTACCAAGTAGGTGAAAGACCTGTACTCTGAAAACTGTAAGACACTGATAAAAGAAACCAAAAATGGCACAGATAAATGGAAAGATATACTATGCTCATGGACTGGAAGGATCGTTAAAATGCACATACTACAAAAAGCAATCCATAGATTCAATGCAATCCCTACCAAAATACCAATGGCATTTTTCATAGAGCTGGAACAAATAATCCTAAAACATGTATAGAGCCACAAAACACCCCAATAGCCAAAGCAATCTTGAGAGAGAACAAAGCTAGAAGTATCATTCTCCCTGGTTTCAAACTGTACTACAAAGTGACAGTAATCAAAACAGTATGGTAATGACAAAAAACAGAAACACAGATCAAAGGAACCAAATAGTCCAGAAATAAACCCACAGTCAATTAATTTTCAACAAATGAGGCAAGAACATCCAAATGGGAAAAAGACAGTCTTATCAATAAATCGTGCTGGGAAAACTGGACAAGTACATGGAAAAGAATGAAAATGGACCACTTTCTTACACCATATACAAAAATAAACTCAAAATAGATCAAAGACCTAAATGTAAGATCAGAAACCATAAAACTATTCAAAGGAAACAGGCTGTTAGCCCTTGGACATTGGCCTAAGCAGTATTTTTTTGTCTCCTCAGGCAAGGACAACAAAAACAAACAAATGGGACTACATCAAACTAAAAAGCTTTTGCACAGTGAAGGAAACCATCAACAAAACAAAAAGCCTACTGAATGGGAGGAGATATTTACAAATGATATAATCAGTAAGGATTAACATCCAAAATATATAAAGAACTCACACAACTCAGTATCAAAAAACAACCCAATTAAAAAATGAGGAGAGAATATGAACATTTCTCCAAAGAAGATATGCAGATGGGGGCACCTGGCTGGCTCAGTGTTTGATGCGACTCTTGATCTCAGTCAGGGTCCTAAGTTCGAGCCCCACGCTGGATGTGGAGCCTACTTAAAAGAAAAAAAATTTTTTTTAATTAAAAAAAAAAAAAGAAGATATGCAGATGGCTAATAGACACATGAAAAGATGCTCAACATCACTAATCATCAGGGAAATGCAAGTCAAAACCACAATGAGATATCACTTCACACAGATCAGAATGGCTACTATTAAAAAGACAACAGGGCACCTGGGTGGCTCAGTTGGCTGAGCATCTGACTGTTGCTCAGGTCATGATCCCAGGGTCATATGATCGAGCTCCCACATCAGGCTCCGTGCGAAGCATGGAGCCTGCTTAAGACATTCTTTCTTTCTCTCTCTCTCTAACTAAAAAAAAAAAAAAAAAAAAAAAGACAAGAAATAACCAGTGTTGGCAGGGATGTGGAGATAAAAGAATCCTCCTGCACTGTTGGGAATGCAAAAAGGTGCATGAAGTTTCCTCAAAAAAATTAAAAGCAAAACTACCATAAGATCCAGTAGTTCCACTTCTGGAAATCTATCTGAAAAAAACAAAAACACTAATTCAAAAAGATATACACACCCCATGATCATTGCAGCATTATATACAGTCAAGATATGGAATTAACCCAAGTGGCCACTGACAGATGAATGGAAAAAGATATGGCATATACATACAATGGAATATCACTCAGTCATAAAAAAGAACAAAATCTTGTCATTTGCTACAACATAGATGGAGCAAGAGGGTATTCTGCTAAGTGAAAACAGTCAGGTAAAGATAAATACCATACAATTTCACTTATCTATGGAATCTAAAAAACAAAGCAAACAGAGCAAACAGAACAGAAACAGACTCATGGAAACAAAGAACTATGTGATGGTTGCCAGAGGGGGTGGGCAAAATAGGGGAAGGAGATTAAAAGTACAAACTTCCACTTATAAAATAAACAAGACATGGGGATACAATGTATAGCATAGGGAATACAGTTAATAATAGGTAACAATTTTGTGATGGTGGCAGATAGTAACTAGATTTAGATGGTGATCACTTAATAATTCTATCCTTCATAAAATATACATTTACTGAGAACCTACTTTATGTTAAAACACTAAGCTAGTTGAGTAAAAATATATGTAAGACTGAAAACATCAGAATTTTCTAAACCAAGTTGAGTAACCTGAATAAAAAACTTAACACTATGCTTTAATTTCCTTATCTATTAAAAAAAAAGGACAGCAGGGGCGCCTGGGTGGCGCAGTCGGTTAAGCGTCCGACTTCAGCCAGGTCACGATCTCGCGGTCCGTGAGTTCGAGCCCCGCATCAGGCTCTGGGCTGATGGCTCAGAGCCTGGAGCCTGTTACCAATTCTGTGTCTCCCTCTCTCTCTGCCCCTCCCCCGTTCATGCTCTGTCTCTCTCTGTCCCAAAAATAAATAAAAACGATGAAAAAAAAAATTAAAAAAAAAAAAGGACAGCATTGTTTGCTCTGCATATTTCACTTACATATAAAGATTAATTAAAAATATAGGTAAAAGCATTTTATAAACTATGAAGTATAATATAGAGACTACATACAGCAATTAAAAAAAAAAAAAAAACATGCATACCTTCTGAGTGAGGTATGGATTTTCCCAAGGTTGATGGTCTACTGTACTACAATAGGGAAAAATTTCAACCAGTGCAATGTATAGTAATACTTACAATGTATAGTATACAGCGGTATATAACTCTCCCAGAAGGAAATTCTGTATTTTAGCCACAGGGATATATACACTACTCTCATGATTTGAATCATACCATAATTAATTAAGAATTAAATTTTGTCTAATGAACTTTCATAGTTTATTTCAGGCAATGTATTTGCTATTCCCTGGTCTTGTGCATAGAATCTAGTATGAAAGAAATCTCTTCAATTTACATTCTATTCCAACCAGGTTTGTACACAGAAGGTCTGTCTGACTGGCACTGATAAGTAAACAATCTAGGAAGTTACTAAATGTTCACAAATCTGAAGGTCTATCATTTTACTGCACAAATTACTGCTATAAAATATTTCATTAAGAAAGTAATTCTAGGGGCGCCTGGGTGGCGCAGTCGGTTAAGCGTCCGACTTCGCTCAGGTCACGATCTCACGGTCCGTGAGTTCCAGCCCCGCATCAGGCTCTGTGCTGACAGCTCAGAGCCTGGAGCCTGCTTCAGATTCTGTGTCTCCCTCTCTCTCTGGCCCTCCCCCCATTCATGCTCTGTCTCTCTCTGTCTCAAAAATAAATAAATGTTAAAAAAAAAAAAAAAAAAAAAAAAAAAAAAAAAGAAAGTAATTCTATTGCTTACACAGAATTTATTACAAATAGGCCCAAAACGTTGCTTGTCTAAATTTCAATTATAAAAGTAATTCTATCCCTCATACAGAATTTATTACAAATAGGCCCAAAAAGTTGCTTGTCTAAATTTATTACAAATAGGCCCCAAAGGATGCTTGTCTAAATTTCAATTATAAAAGTAATTTTATCCCTTACACAGAATTTATTACAAATAGGCCCCCGAAAATTGCTTGTCTAAAAAAAAAATAAAAGTCATGGGGTACTTGCAAATATATTTAATAGTAACATAATAAAGATCAAGTTTAAGTACAGGAAAATGTATATACATTTATATAAGCACCTTCCAGGAAGCAGTTTGGCAATTTCTGCCCAACGATTTCCCAGCCGCTTATGTGCTTCATAGATGATCCTGTCCTCCTCTTCTGTCCAGGAAGATTTCTTTACCTCAGGATTCAGATGATTATGCCATCTTTCTCTACACTGCTTGCCTATTCTTCCTTTCAAATGTTTTGCAATTAAAGACCATCTTTTTGGCCCATATTTCTGAACTAATTCAATAACCTAAGAAACAGAAAAAACAAAGTTTAAAAAAGCAATACCTTTTTAAAAGTTTATTCATGGGGATGCAATGTACAGCACAGTGACTATAGTTAATACCGTAATGCAGGGGCGCCTGGGTGGCTCAGGGGGTTAAGCATCTGACTTTAGCCATGATCTCACAGTTCGTGAGTTCAAGCCCCACATCAGGCTCTTCACTGACAGCTCAGAGCCTGGAGCCTGCTTTGGATTCTGTGTCTCCCTCTCCCTCTGTCCCTCCCCTGCTCATGCTATGTGTCTCTCTCAAAAATAAATAAACATTAAAAAAATTAAAAATAAATAAAAACTATACTGTAATGCACATCTGAAAGTTGTTAGATCTTAAAAACTCTCATCACAAGAAAAAAAAATTTTTTAACTATATATGATGACAGATGCTAACTAGGATCCTTGTTGTGATTATTTAGCAATACAAACCAAGAGCAAATCATTATGTGGTACACTTGAAACTACTATAGTGTTACATGTCAATTTAACATGACACAGTGAGAATACATCTCAATTTGAAAAAGCATTACCTTGATAGAATTTTAAAACACAACTCAAGAATACTATTTCTTTTAAATGCATTAAATCCAAACCACAACTACTAATTGTTAAGTTTATTTAAGTTAAGTTACTAATAAGTTAACTAATAAATACTAATAAATACTAATTCAGCATTGGCCAAGTACAAAAGTTTACCTCAAACTTATCTAAAATACAATGTGCTAATTAAAGTGACTTGTAAGTTAAAATGTTATCACTGAAAATCAATTTAACGGTAAAAATGTTGAGACTTATAGATTTTCTACTCTTTCTTTAAAAAAAGCTTCAGTTGGAGGCCAAATAAATCAGTTTGGAAGCAAGAAGGATCTACAAAGTTATTGTCTTCTCATTTCTTCCTTTCTCATACTAAAAGGATACAGAACACACATTATAAAACCTATCACTGACCATCAAGTAAATCTTACCAGTTCTGAGCCTAGTAAACTTTTTTTTTTCCCTTGAGTGGCAGGAAAAAATGCTCTAATTCCTCAACCCTATTAACAACATTTCTGCCATAAAGAGCATGAACTAAAGCCAATTCCTAGCGGAGGGCAACAACTTTCCCATTCTTCTCAGTCTTTTATAAAACAAACAATTACCTTAATATCGAAATCACCAAACCTTTTAGAAATACAGTGCTCTGGTATCTATCTTATTTTGGGGCACATTATAGGTCAAGAGGGAAGGTTAAGAATGACTTCCTCACATATCATGTTATCAGATAAAATTAAAATTAAATTAAATTCTGTTTTTTAAAATGTTAACTCAATTTTCAACAAGCTATACCCTAAATGTTACTAACCTAAGCTCTAAATAAGATAAATAAGCTAATAACATTTTTCCTTCTGTAAACTAAACTCACAAAGAAAAGCTATATATATTATACTTGGTTTGACTCAATTCAGAAAAACTATATTTCAAGACATTCAACTTTCAATTCTTCTACAAGCAGCAACCAAATCAAAGTGATTTAAACATAACCTTTGTGACAAAACAATATATTAGGAAGAAAAAAAAAGCCAATCCACCTACACAGTGAGAATAAAATATATGAACATGTTACCCTCTGATCTTCTTCTTTAGTCCAGGGACCCTTTATCAATTCTGGATTTAAAACTTTCTGCCATCGATGCTGGCACTGAAAATCTGAACGATTCTGAAAGAATTGATAATTTTGTTATTGAACAATTGTCTTCCAGAAAGCAAGTCAGCCTAAACTCAAAAAGAAAGTCTTCAAGAATAATGCATTCAATAACATTCTTTAAACTGTAATATTTATCTTATATGCCTGTGTCTCAATTCATTTTTAAATTAAAGCCTCTGGCAGGGCTTAGACTATATATTTTTAAGTATATATCTCTACACTGTGCCTTATAACACAGATACTGCCATGAAGAAATGTATCTGAGCACTTGGGTGGCTCAGTCGGTTAAGTGTCTGACTTCAGCTCAGGTCATGATGTCACAGTTTGTGGGTTTGAGCCCCATGTAGGGTTCTGTGCTGACAGCTCAGAGCCTGGAGCTTGCTTTGGATTCTGTGTCTCCCTCACTCTGCCCCTTCCCCATCTGCATTCTGTCTCTCTCTCTCAAAAATAAATAAACATTAAAAAAAAATGTATCTAAGATTGAGAAATAAAAGAGAGTAAACAGAAAACTATACAAAATAGACAAATGAACTCAAATAGCACAGCGGTCTGGATTCATACAGTACAGCAGTACTTAACTCTATACAATTTAAAAACCCCCAAAGGCATTACTAGGCCACTGCATGGTACTTAAAGGATTTTTATACATGATGACATCCAAGTTATCAAGAAAAAACTAGAGGCACCTGGGTTATTCAGTCGGTGGGGCATCTGACTTCAGCTCAGGTCATGATCTCGCAGACCATGAGTTCAAGCCCCACATCGAGTTCTGTGCTGACAGCTCAGAGCCTAGAGTCTGCTTTGGATTCTGTGTCTCCCTTTCTCTGCCCCTCCCTGCTCACACTGTGTGTGTGTGTGTGTGTGTGTGTGTGTGTGTGTGTGTGTGTTTGTCTCTCAAAAATAAACATTAACTCCTATGTATAATAAATAATAATAATAATAATAGTAAAACAGTTAACTTCATGAATGATAAAAATATTAGAAGTATATAAAGGGATAAATACAAATACTTTGTTTACCAGTCACTGCCTTTGTGTCTAGTGGGTCTCAAGTTATTTTTATTTAAACTGAGTTTCTTCATTTATGGCTTCAAAACATCAATGCTGATCCATTTTTAAGGCTATCATTTTCTTCAAAATAATCAGACTGCTCCTGTATGTGCTTGTAGCATTTCTTTGTTCACTTCATTTGCTGCTATACCCTCAAGTTAAACTGGTAAACCTAATATAAATAACTTTTCTAATTTAGTTTCCATTTATCTAACACCTGCTAAATGTCAGGAAATATGCCCAACATCCTATATGTCATTTCTAATTCTCCCAACAATACTACAAAAACGAGTACTATTATTTACATATTATAGACAAGGAAGCTGAACATCAAAGAAGTTAGTAATTTTTCTAAGAGCAAACAGCTAGTAGAGCTGGCACTTGAATATAGATCAGACTGACTCCAAAACTTACGCACTTTCCATTATCTGGTCTCAATTTTCAGGTTATGTTGAAAAGCATCATAACAATTTAGAAAGAACATAGGTAATCTGATTTCTGATATCCACAGTAGTCAAAACAAATTCAAATGTGACTATTTTGCCTCCCTACCTTTAATGCAGTAAGGAACAAAAGGAATATATGTAAATTATAAATTTATAAATTTTGTAAATTATAAACTTACATACTAATGAATAGCATGTGAATAGTATGTAAATTATAAAATTACATACATATGTATGTATGTAATATAAAATTACATACATACATACTAATGAATAGCATGTGAATAGTATGATGAACGAACAATAAGTAGAATTCTTTTAAAGATCAATAACACCTTAAAATCCAAATAAAGGTTGACAAACTTTCAACAGAGCTTTTTCTGATTTTATTGATTAGGTGCCAAAAGATTTCCATACATTTAACTTCTCTCAGAATGTTTTAACATTTATCAGCAGATATTTATAAAGCCCCACCCAAACCTAGTGTTTTCGTTTTAGATTAGTAATCTTTTTAGGCCCCTATATAAACTAATTACTAGAAAAATCGGACTTTTTAAGCCTTTGGCCACTATAGGAAGATCAGAAAAACAGAGATGTTTTTAGAAAGGAAACCTAAGTCTGAAATAATGAAGACACATTTTTGAAAAACAGCAAATTTAACCCAATAGCTTGTGTTATCAATGTTATAAATAGAAGAAAATATTTCACTCACTTGAAGATGACTAGCAATTAGAGTCCAATCATCAGTTCCGTGTTGTTCAACCAACTTCTTTAACTTATCATCCTATTAAAACAGGTGTGAAAATTAGAAAGCTTTCTTTCCTTTGCCTATTCCTCTATCGCTAAATATAGATAACTGTCTAATTCTTTCATGTCATATCTGATGACCATTAGTAGAAGGATAAGCCACTGTAATACAAGCTCTCCCATTTACTACAGTGTTTCTGTCAGTCTTAACATCATACCACTATTCACACCTCTGGTGGAAGAAAAATATGTGCATATCAGTTGATGAATAGCTTTTCTCATGTTTTGCTTTTCAAGATCTTTAATTCCTTTATTAAATATTATTAACCAATAAGTACAAGTATGAAATTACTAAACCTTATCATGTAATTACCTCATCTCTTGTCCATTTTACTCTGTTCCAGAGTTTCTTCAATCCTTTTTGTTGTGGTACTTCATAATCATGATCAGCATACTGGAGGTCATCATCCTCATCCTCACTAAAAAAACAACAACAACAACAACAACAAAAACACAATTGTTGGGGCGCCTGGGTGGCTCAGTCGGTTGAGCATTTGACTCTTGATTTCGGCTCAGGTCATGATCTCATGGTTCATGAAATAAAGCCCCTTGTTGGGATCCACACTGACAGCATGGAGCCTGCTTGGGATTCTCTCTCTCCCTCTCTCTCCACTGTGTGTGTCTGTCTCTCTCTCTAAATAAATATATAAACTTAAAAAAAAATTGTGAAATCAAGAATTTTATGCAACTTTGTAAATTCAATCATTGAATCTGTGTATACAGGTATGACTGAAGAAGCCACCCAGACTAAAAACATACGTCCCAACAGATTATTCAAGATATAACAAAGTAAGAGTTATACAATGTAGAGTAGCTATAGTTCTTACTGACACCAGGAGTTGATATGCCATCAGGGGTCAATTGTAGACAAGGAAAGAGTTTATGTCATGCTAAGGAGTTTGACTTTCATTCTTTATTTGACCTTTATCCTAAAGGGTCAAAGGACTTTAAGTAAGGGAGTAAAACACAAATATCTCATGTTTCAGAAAAATCACTGGCAGGATGTAGAGAAATGGAGGAAGACCAATTAGTAATTTTTGATAATAATCCAAGTAAAAAATCATTAGGGCCTGACACTGGTAAGGGTAAAATACAAAACACAGTCACATCCAGTTAAAAGAAACAATGGAAGAAATGATCCATTAATGTTACAATAACAACAAAAAAATTAAAACATGTAGAAATAATATGAATATACAAGATCAAAATATAGTAAACAACAAAACACTATTGTAATACACATTAGATCTGAACAAATGGAAAAACATTCAGACCACATTCCTGGATAGGAACAGAATTACAGATGTCCATTCTCCCTAAAATAATTCATAAATTTAAATTAAATTAAAATACCATTATATTTTCAGAGGAATTTAAACATGCTGATTCTATAGTTCATATGGAAAAGTAAACAAATAGCACTACCCAGTGAAGACATACTGTAGAGAAACAATAAATAAAACAGAATACTACCGGCACACAGATACACAGATCAATGGAAGAGACTAGAACATTCAGAAAAAAACAAAATCCAAATGGGAATTCGGTAAATTTTAACAGTAACATATCAAATCAGTGGTGTGAAGATGGATTTTTCAATAAATGGTAAGGCAGAGGGTAACAAATTTTAAAAACAAACTTTGAGGGGCGCCTGGGTGGCTCAGTTGGTTGAGCATCCGACTTCGGCTCAGATCATGATCTCATGGTTCGTGAGTTCAAACCCTGCATCAGGCTCTGTGCTGACAGCTTGGAGCCTGGAGCCTGCTTCGGATTCTGTGTCTCCCTCTCTCTCTGACCCTTCCCAGCTCATGCTCTGTCTCTCTCTCAAAAAATAAATAAATAAATAAATAAATAAATAAATAAATAAATAAATAAATAAATAAAATTAAAAAATTTAAAAAAATTTAAAAACAAACTTTGAGTCCTACTTTAAAATAAAAAACTTTAGGGGCGCCTGGGTGGCGCAGTCGGTTAAGCGTCTGACTTCAGCCAGGTCACGATCTCGCGGTCCGTGAGTTCGAGCCCCGCGTCAGGCTCTGGGCTGATGGCTCGGAGCCTGGAGCCTGTTTCCGATTCTGTGTCTCCCTCTCTCTCTGCCCCTCCCCCGTTCATGCTCTGTCTCTCTCTGTCCCCAAAAAAATAAATAAACGTCAAAGAGCATTTAAAAAAAATAAAAAATAGGGGCGCCTGGGTGGCGCAGTCGGTTGAGTGTCCGACTTCAGCCAGGTCACGATCTCGCGGTCCGTGAGTTCGAGCCCCGCATCGGGCTCTGGGCTGATGGCTCAGAGCCTGGAGCCTGTTTCCGATTCTGTGTCTCCCTCTCTCTCTGCCCCTCCCCCATTCATGCTCTGTCTCTCTCTGTCCCAAAAATAAATAAACGTTGAAAAAAAAAAAATTAAAAAAAAATAAAATAAAATAAAAAAATAAAAAAATAATAATAATAAAATAAAATAAAATAAAATAAAAAACTTTAGATGAAGCAAATATATTTTTAAAAAAACGAAACTGTAACAATACTATTTAAAAAAAAAATAGGGTAGGCCTGGGCACCTGGCTGGCTCAGTCAGAGAAGAGTGTGAGTTTTAGTCCCATGTTGAGTGTAAAGATTACTTCAATAAATAAAATTTTAAAAAATAGGGTAGGGGAGGCTGGGTGACTCCGTTGGTTAAGTATTGGACTCGATTTCAGCTCAGGTCATGATCTCATTTCATTTTGTGGGATTGAGCTCCACACAGGGCTCTGTGCTGACACCACAGAGCCTGCTTGGGATTCTTTCTCCCTTGCTTTCTGCCCCTCTCCTTCCCCTGTGTGAACACGTACACTAATGCACACACACATTCTCTCTCCCAAAATAAATAAATAAACTTAAAAAAAAATAGGGTAGAATTCCATCTTTTTATATCCTTGAGTAGAACAGATCTAAATATAACAAAATCAAGAAACCATAAAAGAATAAACCAACGAAGGTAGTAATAGTGGCAACAATAAGAAGCGCATGAAAATGACAAATATGAAAAAAGTAGAAAAAGATTTTGCAAGGACTCAATGACTCTAAAATTTCTGGCTTTGGGAGCATAAACAGAGCTATCCACCAAGATAAAGAATAGAAGGAAAAACAGAACTTTGGGAGGGAGAAGAGAATGGGGAGAGTCTCAGGCAGTTTTGGACTAGCTAATTTCAAGGCACTTGAGAAATATATAAGAGGAAATATCTAGAATAGCACAGTCCAATAGAAATATAATGCAGCCATATATGTAATTTCCTAGTAGCCACATTTTAAAAATAAAAACATGTCAAAATAATGTTATGTTATTTAATACATTAAAAATTATCACATAATCAACATAATCATGAGCTACTTTACATTCCTTTTTTCTTACTAAAGAAAATCTAGTGTGTATTTTATACTTAGAGTACATTGCAATTCAGACTAACCACATGTCAACAGCTCAATAGCCACATGTGGGAAGTGGCTATCCTATGGGCAGAGCAAATCTAGAAGGCAACTAAGCCCAATATCTTCAGCTCAGGTAGGAGGCCTAGGGTGGACACATAGTTTTGACAGTCACCAGCATACAGAGAACAATTAAAGCCATGAGAGCACAAATCCCCAGAAGAGAGGGCAGGTCTTTATGATAAACTGAATCAGAAGACTTTGAGTAGCTAGAGGACTGAATACAGTCATGAGCATCTGATAATAACAAGAGCTAATATTTATTTAAACTTTCTAAGTACCAGACATTAGGTCGTCTATGAAATTTCTCTCTTAAAACCCCACAACAACCCCAAGAAGAAAATATTATTATTCCCATTTTACATAATAGGGAGCCTTGACTTAGAAAATTAACTTCTTGCCCATAGTTATGCCAAACACAGCATGACTGAACTCCAAAATCCACTACTTAACCACTATACTACCACATAATAGAAAAACAGGGAAGAACCTGGAAGACACCAAAGACACCAGAAGAACCAGGTTCTAGTTACAACTTTACTTATTTTGCATCCTTGGACATATTAACCTCTTAGGGCTTTAGTTTACCTGTTTGTGAAATGAGCACCTACCTGATAGTGCTTCATTAAGGATAAAATTAAATGAAAAAACACATAAAATACCTCATATAGGATTGTGGCACAGAGAGGTAGTTCAACATTAGTATTATGTGCATAGGCTGAATGACCAGCAATATCCATGATTATTTCTATTTCAACTCTTTTCCAAAAATTCACTCAGATTTCAAACAGTTAACGTTTGATGATTTGTTTAATCTCAATGTAATATATTTAAGAACATGTGGGCAGTTCCTAATATCTACACATAGTTTAGTTCTTACAAAACTGAAAAATGGAGGCCTAGATTTAACATATACTGTCTACAGATGCTTTGCAGGAACTTGATTTCCCTTGATTTGTCACTTCTATAGGACCAAAATTCTTCATATCTGACCAAGCAAGACTCCAAGAACCCCAAGTCCCCTACCTATATAGCTATCTATCTCTGCTTCAGTTCAATACATTTCAACATTCCAATGCTCTCTCACTAAGGCCAGTGTCTATTTGTAACATTAATCTGCCAGTCCCACTTTCATATATGCTTGTTTTGTTGAACTAATCTGAAAATAAAAGTTTAAAAAAATAAATACCTGTTATTTGCTGCCATCTTCAGCTATCAGAAATATCACCTGATTAGCCAAGATGAAACTGTTACAATGGAGATGGTTCAGGATCCAACGACTTCATAAATTTCTAAGGCTACCAAATCAGATAAACACCATATTGAGGCTTTCTGTCCCATTTGTATATATTCATGGCATCTACCCTTCCTTTTTTTTTTTTTTTTAATTTTTTTTTTCCCAACGTTTATTTATTTTTGGGACAGAGAGAGACAGAGCATGAACGGGGGAGGGGCAGAGAGAGAGGGAGACACAGAATCGGAAACAGGCTCCAGGCTCTGAGCCATCAGCCCAGAGCCCGATGCGGGGCTCGAACTCACGGACCACGAGATCGCGACCTGGCTGAAGTCGGACGCTTAACCGACTGTGCCACCCAGGCGCCCCTACCCTTCCTTTTTAATGCTCATCACATATGACAACCTTCCCAACCAAATAATAAGTTCAGGAGTGCAAAGACCATATCTGATACATTGACCTCTCTGCACAAACACAGTACCTATAATATTTGTAAAATTAATGATTATTGAATGATCTTCCTTACTTTTACCTCCTCCAAGTACTCTGTATCCCAAAATTACCTCACTCCCTTCCAATCCAATCAAAATTTCCACCTCTCTCAGTACAACTGACCTCAAGTGGATATGAGAAAGAACACTTTTTTCTTTTTTTAACAAATGAAAATATCTTTAGGAGAAGGTGAAAGGCATTCCCATTTATTAAAAAGGACTTTCAAAATCCAAATGCACTTCCAAGTGGTAGAATTTTAATTGTTTGTTTGCTGAAACAAAATATTCAGTACAGAATGGGTTCTTTAGGGTATCTACTAATATTGCCTAACCTTTCCTAAAACTGTCCCTACCAACACTGACACTTCCTGCCATCCCAAAGAGCCCTCAGTCATGCTTTTCATAGCTTCCCCTCTTTCTTCCCTCCCCTCAGATCCCAACAGCTTCCACAATAGCATATTTGAGACTGCTTTTTAAAATTGGGTTATTTCTGGATCAAAACAATATTTAATTTGGGGACCTGCCTATATAAATCTTGAGTATTCAAAAAAATATCTACATCTGTACAAAATTCACCATGGGTTCTTATCAAAATATTTTAAGTTAAGGATAAGAGTCTAAAGATGTTACTTGGGTCAAAAGACTAGTGTGCAAGCAGCAGTTTTCCTGAAAACTTGTTCAACTTTAAGATTCTGCCTCATTTTTTAACCATATACTTGATTTGTGAGAAATTTCTATTTCTACATGCGGTTTCATTCTCTGTTTTGCATCAGCATGGTCATCAGTTTCAGACAGAGTTATACAGCCCAATGTTCAGGAAGCTGGGTTTTTTGAGTGGGTTAGTGTGAGGGAGGATTAAAGTAGAATTCTTAGAATCATCTCTCTACCACTGGGACTTTCCTAGAGTCTATCCACCCAGCTACTTCTTAGTTTTAGCATAAAGTTATTTCTATATTAGTTAAGTAATTGTTAAAGGATGATGTAACTTTTAAATAAGTGTGACAGAATAAGATCCTAGAAAATTATCAGTATCACTAGCTACAACAGAATGATGCCTGAGAATGCCTACAATTTGCCAAGAAAAAAGAGAAGGGATAAAACTCCACAAATAATCTCACCAACATCCCACTTTCACCATTTAACAGTAAAAAAGTTCCATTGCTTAATAATGGTTAGATACCATCAAAACAAATCCGTTCTATTTTTCTGCTTTTCAATGTCTTCCTTTAGCATTTCTATATTAGAGCAATCAATAATGATAATAACTGAATAAAATCAACTCCCTACCTTATAAACAAATAAGCCACTTTTAACCTAGAGTGACTGATCTAGAAGACAGCAAAATGGGTGAAATTATTGGTCCTGTCACAAAGCAAAAATAGAAGAGGAATTTGGTTTCTGAATCTTCATCCAGGACTTGGTTTCCAAAATTACTCTTCCAGTTCTATTTTTTAAGTCAAAGAAAATATTTATTCTATAACTGTCTAATACATAAGCTAAGCACTACATTAAAATGAAAAGGTTTTTTTTTTTAATTATGAATGAACAGTGATTAGGATGAGTATTAAACAGCAAAGTGAAATGCATGCACACATACACACATAAATACTATGACTCATTAGGCCAGGAAAATGGCTAAGAATAACTCTACACTAGGCATGAGCTAATAGGATATTACAGTCATAACTTACCCTGTGAAATAATACACAAACTATTCTTGACAATATTAACACAAAATACTTGACAATATTAAGATAAAACATTAGGGAGAAGTTCAATTTTAAAGGACATTAATTATCTCACCTAAAAAGAGTAATAAAAGGTATTGAAAGGAAGAACTTGAGAATTTTTTAAAATTTACTTTTATATGAAAAGAAACTACTGGTTTGAAATTAGAGATATATCAAGTTCTTTAAAATTGGCTCTAATAAAATCACTTCAACTTGATCATATTTTAAGTCATGAACTGCATCAAATCTGAAATTTTTATCAAAATCCAAAATTATATCTTTATTATACTGTCTTAACAGGGTAATTCTGTATTTTTTAAAGTCCAATTGAATTCAAGGTATGAAAATTTACCAGGTTGATTTAATAAAGTGAAATCAGGCCACCCAGTGGTTAATATTATGTACTGCATACATGCATATTTTATTTCCAAACATAGGCTGCAAGCTAGCATCATTATAGTAAGACAAAATTGACTTCATTTGACCATTACTAATAGCAATACTGAAATAAATACTGAAGGGAATTTTACCTAGCTATTCATAAATGAAAATAATGAGAGAATTTTTCTATTTTATTCCATTAGTGTATATATTTTTAAATGAGCAAGGATGATTACAAAAGGGTTCAAAACAGGATATATATTAAATCTAGAAATTACCATACAGACCATAAAATCCAACCCCCTATAAAACGGATTTAAAAACTTGGATATAGAGTTTACTTGCTTTCCTAAAACAATATTGCTAGTTAATGACAAAGCTGATTAAAAAATCAGTTCTCATACTTCAGTATTCTTTTCACCCATAATACTCATTTTGCTGGAAACAACATAGTAAAATTGCTTCCCCTCACACACATACATAACCACTGAAAAACATTTTCCAATGCAAAATCTGGCTTTTACCTTTATCAAGTGTATATATCTGAATCTGTTACTACTTAAATAGGTCTTCTAGGTTCTAAATGACATTTTTTAAAGTTTATTTAAGGGTAGCTCTGGCTTTTAAAAACTAAAATTAATTACTTAATACATAATGATGCTTAAAAATCAAACACGTGTTGAGGCATGTGGGGGCTCAGTTTGTTGAGCTTCCAACTTTGGTTCGGGTCATGATCTCACAGTTAGTGGGTTTGAGCCCCCGTAGGGCTCTGTGCGGACAGCTCAGATCCTGGAGCCTGCTTCGGATTCTGTGTCTCCCTCTTTCTCTCCCCTACCCCATTCACACTCTGTCTCTGTCTCTGTCTCTCAAAAATAAATAAACATTAAAAACAATTTTTTTAATCAAATACATGTTAGTAACAGATATGCCAATTGGTATTGCCTGTAAAATATATCATTAAACCCCCCAGTGGGATCTAAAACTATTTAAAGTCACATTAAATGAGCCTTTTCCTTTATGTAAATCTAGTTCAGAGACACTACAGCAATCTTAAACAAAAAGCAAAAGAGCCAACATCCTTCAGTTGTTTCAACCTGAGGTATCAGTTTTTTTACTCTTTTTTTCCCCATATCATACAGAAAAAGTATACTACAGAATTTATGCCCATAGTCTTATGTAAATCATTTATACAGCAAATTACAGTTTTTGCTCAAATACTTAAATAGTTGTATAGGGGAGATCTTAAATTGACTAAATTATTTCCTTTCTCATTCAACTATAAATTAAGTTCATATTTATTATTGAGATATTTAGCCAAGAGACATGAGACTACACTTTGCTCAACAAATAATTTCTCCTTCAAAACATTTCACATTCTATTCTCTTCTAAGATAAAAAAGACATATTTTCATAAATAAGCAATATAATTTAGAGCATGAAACATTCAAGTATGAAGACCCTAAGAAATACACCACACAGAGATGATAATTTCTCACTACATCCTCTACCTCTACACTCCCATAGGGAACACAGCTTCACCCCACCACATTTAGTTACTCCAGCCTTATGACTTTTTTAACTCATTCTACAATACATTTCAATTCATACAGCTGACAAGGAACAAAAGTCAACAGTACAATTAATGTTTAGATTTCAGGGCTCACAGTACCGCCAATAAAAGAAAATAACCTACACAGGCAAATTAGTCATTAAATCACTTCTCCTTTCTTAGTCTATTATTATTAAGCATACAAAAACTATGAAAAGAACAGACAAAATCAACCAGAGAGGGCAGGGTTCTGACATTCAAGCATCCCTGTCTAACCATAACTAAATGCTGATGATAGCATTAGCTAAGACATTCTTTCAAATAAGATTAACATCAATAGTGATAGGTAGATAATGCCACACAATAAATATAAACAAACTTCCATTACTGAGTTGACATAGTCAAGTGTCACCTTGCTTAATGAAGTTACTTTATTTTTAAAATTCTGTATATTTAAAAATCCAAAAGAAAAGGCCTAAACGAGTTCCTCAGTAATTATAATTATAGGAGCTTTTAATATTGTTTTTGAAGATTAGGAAGTTAATTAGAGCAGCAATTCTCACCTGGGTGATTTCGCCCCCCAGCCTTCAAAACATATTTGATAATCTCTGGAGACATATGATTGTCACAACTGGGGAAACAGGGTGTTATTGGCATCTACTGGGTAGAGGCCAGGGATGCTGTTAAACATACTACAAAGCACAGGACAGCCCCCCCACCCCCAAAGAATCATCTAATCCAATATATCAATAGTGACAAGGCTGAAAATCCTATTCTAGAGGTGGGTTTATGCATGTGTATGTGTATATTTGTTCCACCTCAAGAGTTTGACCTATAATGTACTTGCCACAAAATAACAGTCTAACAAGGACTTAATCATATATTTCATGTTGATTTCTGCGAAAATACCGTACATACAGCAGATACTTAATAAATGAACAAGGCAGCAAATATTATGTGTCGCTATTGCCAGTTTTTAACAGAAATCTGCAATGAGTGAATCCTAGTACTAAATTCCAAGTTTGGAAATACATCTCTCGTTAAGACCTTAAGGTTGTGGACCTAGATAAAGAAAGCCATTTGTAAACCCTACCAAACATCTTTTAAGGTTTATTTAATAATAGTGACAAAAGACACCCTAGTTTTGTGCCATCTAAGTGGTTACTACACACAGTTTAGGTGTAGCTACTATAGCAACATATAAATAAAAATTAGATGAGTAAACTCCTCCTAGCAAGTTTCCAACAAAAAAATATGCCCTACCTCTGGGCAACACTTAGTTACAGTCAGAGCCAAACACGGGCACTAAAAATATTCAGTGAATCAAACATTGTTTTAAGATGAAGCTACTGGTGGTAACAGTGTGACATCTTCCCAACAGAAGATATTAAAAAGATAAACATAAAGTTGAGACACCGTAATGGTAACTACAGAACACGTCAAAACGGTCCTCTCTCATCAGCTATTCCTAAGGGGATTTTCCATACCTGTCAAGGCAGCAAAGATGGCAGAGGAGTCCCAGCGCAGGTTTATCACATAGTTCCTATTTTAATTGGTACAGTAGTTCAGAAAAAAGTCTCTCCGAATACCATTTTCAAGTCCGGGCTGTACACTAGCACTTCTACGTGCGCAGGGTACTCCCTAAAAGCGCACAGACACTTACCTGGCAAGAAACTCCGACCAAGAAGCGGCTGTGCGAGATTGGAGTCTGGACGTGCGCTGTGGGGAGAATCAACTCAAAAGAGCAACCTGACCATTTGTTACTCACTTTCTGCGCCTTAAACATAGTGGTCCCCAACTCTCCACAAGTCACGGCTGGGATCCAGCCAGCCGGGCCGAAGCGGCTGCGGAGCAGCGGGAAGCAAAACCTCCGCCCTAGCTAGGGAGGGCCTGATGGGGACGCACTGGGAAAAGGAAGAGAATCTGAGCCGAGACTGTGCCAACAGGCCTGCGTAAAAGGGATGTCACCCACCTGCGCGACCTCTTCGCCATCCTTCAAGTACCGCATAGGCGCGGGCTGGGCGGGGACGCAGTTCAGCCTCCTCCAGCCTCAAGCGAATGTTCCTTGTCCCCGACCCTCCAGCCGCTTCCCTCGCTCCCTCTCCGAGGCGACCGAGAGTGGAACGCACGCCCCCGGCAGGGCAGGACGGAGGGACGGAGGGGCGGACCGCGACCCGCCCCCGGCCCGCAGCGCCACTCCTAGCCCCGGCCCGGCCCGGTCAGGGATGCCCCTAACATGTCAGCAGGCGCGCTCTCGCCCTCCCTCGACCCCTCCCGCCGCCTCTCAGCCTCCTAGCTGCGGTCCGAGCTCAGCTCCGCGGCTGGCGCCGACCCCCACCCTCACCCCGCAGCGAGCAGCTCTGCAGGGCTCGCAGCCTCCTGCAGGGTTTTGTCCGCACCGCCGAATCTCGCGCCCAGCCTCCCTCAAGAGCCGCCGTTTGAATCTGCGCACGCGGCCCCGAACCTCATTGGCTGTAGCGGCCGCACGCGGGGGGACGAGGGCGTGGTGGGGAGAGCGCGCGCGGCTGAGGGCGGGGCTGGGGAGCTGGAAGTCGGGACTGGAACTCGCGGGAGTCGGGGAAGGAGCTGGGAGTCAGGGGGTGGGGCCGCAGACCGGGCTCGCCGGTCCTGCTTTGACAGAACCCGGAGCGCGCCCAGCGCCGCACCGCGCGGGGCCTTCTGGGAAAGCGAGTTCCGGTGCTCGCAGAGGGGTGGGTCCGGAAGCTGCGGTAAGAGTCCAAACTTCCCGGAGTGTGCTGTCAGGGTCTCTGGGGGTTGGGTGGCCCCGCCTAGGCAAGTCCCCACAGCCTTCTCTCAGCCACAGTTCCTCCACTCCGAACTCCTCCGGGTGTATCCCGCCTCATTAGTTTGGAGGCGCGGTCTTCGGACTTGAGACAAATCTAACCATAAAATTTGCGCGGCCGTTATTGCTTAAGCAAAAATGTGAGCTATTTTTGTCCAGACATCATAGCTACTAGAGTAGCGAAGGCTGTGGCAGAAAACTGAATATCAAGAATAAGCAGGAGTGACAGGTGAAAAAAGGTTTTAGCTGGAAAGATGCTTGGCACGGAAAAAGGAAATAATCCAGGTCTGCGTCTGGTCTTGGCAGTGCCTGCCCTTAGCTCGCTCTCCGGGAAGTAATTGATGCGCGATGAAGAAGCCCTGATCCAGGAGAATAATGCAGGAAGACAGGAGCGGACTGGGAGTTTTGCCCGGATAAATGAGTATGGTAGTCAACTGTGGAAAGTGACGGTCTTTCCAGGAGAGACGGAAGAGGGTAGAACTGCACCGAAGGAGCTTCAGCAGTTGTAACTATTCTAAAGGATTCAAGTATGAAAACTAGGAGCTGCTCGGTTCAAATAGTTCAAATAGCATTAAAGTAGATTACAGTAACCACTACAAATGGTAAAAGATCCAGATTTGCAAGGTACCATGCTCTACTGCATAGAGCACTAAACCACATGTTAATATTATAACAAACTTACATTTTGCTATTTTGAAATTTTACGCATCAATTTTTGCAAATCAGAGATGCAGGTGCAAATGTGAATTGAAGAGCGTGCATGCACTACTTTCAAAACTTAAAACGCCTTTTTATGTATTAGCTCCTTTTTCTCAAGGTACGGATTTGGGGAAGGTAAAACACCTTTTAAATCATTCCTTATTGTGTTGTTCTTTCACTTTTTTAAAAACTTAATTTAGAAAGTAATGTCATTTGAAAACAGTGTTCTCTGATTTACTCCTGAGTCATACATTACTCGGTTTATTTATATTGTAACAGGAAGCAGAATTTCTGTTATATTTTAGGTTTTTTATACAGAATACATTTTTAGAGTTTGATGGCAGGTATTTTAGATTTTGACAATAAACTAAATACCCATCATTTTAGAGATAGAGAAAAAGGTAATTCCTCAGAAAGATCAGATTGCAAATTCATTTAAATCACTTAGAGAAGGACAAAGTGTACAGTTAAAGTGGTTCACAGTCATTTGAATACATATACTCAAATGTAATTGAGAATTGGTTTTTTTTTTTTTTAGCGAAACATTTTAAAAGTGTTCTTCAGAGTATATAAGGAGTTTTCAAAACAATTAGGAGGGGAAAAAGCAATGAAAAATGGGCAAAATATTAGAACAGACCCTTCACCAAAAAAGATATACGAAAGGGAAATACACCACTTGAAAAGATGCTTCACATCATTAATCATTAGAGAAATGCAAATTAAAACCTCAGTGAGATACTACCACATAGCTAGAATGAGGGAGGGAAAGGACTGTGCAAGTGTTGGTGAAGGTGAAGATGCTGAAAATACAGCTTTCATGCATTGCTGGTAGAAATGCAAATGGAAAAGCCACTTTGGAAAACAAATGTTTACAGTGGCTTTATCTGTAATCACCAAAAACTGCAAACACTCAAAGGGATCTTCTCATTGTCACACTTCTCAATACCAAGAGTTGGTTTTGAATAGTCTGTTAAAGCTTCTCAAGTTGTTCCACTAAGATATAGGGAATTGTATACCAAGGGAAGATAGATTGGGAACAAGTGTTGGAAATTTCTTTGAAAACTATTTTATCTTTTAAAACTCATATAGGGGTGCCTGGGTGGCTCAGTCGGTTAAGCGTCCAACTCTTGATTTCCCCTCAGGTCATGATCTCATGGTGATGAGATTGAGCCCCACATCTGCTCCATGCTGGGCCTGGAGCCTGCTTAAGATTCTCCCTCTCCCTCTGCCTCCCTCTTTCTCTCAAAAAAAAACAAAAAAAACAAAACAAACAAAAAAAAAACACCTCACATGAAGTTTTCTTTCTACTCCATGACAAATATATTCCTGTTTTCAATTATAAAAATGATTTTTCAAGCATGTACTAATTTACTTTCTTACTCCAAGTCTTTAAATACATTGCTAAATTGCTTCATTAATATTAAATCAGCAGTATGATGCACCATACTCATCCTTCCCATGGTTATACCAACTTCTTATCCTCCCACAAAGGCCAAATACTCCCAAGCTTTGCTTATGTTAGTTTGAAAAGTTTTTGCTAGCTTAATATACTGAGAGGCTATACTTTTAATAGAGTTGTATCTGTGATTCTCATAGAGTTTTGTCTGTTTTATTTATTGCTAGAGTCCCAGTCCCTAGAATAGTAATATGTTAATATGCTCAAATACAATCACTATACAATGAACAAAACAAAGGCAAATAATAAGCACATGGATAAATATAAAAAGTACAAATTAAGTTTGAAATACCATTTCATGAGTGCTAAGGTTGCAAAATATTTCTAAATCCTGCCAACTAAATTTGAATAATTCCTTGATATTAGTACTGAAGCTGGTATAATCCTTTTGGAAAGCAATACTGAGCAAAAGCCATAAAGATGTGCATAGCCTATGACAGACATTTTATCTTAATATACTGTAATTCAATGTAAGCAAAAAAGTTGTCATTTAGTGCTTATAGTATTATATTACATTAAAACCCCACTTTGGAAGTTTTCACATTTTGAAATTTGTCTAATGTTTATTTATTTTTGAGAGAGACAGACAGAGCATGAGCAAGGGAGGGGTAAAGAGAGAGGGAGACACAGAATCCAAAGCTTGCTCCAGGCTCTGAGCTGTCAGCACAGAGCCCTACACGGGGCTTGAACCTGCAAACTGTGAGATCATGACCTGAGCTGAAGTCAGACACTTAGCTGACTGAGCCACCCAAGTGCCCCAGATTTTAAGACTAGTTTGAATGGTTCATCATCAGAGAAGAACAATTATACAGCTAGTAGAAATAGTATAATATTAAGGCAATGCAATTAAATGACTATTACATTACTGGGCCCTTCTAGGTGTTGAGCATACATTCATCTTAGGCAATATTCACAACTTGTATAATTGTAACAATCCTTTGAGGTAGGTACTATTATTTTCATCCACTTTATAAATGGGAAAAATAGTGCACCAAAAGATTAACTTGTCCAAGGGCATATAATGGCAGAACCAAGATTGGAATTAGAAACCAAGCTTCCAGTCACTCTACTACCCTACTATCCATGAGCATTCCAACTATCAGTATAGTATATACTATAGACATAGTATAATGTAGAGCAAAGAGCTAGTAGCAGAACTGTATGATTAATATGTTATTCGTATACATAAGAACTCAGGGTATGTGTGTATGTGGGTATGTGTCTAACATTATAGAAAATGGTCTATGGACTACACACCACAAACTGTTTAACAGTGTATCACTTTAGAGAAAAGGATGAGATGGGAGCAGGATGGGCTTTAACTTTTTCATTTTATATGTAAAGTGAATGTACTTTTATATTATCTGACTTTTTAAAGCATAAACTCTTGTTTATTTTTTAATTTTAAAAAATGAGCTGCCAATAGAAGGAAATAGTGTAACTATGGTATATAAAACGACATTGATAATGCTAAGTAAGTATGCTTTGGCAGAAATGATGAAACAAAATATTATGTGCTCCATCTGAAAACAAAACTCAGATTCAGATATCTTGTAGGGACACCTGGGTGGTTCAGTCAGTTAAGTGTTGGACTCTTGATTTCTGCTCAGGTCATGATCCCAGGGTTGTGGGATTGAGCCTTGCATTGGGCTGTGCACTGAACATGGAGCCTGCTTGAGATTCTCTCTCTCTCCCTTTGCCCCTCTCTCCTGTTCACATGCTCTCTCTCTAAAAAACAAAACAAAAAAACCCTACATCTTGAATATATAATTGTCTGCTCCAACCTCTCTCTCCCCACCACCAATATATTTTGGTAATCTGTACTTTACATTTAGGATGCTATTTTAAGTTTGATGGAAATTATAAGTAGAAATCATACTGTTATAAGCAGCTATGGAATTCTTAGTTTGGCTTTTAAAGGTAAAAAAAAAAAGTCGTTGATCTGCAAGAAAAAAAAAACTAAGAGAAAAAATGTTTTAAAGTGTCCTTATTTCAGGAGATGGGTAGGGGGGATGGATTAAATAGGTGATGGAGATTAAGGAGTGCATTTGTGATGAGCACCGGGTGTTGTATGAAGTGTTGAATCACCATATTGTATACCTGAAACTAATATTACACTCTATGTTAACTAACTGGAATTTAAACAAAAATTAAAAAAAAAAATAAGTGTCCCTATTTCAAACCAATATCCTTTGCTCTACTCTTTTGTGGTAAATGGCCACCCAAAGATATCCGTGTCCTAATTCCCAGAACCTGTGAATATAATACCTTCATGGCAAAAGGGACTTTGCAGGTGTGATTAAAATAAGAGTCTTGACCTGGGGAATTCAGTTTGGATTATCCAGGTGGATCCAGTGTAATCACAAGGGTCCTTAAGAGTAGAAGAAGGAGGGACACCTGGGTGGCTCAGTCAGTTGAGCATCTGACTTCAGCTCAGGTGATGACTTCACAATTCGTGGCCCAGTGCCATATCCAGCTTTGTGCTGACAGCATGGAGCCTGCTTCAGATTCTTTGTCTCCCTCTCTCTCTGCCCCTCCCCTGCTTGCTCTCTCTCAAAAATAAACGTTAAAACAAAAAAAAAAAGGAAGAAAGAAGCAGGAGAAAGAGAGAGATTTGGAGATGTTATGTGTTAGCTTTGAAAATGGAGAACAGGGTCATGAACCAAGGAATGTAAGCAGCCTGTAGGAGCTATTAAATAAATCAAGGAAATGGATTCTCCTCTAGAGCCTCCAGAAAGGAACACAACCATGCTGACACCTTGATTTTAGCCCAGGCAGATTCTTGTGGAACTTCTGACTTCCAGAATTTTAGGATATTAAGTTTTTACTGTTTTAAGCCACTGAGCTTGTGGTAATTAGTTATAGCAACAATAGGAAACTACACCTCTGAAATTTTCAACATTTTTAGCCTGTGGTAATAAAAGTAGTGCTTTCTTTTCAAAAGGTAATCTTTCATGGCATTCAAATTTTAGCACTTATTTACAACAAGTGAGCCTAATAACTGAGGATTCAAAATGAAGAATAGGAACTCCAAATTAAGAGTACTCAGAGCATTAAACAAGAGAAATAATTTACCAGATACCCCAAAATCCTTAAAGCAGGACTATTGCTTATCTATAGGAAACATGACATGTGCCAAGATACGAAGGTTATGTGCTTCTCCTCTTTAATTCTAAGCTTTCTACCTTTTTAATTTTATTAACTTCCACTTTATCAGGGACAATATCTTGTTTTTCTTTTGTTTTTGTTTTTGTTTTTGTTTTCAGCTTCCCCTACTCTCCTGGCTTAGGACATCCAGGAACTCCCAAATGGAACAATGAATTTGGAAGATTTGGAGGGAATTTGTGGTTATTGAAGATCATTACTGGCATTTAGTGTGCCAGTTCTACTAACAGAAAACTCTTTTCATGTTTGAAACAGTTCTGCACAAGGAAGAATTATCCTGACTTCCATTCAACATTCAACCCACACTAAATGATAAACCTGATTATATTTAAGCCCAGAATCAACTGTTTTTACTTATAAACACAAGTGCACACGTGTTTGGGTCTTTTTGCAGTTTTAAAATACACTGAATATTTCCAAAAGTACAACTACTATGTAAGCCAGAGGAAGGTTGTGTTTTATTTTGTTCAGACTTAATCAAGAGTTGTTTCTCCATTTTAGAAAATCACATCACTGAGGGTAACTCAGCTTAAGGGTTTAAGACAGAAATGGAGCCCACCAATATCTATGTTTCTAGCTATTTTCATAGCGATTCTACATATATATCAGCTGGATTTTATTATAAATCTCTTCTGTTTCTCCTCCGTATTATAGGGAGAACATTAAATTGATTTTTTAAAAATTTGTAAGTTATCTATTAATATCACTTTAGTAGGGTATAAGGAGTAGAATATATGGTTATAAAAAGGGGACACAGGCTCTGGTAGTTTTGAAAATATTGATCTAAATCGATTCATTCATCCATCTGTCCCTCCCTCCCATAACCCGGTGTCTGCTATCTTCCCTTCTTCCCTTTCAGGCAAACTTCAAAGGTGTCTTGACGTGGCTATCCCATCAGTCTTCAGTCCTAGTGTAATCTAACCTTTACCACCATGCAGTGGAATTGTGTCTGTAAAAGTCACCAAACCCTGTTAAATCCAATGGACACTTGAAGAAAGAAATTCAATTTCATTTTACTTGAACTTACTATAGCATTTGACTTTATTACTTCCTTTTATTTGAAACTTTCACCCTTGTTTTCCGTGACCTCACCTCCATGATTTCCTTACCTCAGACTGTTTTGGAAGTCTCTCTTCTGCCAGCTCCTTAAATGTTGGCATTCTCCCAAATTGCATTTAGCTGTCTTCTCACTGTACACTCTCTTCCTAGACTAGAATTCACTCCCTTTCTACCAATCTGGAATTACTCCAGTATCCTATTCCAAATTAGTAGGACTACCATCCAGCCTCTCAACTCCTAACCTGAGAGTCTGGATTCACTTTTTACTGTCTCTGCAATATCCTCTCCTTGACATGCCCACAGCCAGTGGGTCAGTTCAGGCTTCCATCTCTCACCAATTATAGCAAGACTTTTTTTTTTTTAATGTTTATTTATTTTTGAGGGAGAGAATGTGAGCTGGGAAGGGGCAGAGAGAGAGGGAGACAGAGGATCGGAAGCCAGCTCTGCACTTTAAGACCTCAGAGCCCAATTCAGGGCTCACATTCATGAGTCCCGAGATCATGACCTGAGTTGAAGTTGGACACTTAACCAACCCAGGCACCCCAATTACAGCAAGTCTTTTAACTGATCTCTCATCCTCTAGGCTTGTCCAATTCACTGTATCCTCTCTACTTGGCCACCTGAGGGATTTTTTAAAACACAAATCTGTTAAAAATTTTTTTTCTAATGTTTATTTATTTTTGGGAAAGACAGAGACAGAGCATGAGCATGAGCAGGGGAGGGGCGGAGGGAGAGGGAGACACAGAATCCAAGCAGGCTCCAGGCTCTGAGCTGTCAGCACAGAGCCAGACTCAGGGCCAGAACCCACGAACCATGAGATCATGACCTGAGCCAAAGTCGGATACTTACAACTGAGCCACCCAGGTGCCCCTAAAACACAAATCTATTTAACTTCTAATATCTGCCTTGGGAAAGTTTCAGCTTCTAGCTGGAGTCTCAAAAAACCCTTCTCATTTTGATATTTGGGATCACCTTGCCTATTTTCGAACTATATTTACTTTTAAAGTAATTATGGCTACAAAACATATTTTGAATAACATTAGGACTTGGCAACATAACGGTAATAGTATAGCTCATAAAAGTTAGGAAGTAGCAGGGGCGCCTGGGTGGCGCAGTCGGTTAAGCGTCCGACTTCAGCCAGGTCACGATCTCGCGGTCCGGGAGTTCGAGCCCCGCGTCGGGCTCTGGGCTGATGGCTCAGAGCCTGGAGCCTGTTTCCGATTCTGTGTCTCCCTCTCTCTCTGCCCCTCCCCCGTTCATGCTCTGTCTCTCTCTGTCCCCCCCAAAAAATAAATAAACGTTGAAAAAAAAAATTTAAAAAGTTAGGAAGTAGCATGGGAGGAACTCACGATTTATGAGTTCGAGTTCTGCATAGGGTTCTGTGCTGATGGTGTGGAGCCTGCCTGAGATTCTCTCTCTCCCTCTCTCTCTCTGCCCCTCCCCCACTTTCTTTCTTCTCTCAAAATAAACTTTAAAAAAATAAAATAAAAATGAAATAAAATAAAACTGATGACTCAATAAGACTTAAGTATATTATATGAAGTTAGAAGATGACCTAAAAATGGCAAGGGAATTCATCTTTCATAATGGAGGAATCAAATACTGTCTAACGTTGATAAATCAAGAGATTAGACCTGTTATGGAGGTAACCACCAAAATAGAAATAGTTGATTTAGCAATTGAGATGAAGGAACTGGGTGTCTTTCTATCTAGTTTTGAATTTTTTTTAAGTCAAATACATTCATTGCTTTGAGAATAACTTTTTAAAAAGGAATACAATTAAGGCCCATTTCAATGAAAACTTTTATAGAATACTTTTTCAGCTATTGATTTAATTTCTCTAATTATTTCACTGCACCAAAAAATAAATTTAATAACATTGTAAAGTTTATTATACTAAAGACATAGCCAAATCACTTGCCATAAGATCACAAAATGAAATAGTCTTAATTTGAAAAGCAAGCTTGGGGGCACCTGGTGGCTAAGTTGGTTAAGCATCAGACTCTTGATTTTGGCCCAGGTCATGATTTCACGGTTTGTGAGTTCGAGCCCTGCGTCAGGCTCTTCCCTATCTGCCCCTTCCCCCAACTCTCTCTCTCTCCCTCAAGATAAATAAAAAACACTTTTAAAAATCTTAAAAAAAAAAAAAAAGAAATATTCCAAGTGCAACTTTTACATTGGTTACTAGTCACTTAGGCAGTCCTACTGCTACATGGACACAGAGGAAATGACAAATACCATGACAGGGCCATGAGAAGCTAGAGGAAGAAATGGAACTAATCTTCCTATAATCCTGGTAATGCTGGAGAAAAAAGCAAATAATTGAGGGTTTCTAGCTCCTAATTTGATTCTTTCTTGACTATTTTGCTAAAATTTTTGTTATACATCCATGCATCTTATTTATACTGGTCATATTCAGTAGCAAAGATACCTTTTAGTTTCAAAGGATAGGCTCATATTCTCAAGTTGGTTTTATGCACTGAATTTAGAATCTCATTCTGCTACAGTGTGTTTCCTTTTCCTTAGCAACCCTATTTGCACGAGCTTTCTCAAACTTTTTCGTCCCTATCCATTAAACTGGATCACCACCCTCTTACAGGAAGGATTTGGGGTCTAAAGGGTGGCAAACATAAACGTCACACTTAATTTTGTTTGATTCACTGCCCTAAAAAATATTTTTGGTAATACTGAATCTTGCCAATTTGATTTTTAAACATCATATTAATTCTTTTGATCTCGAATGACATCACTTCTAAGGAATCCTTCTCTAAACCACTAGTAGGTCAGGTTAGTTCCTCCTGTAGTGTAACCCTCACCACCAAGGGATGCCCATGCTGACAAGTGAGCTTGTTTAAATGACTCCTTCACTAAAGATTATGATGGCAGGAAGTAAGTCTTTCTTACCATTTTATTATTTCTTATGTGTAGCAAAGTACCTGGCACATAATAGATTTCATAGAAATGTTTTCTAGGGGAAATGCAAGTAACCATGAGGGAACTGGACTTTCATCTAACCAATGATTCTCAAATTTACCCAGATCAATTATCTAAGAAATGTGGAAATCCTTCTCTAAAGCACCTCCCAATTTGGAGAAGGAAAATCCAAGAACTTGGGGTAGAGGATTGAGGTTCAGGAAGGGAAATTGTAGGAAGTGAAATTAAAGCCAGGTGGTACACACATTGAAATGATTTCAAACCAGGTTGGCGTACCTGAAAACGAGCTAGATTTAACAATAGACGTTTTTATAGACCTATGTGACCACCAAATTTTACTTGGCCACCTATTAAGTCCAGGACCTTGGGTTACTACCTAACCTACTTGAGTCTGTGTCCTGAAAGATGAAGACAATGGCGTTACCCAACCACAAAGAGTTGTTTTGAGGGTTTAACTAATTTTACATGTTGTGGTTCATCTATTGTCTGGATATAGGGAAATGGTCACTAAATGATAGTTATGAATGTGTTTATTGCTTGTCTCCATCATTGGGATGTAAGCTTCTACATGGGCTTTGTCTCATTTAGAATTGTTTCCCCAGTTCCTAGAACAGAAGCTTGGCTTTTGATCAGTGCTTAATAAACAGATTAAATGAATGAATGATTCAAGTATAATGTTGATTCCATAAATCAAATATAAAAATAAGTCATTATTTTACAGGTAGACCTCATACTATACGTGTTTCTTTCTATACATGGAACTGACAAACAGGAATAATCCCCCCAGATTCCCACACAGTTTGTTTTAGATGAAGATTTATGTGGTCTGACAAATGGACCAAAGACAGGTTTAGTTCCAACAAGGGAAGAGTACAGGTTTAAAAAAAAATTGTTTATTATTATTTTTTTTTTAATTTTTTTTTCAACGTTTATTTATTTTTTGGGGGGGACAGAGAGAGACAGAGCATGAACGGGGGAGGGGCAGAGAGAGAGGGAGACACAGAATCGGAAACAGGCTCCAGGCTCTGAGCCATCAGCCCAGAGCCCGACGCGGGGCTCGAACTCCCGGACCGCGAGATCGTGACCTGGCTGAAGTCGGACGCTTAACCGACTGCGCCACCCAGGCGCCTATTTTGAGAGCAAGAGAGAGAGAGAGAGAGAGAGAGAGAGAGAGAGAGAGAGAGAGAACAGGGGAGGGACAGAGAGAAGACACAGAATCTGAAGCAGGCTCCAGGCTCTGAGCTGTCAGCACAGAGCTGGATGCAGGGCTCAAACTCCCAGAACACGAGATCATGACCTTAGCTGAAGTCAGATGCTTAACTGACTCAGCCACCCATGTGCCCCAGGAAAGAGTACAGGTTTAAAGAACCTGTAAGTTTTTCATCTCAATATACCATATACAGTTTAGGAAATCAATTAAAGACTTACTTCATTTTTCTGTATACATTTTTAATGATTAGAAACAATCAACTATGCAGTCATAATTGCAGTTACTGGGGTCTGAAAAAGCCAGTCAATAAAAATAAAATCCATATTGAACTGTCATGAGTAGGATGTTTATCTCATTTTATTCACTGAAGTTTTTGAGAGCTTCCAACTATACGGTATGTGACCAGTGGGATGCATGTACAAGACCTCAAGTCCAAGTTTGGGACAAGTGTAGCCAGCCAAAGCATAAAGCAAAGCTAATTGTTTAGTTTACTTGGAGCCCACACCAATGTCACTTGTCCCATAAGCACTAGATCATCAGCAAGTGAGCCCATGATGACATGGTCAGCAGAACAAGAAGGTAACAACTGTAGAACCAAAAGATTATAGTAGAAATGGAGGCCTTGAGAGGCTCCATGACTTGCCTTAGGTCACAGAACAAGTTAGTGAGAAGCACAAGACTGTCAGTTCTCCAGATTTTCAGTATTGCATGTGGTCATAAAGCTCTTGCATAAATATTTGAACATACAAACCATTCAGTTTTTAGCCCATTAACCATATATCACAAATAAAGCAGGTTTTAACCTAACAAAACGAACTATTTAAATAATGTGTCCTGTATATGAGGATTTATCCCTTTTAGATGGCAACTGAACTCTACTGAATTACTGTGATATGTAAATAACAGTAATAGTAAACATTTGAGTGTTTATGTCAGGCACTATTCCAATCATCTGATAAGTATTAACTCTTTTAATCCTCACAACCACCCCAGGAGTAGATATCCTCATCATCCTCCTAGAGAGGAAAATGAAGCATAGAGCGATCATACCATAAGCAGCATGCCCAGACTCAGTTCTAGAAGTCTAGTGTCTGAGACTCTGCTCTCACTAAGTTAAACAGGTCTAACAAATTGGATATTAAACATACATATTAAAACTTCAAAGTAAGTATGTCATGTTGATTGCTAAGCTATACAAATGTTACTATTTTCTTTATTTCCCTTCATTTCATTATGTCTAACCAGTATTTTTTAAAAAAACAGCACAAAACTAAGTTCTGTCTTTATTGGAACATGTCTGTTTTGTCTTCAAATATTCAGTAAGCGTTCCATAACCCAATTATGTAAAATGCCTAAAGAAATTTTGCTCATTCTTTTCTAATTGAGTCCACTTCATTTCCATTGAGATCACATTAAGGGGGAAACTTCTGTCCCTATATGATGTCCCACTAAAAGTTTAGAAAAGACTTTATTATAGTAAGAATTCCTTTATAAAACTGAACTATATTTTCATGCATTATATTATTAAAGTATAATTCCAGGAAACTAAAGAATAAAAAATTATTTTAAAAAGCTACTGTGGAGAAGTCGAGGGGAAAATCAGTATGTATTAACTTATAGTTTTATTAATATAAAAGAAAACTTCAAATACTGTACAGTGTGAGGTGTGCTGTAGAACACTATATAGTTATAATACACTATTACCAATTATTTATTACTCAAATGTAATATATACAGCAACCACAAAATCAGAAAATAATGGGTAACAGCCAGTGCCTTAGGGATGATAGAACATTTATACTATTTAATTGAGCAATTAAAGCACTAGCTATGTGATTTTTCTAAATCTTTACATTACCACTTATTTTTACATATTCTAAAGAGTATTTCTCTCCAAAAAGTAGACTCTCCAGCTCTTGGCACTAATTCTTAAAGTCAAATAAACCTGAAATATTGATAACCTTTTCACTCTTTTATTGCCCTATCATAGGCATAAAAGGCTCAGGGACTTGTGCATTCTAAAGAAAAATATGCAATACCTTCAAATTTTAAATACTAAGTAATTGATACTCACAAGCAGATAATATCAACTAAAACTTTTTTTTTTTACTAATTTTCCTTTTCTTTTACAAGAGAATAATCATTGTATTAATATTATACTACAAAAGCATGTAGACTCCATAATTTAAAAAATTAAATGTCAGATATACAAGTAATGGCATTTTCTCCAATAATTCACAATTTTTTACAATTTCTGCTATTTTGGAACAAACGTTAAAATTCCCACAATTTAATTAACATTAAATATGAATTGAAACACAGTATCTCAAAGAATTATTAAGAATGGCAGAACTTACAGTTAACTATAAATCTTACAATAGCTCCGCTTTGTTATTTTATTTCTTAAGTAAACATTCTACTGTGGTATGTTTTCAAGTGAATAGTTCTCTTTTGCAAATTAATTTCTTATATTGTGAAGAGCCTTGAGAATGTACAATTTTGTTATATAATCTTGAACTGTAGGATATATCTACTCAACTTATGTAGAGTATGTATCTCACTACTGCTATGATAAGGGTCATTTTAAATTCGTATCAAATGCAGCTTAATTCAATTTTGCAAAGGCTTCTAGGAAAATCTTAATATGGAGATCTTGTTTTGGGAACCATGAAACTCTCAGTATCTACTCTGCAGTATTTTAAGTGTGGGCCAACTGAAATTCCTATTGAAAAATGAAGACAAAATTGTACTGATATTCTGAAATAAACACAGTATTAGATATTGTCACTATATTGATCAAAGCATAATTAATGACAGAAGTTACGAGTTTACTTCATAGCTAAAGATTAGTAATTAGCGAGTTCTAAATTTTTAAGAAAATGTTCACTAGCAGTCAGTATTAGTAGGCAGCTCCATAAAGTAATAGTTATAAATTGTGCATTTAGTAGCTAACATGTGATGTCAGTACAATTCTCAAAAACCTGTCATTAGTAATATATGAATTGCTAGCAAGTGATCTTCCCTGAGGTAAGAGACCATACACAAAAGTCTGCTCATTTCAAATCAAGTTAGATACTTAAAAAGAATGGCAATAGGGACCTGTGGCTGGGATTCACAGATGCATTTCAGATTGATGTCTTAATTGCAAGCAGTAGGCTTGATTGTGAAAACCAAACTAAAAATCATCAGAAGATATAAAGCAAATTTCACAGTCAATAGCATTTGCTAAATTTCTCTCAGGTCTTCATTCTAACATTTTCCAATAAAATACTTGAAACATAGTGAAAGGGGAAACTTGGGCTTACTTTTTAACCAGTTCCTGAGTAAACATTCTCTTGGAGTTCATTATATTCTAGCTTATAATATATGGCAGTGTCTTGTTTTCTTCAATTTCAACCAGTTTGTCATTACCACTATTCTAAACATACACCATCTTCAACTCTACTTGGACTTTTGGTCATCATTTCAAACTTGGTATGACTACTTATAAAATGTATTACTGAAGAGAAAAATTTACAATTTTACTTTAAGTTTCAGTGAAACATCGCAAATAGAATTTAATTATAAGATTGAGTTATGGTTATGTTACATCTAGGGCTAAAAAAAATATTTTAACGATTTATGATCTCTAGCTTGAACTCAAAGTTGTGGTGACCACAAATGGCAGTACTAAAAAATAAGAAGTCTGTGGTCATGTATTTGATTATGATAACCATATGGAAGGACAAAGGATGAAAATTAAGCACTTAAATTCTTTCTAAAACTTGTGAAGATGATACCTGGCCCACTTCTCAAAACCTGCTAGTTACTCCACCCAAATTTCAACAAATTTAAAATAATTTCAGAAAATCTGACCACTCTCAAAATCAAGCCTTTTATTCTTTATCAAGGGAGAACCCAAACTATTATAATATTCATACCTAACTGGCTTCTAAATAGCATTGCTGTGGCAAGAGAAATTAATAGTGTTATCAGAGTTTAAAGCCCTTCTTCTAATGTTCACAGGTGCATTCTAATTTGACTAAATGCAAATATTTAATATAATAGGAAGATAAAATTTATTCCTGACACTTTTACTTTATGCTGTGAGAGTGTATTTCTCAGTTATTAACTAAACATGCCAAGCCACAGGTGAAGAAAATATTTGTTAAAGAAAAGGTGATTATATCATTTACCTGGAAGCAGTGCATCTGCTTGCTAAACAGTTTTCCTGTATTTAAACTAATAAGAAAAAGCCAGTTTCAGTGGGTGAAAGAGCCCAAAAATAATTATAGTGGTTAGTGATAGTTCTAATTTCTAGTTTTATACCCAGAAGCCACCTATACTAACTAAATAATTATTTGGTAGCTGCAGTTCTTTATGCAAAACGAGTGCACAATATAAAAGTCCTAAATTTTCCTGCTAGGTATTAAGATAATTGAAACTAAATTTAGAAGAAAAGAGATAAAATATGGTTTAAAATGTGATGTGATAAAACCCAAATATATATCTTGCTCAGATATCACTTGCAAAATGTCTAGATTCTCCATTCTTTCCTGATTCAAAATGGAGTAGTTCATTTAGTAAGTGGATTAAGTCAGAAATACTTTCATAGAAAGAAATCTAAAACCTCCCTTCTTTGGAAACACAAGTCAAAGTACTGTATATATATTCCTTAATAAATCAACAGGTTGAAATTTTGAAACACCTGATAATATTACTTTCTGATGAACATTTTCTTAGACTGAAAACACAGTTCTGTATCTGTTACATGTGCAAACAGAGACAGCCAGGCTTTGAATGCTCTAGATAAGAGATTGTATTAACATACATTTTGTCTTTCATCCATTCAAATTCAACTTAATTTCAGTGAACAAAGGAAAAAGATGGATTGAAATGTACATTTCAGAATACAGCTTTGCAGAATAGGATAAAATAGTGCAATACCAATCTCAGGATAAACATTCTTTGTCTTTAAGGTATAATAAGCATGAAAGCTGCTTCTTGAGGAAACTGGCACTAAAGATTTGATGAATACACTATTTAAGCAAATGCCCAGTTGATCAGGGTATGATGCAGTAAAATTTGCATCCAAATCCAAGTGAAGCCAACAAATAAAGAAAATTTTATGGATGCTAAGGGAAAAAAGGAAACATTTTTGGTTCAAAGGGGCTCAAAGACATTTAGCATATACAAGCTTAAATACCATTGATCAAAATTGTAGAACAATGTAACTCATTCATAAAGATAAATTCTTATATATAAATTCTCTGTGAATCTGACAAACTCTGAAAATTAGAGATTAACTACTGCTACCATTATTTTCATATTTTCTACCACACTTTGAAATCAACTTTTCTGCAAGATTAAAGAAAAAAATTCAGTGGTACTTGACCAGGCCAGGATTAAAAAAATAATGGTAACATATTATCAACAACAGAGCACACAATTGGCTGTGTTGGCTCAGACAGCAACATTACTGAATCACATTGACTTTATCATTCTAGAATAGATATTTTCCCCCTAGCCTTGCTTAAATCAGCAAAATGTTATATCATTACACTCTATTCTCAAGGTATTTTTCATCAAGAATACGTATCTCTATGAATGTGTTTATGCTCATGGAAATGTCAGGATCCCAGTATCTAATAAATCTTTCTATGAATTTTAAGATACAATTTAGTTCAGATAACCTTCAAATTTACATAAATCTTTTGACACTCTAATAAATATGTGGAATGGTTATCTTGATGACATCAACATTAGCAAAATCTCATTTCCCCCTAGTTCTATCCTTTTCAGAAATCAAACATTAGCAAGAGAATTTTCATGTTTGAAACATTAAGACTTCCATGGAATTAAAGTTACAAAAACTTCCAATGAACCACATGTATGGAAGAAACTCATCTCAGCAGATCTAATAACTAATTTATAGGAATTCAGAGCCAGCCTGGGCAGCAGTATATTAAAAGCTATTGCCAATCACACACTTGCTGTCATGCACTGAATAACAAGATATAATCTTTGAATTATATACGTACAAGATTTTTTATGACTAATTGAGTTATGTGGCCCAGCCAACAAATGTTACATATTCACAATAAACATTCTGCCTTTATTATTAGCCTCTAAATAAATCAAGAGTGATCCATTGGCTCAGTTGTGTTTGTCATTTCAGCATCTTGGCTATCCATCTCTTCAGGCTCCTCCACTGAATTTCCCTTTTGTGCTTTTGACCTTGTGGCAAATGCTGCTCCCAGTGCCTCTGCCACACAGCTATCAGTTGTTTCTATATTCAAATTTTCAGTGCCACCAGTTAAGGAAAAAGATTCAGGTAAGCCAGTCTGAAGACTCCCAGACTTCACAGAAGAACTCACAACTTCTGCTTTCCTTTGAGGAAGATCAGATGGTGGCTGCTCTGTACTTTGATCCCGCAAGTGCTTGTCCATTGAAGCCTGGATAGAAGAAACCATTTCCTGCAATTTTTTTCGCTGGGCCTCAACCAAATCAGGATCAAGCTGCCTGCTGTCTCTCATTGTAACTACTCCAGGAGCTATTCGAATAAGCTCACTATTACTAGGAGCAGCTGTGAATACAGAAGGCTCTATTTTAATGGAACTAGTACTAAAGTCTGTCCCTGTGTTATGCTTCCGTACAACTGGGGCTTCCCTAGCTCTTGAATCAAGGTGTGGGTTACTGGATGCAGTTCCTAGAGAATGCCCTTTTCCCTGAAAGGCAGTTACGTTATGAAGCTGCTCAGATTTCTTTTTCACTACTCCACCACTACCTAGTTTTAATAGCCCATGTGAGGGACTGGATTCTCTACTTCTTGTAGTAGCCTCTGCTCGAACCTGACTTACAGCCTCTTTAACTAAATCTTCAACATCAGGACCGATGGGGAAATGTCCTGCAGCATCCACACACAACTCCAGTCTATCTTCAGAAGCATTATAGACAAAGGTTTTGCCAGGCAGATGTGGAAAAGTACAATGCTTGCCATCAGCCATACCTAAAGAAGGGGGGAAAAAGGTGTTTAACATATTAAAATCTTACTTAAAAAGTGTAGTAAAGACCATTATAGTTGAAATAGTGAATTTGCAACAATAGCCAGATCAGTTTTGAAAAACAAAACTAATTTAAAAATAACTCATTATATTTATTAATAGAATTTGACACTACTAAACAAAAAGAAATATAACAGACCTTACTGTAGTTCCCCAGGGGACTTTTTTTTTTCTTTTTTTAAAGACCATCATTAACCTATTACAAAGTTAGGAAAAGGGCTTGCAACAAACAACTGAGTTATGGGAAAATACTAGCAAAATTAGTAAAACAACTGCTTACAGTAAAGCAGTTAGAAAATATATTTTTATTTACTAAAACTCAAATTTAAAACTCAGCAAAAATACTTATAAGGGCAAAGTGTTGCACAAATAAGCTGCACATTGTGAATTACAATTAAAAAATCATAAGTAATTCTACTGAATTACAGAATACCAGAATAAAAGTAGTTTTCTCAGCATACCTTAGGTACATACTTTTCACAAATATAAAAAAATATGTACTTTCAAAATAAGATATCCCCTAGTTAAAGTAGTAATTATGAGAGCACATTCAGGAAAGCTAAAAAAGAGCTAAAAGATCTTAATTCAATTCCTTTAAAAAAGGAATTATATTTCAGTTACTTCTCTTATTCTTCTCTGGTAAGTCACAATCACCAAAATAAGCCTGACTTATAGATGCTCCTGCGATTTACTTCTGATCGTCAACTAATACAGCAACAGAAGAACTTGAAAGCAGCTTCTCTTTCTTTTCTAGTTGAGGGTCTTGACCGCACTATATGGCATTCCAAAACTGTATATTCTTTCCAGCGTACATGTAAGAAATATGTGTGTGTTTTAAACTATCCAATATTCCTACATTTTAAATTTGTTACTCAGAGTATACTCCAAGTATACAAAAATAGGGGTATAAAACCAAAGATTTTCCATGTTAGCAACAACAAAAGAAAGATGAAGTATAGAACTCTCAACAACATGTGATGAAAATGGTATGTTTATGGCAAAATATAAAGGCAAAAGCAAACTAGTTTAAAATGAATGAAACTATTAGTAAGTGCTGTAGAAACACAGAGGTGTAGGGTTAATGAATTCAAGAATGCTTAGTGGGCATTTAGGTAGTCTCCAGTTTTGTAGGTTGTTAAGAATAGTTCTTCCTGGGGCGCCTGGGTGGCTCAGTCGGTTGAGCGTCCAACTTCGGCTCAGGTCATGATCTCACAGTCTGTGAGTTTGAGCCCAGCGTCAGGCTCTGTGTGCTGACAGCTCGGAGCCTAGAGCTGCTTCGGATTCTGTGTCTCCCTCTCTCTCTGCCCCTCCCCAGCTCATGCTCTCTCTCTCTCTCTCTCTCTCTCTCTCTCTGTCAAAAATCAATAAACATTAAAAAAAAAAAAGTTGTGGGGCGCCTGGGTGGCGCAGTCGGTTAAGCGTCCGACTTCAGCCAGGTCATGATCTCGCGGTCCGGGAGTTCGAGCCCCGCGTCAGGCTCTGGGCTGATGGCTCAGAGCCTGGAGCCTGTTTCCGATTCTGTGTCTCCCTCTCTCTCTGCCCCTCCCCCGTTCATGCTCTGTCTCTCTCTGTCCCAAAAATAAATAAACGTTGAAAAAATAAAAATTAAAAAAAAAAAAAAAGTTGTTTAAAAAAAATATATAGTTCTTCCTCCCTCCACTGAAAAAAAGCTACAGAGTGGTTCTAATGTATCTCACTGAATATTCCAAATAACCAAAGAAAAGAACGAAACTGCAAATGAATAAATAACATATAGTAATTTTAAACACTCATTTCAGCAGAAGTATCCATTAATACAAATCCAACTAGAATTTCCTCTTGACAGAACATTTTTGGCAGAGATAACTGACAAAAAGAGACAAAGTTTAAAATCAGAGATGTGGTCTAAAAAGTGCCTTTCAGGCCACAACCCTGGAGTCAGTTTATTACCAATCCCCTCCCTCAAAGATCTGTAAAACTTGGCATGAGAAACAAAGGTAGCAGAGAAGGGAATTTTGAATGGTTAAGTCCAGGGATGACCCTAGGCAAAACTTTTCAAACATTCATTTCAGTAGATAACATCTATTGAGTCTCACTATGTGCCAGGAACTAAAACAGACCCTGAAGATTCAAATAAAATGTAATTCTTAGGAGACAGATACAAACAGATCATTATAATACAATCAGGTAAATATATGACAGGCATACTACTCATTTCACTGATTTGAGGATTAAATGAAAAAACATGTAAAGCATATACCACAGACTGCCTAATATTAATCAGTCAGTCAAAGTTTTAATTCCTCTGTTAGATCGAAAAAGGTTTTGTAATTGTTTCCAGGCTGCTATTGTGATGCTTTTCCTTGACCCTCCCTGGAAAGAATCATAGTCCCACACATGTTCATCACAGTATTTTTTATAACAAAATACCAGAAACAATCTAAATAAGCTTTCAACAAGAAGAGAATGGCTAAGAAAATTATGGTCTATCTCCCTAATGGAAGTAATATCCAGCTATTAATAACTGACATAAATAAGAAACCTATGATGTTTCATATATATAGTTAAATGTGCATGAATAGCAGGAAACAAATCTAAGTACTATAATTACAATCTGGCCAAAACATATATGTATAAGATAAATATTTAAAAATTATAGGTGATGTTTCCCATTTCTATATTTTCTAAACCTTTATATTATTAAAAAAATTTAAATTGTATTAAAAAATCACTGCAAATATGTTAAGGGTTGTGACCCCTTTAAGCATAATTATTTACATTTTATATAACTTATATAGTCCTTTGAATTTTAAGAATCAAAGTGTATTAAAGTTCCTATATCACATATCAACAATTCCATCACACTGGATACACCAAAAAATGTGTATACTAATGTTTATAGCTACATTCTTCCTTATATCAAAAAACCCAAAATGCATCAGAACAGTAGATGAATAATATTAAAATGATACAATAGAATACTATGTGGCAGTGAACATGAATGTAGTTGAATCCATCAACATGAACGAATCTGAAAAAGTGTTGCATAAAAGAAGCAAATCACAGAGAATGTATACAGCACAATTTTCAATGTCCATTTTCACAAAGTTCAAACACATTATAAAGATACCTGTACAAGTTTTAAAACTAAATTTTTCATTCATGTCTGCATTTATCTCTATAGAAAGACCTGCATGGAAAATTACTATACTTTAAGCAAATTAACTTTAATTTTTTTTTAATTCATTTATTTTGAGAGAGGGAGAAAGAGAGAGAGGGAGGGGCTGAGAGAGGCAGAGAAGAATCCCAAGTAGTCTCCTCACTGTCAGCATGGAGCCCAATGGAGAGTTCAAACCCACGAACCGTGAGATCATGACCTGAACTTAAACCAAGAGTCAGATGTTCAACCGACTGAGCCATCCAGGCACCCCTTAAACAAATTAATTTTAAAATATCTATCCAAATATAAAGACTAGGAACATTAATAGTCTGGTTAATTAAATTGGGAAATATTCCTGTTCAAATGTAGATATAACCATCTATTTGTTAGAGTGAATTTGAAAAAAGTAAGAGAAGTATGTTCCAATTTTTGGAGGATATGGTTGTAAATTTTGGGGTGAGGAGGGCTTGATATACTTTGATTCTTTGACCACCAGATAATAACAATGATTTGCCACATAAATCTGTCCTAAAAAAAGGAGAGATCAGGGGCACCTAGCTGGCTTGGTTGGAGGAGCATGCAACTCTTGATCTCAGGATCGTGAGTTCAAACCACACGTGGGGTGTAGAGATAACTTAAAAATAAGTTAATTTAAAAAAAAAAGAGGTAAAACTTTGCCACAAATATTAGAATTGTATTTTGAACAGTAAAATAATTTTCTGACAATGACCCATTTCAAATGGCTGTTGTAGTCAAAAGAATTTTAATTATTCTGCAAATGCCAGCTGAAATTCTAATAATAATAACAAACATTAGCTAATTATTTATTAGGTGCCAGGCCCTTTGCTAACTGTTTCATGTGCAGGATCTCATTTGATCCTAACAATCTCTAGATTATAATATCCACTTACAAATGAAGAAACTGAGACTTAGAAGTCACACAGGTAGGGGCACCTGGGTGGCTCGGCAGGTTAAGTTTCAGACTCTTGATTTCAGCTCCGATCATGATCTCACGGTTTGTGAGTTCCAGCCCTATGCACTGACAGCGTGAAGCCTGCTTGGGATTCTCTCTCTCTTTCTTTCTCTCTCTCTCTCTCTCTCTCTCTCTCTCTCTCTCTCTCTCTCTCTCTCCCTCCCTCCCTCCCTCCCTCCCTCCCTCCCTGTCTCTCTTAATAAATAAAGTTAAGAAAAAAAGTTTAAAAAAACTTTTTAAAAATAGTAGTAATGGGAGTAAATGGTAGAACCAAAATTTGCTATCAGATGTTCTTACTTCAGAGCTCTAAACTACTTCCTAATAAGGATAAGTAACACCGGTAACATTTAAAAAACTATAATGGCTCTATTGAGAAATAATTCACATACAATTCACCCGTTGTAAGTGTACAAATGAATGGTTTTTTGTATATTCACAGAGTTGTGCAACTGTTACCACAATCACTTTTAGAACATTTTCATCACGCTAAAAAGAAACCCAAACCCATTAGCAATCATTCTCATTTTCTCCCCTTTCCCTAACTCCCAGCCCTAGGCAACACTGATTTCTGTCTCTCTAGGTGTGCCTATTCTTGACATTTCATATAAATGGAATAGAATGTGTGGTCTACTGTGACTGGCTTGTTTCCTGTAACATAATATTCTCAAGGTTCATCCATGATATAGTACATACCAATACTTCATTCCTTTTTATTTCTAAATAATATTCCATTGTATGAATATACTAAATCTCACTTATCCATTCATCAGTTGATGGAAATACTGGGTTGTTTCCACTTTTGACAGTTATGAATAGTGTTATTATGACCATCTGTGTACAAGTTTTGTGTGGACAAGTTTCATTTCTCTTGGTTATACACCTAAGAGTAGAATTGCTGGGTTGTAACCATGTTAAATCTTTTGAGGAACTGTCAGACTGTTTTCCCAACTCACTGTACCATTTTACATTCCTACCAGCAGTACGAGGGTTCCAGTTTCTCTACATCTCCTTGCCAATAGTTCTTATTATCTGCCTCTTTAATTATAGCCATACTAGTGAGTGTGAAGTACTACCTCGTTGTGGTTTTGATTTGCATTTCTCTGGTTAATGATGCTGAGCATCCGAACATCAGTTCATGTACTTACTGGCTGTTTATATATTTTCTTTGGAGAAACATCTATTCAGATTTTGCCCATCTTTTAATTGAGTTAGTTGCCTTTTTACTGATGAGTTCTTTATATTCTAGATGCAAATCTATTATCAGGTACATAATTTGCAAAAATTTTCTCCCATTCTGTGGGCTGTCTTTTCACTTTCTTGATGGTGTCCTTTGTAGCACAAAAGTTTGCTTTTTTTTTTTTTAACGTTTATTTATTTTTGCGACAGAGAGAGACAGAGCATGAACAGGGGAGGGTCAGAAAGAGAGGGAGACACAGAATCTGAAACAAGCTCCAGGCTCTGAGCAGTCAGCACAGAGCCCGACGCGGGGCTCGAACTCACATACCGCGAGATCGTGACCTGAGCCGAAGTCGGATGCTTAACCGACTGAGCCACCCAGGCGCCCCCAAAAGTTTGCTTTTTATTTTCCTACTTTTTTCTTTCGTTGCTTGTACTTTTGGTGTCATATCTAAGGTTTTGCCAAATCCAAAGTCAGGAAGTTTTAGGCCTATGTTTTTTTCTAAGAGTTTTCTAGTTTTACTTCCTATACTCTGGTGGTGGATACATTTGGTGTGAGGTAGAGGTCAAATTTCATTCTTTTGTGTGTAACTATCCAGTTATCCTAGCACCATTTGTTGAAAAAATTATTCTTTCTTTATTAAATTGTCTTAGCATTACAGCTAACAGTTTAAAAATAATTTCAAACCAGAAACATATAAGTATTCAGAAAATAATCAAGAGTCATCCCCACAATCATCCACCTCCTCCCTCCCACACACAAAAAACTGAGGGAAGTTACTTTCAGTTGCATGAAAGACACTGCATACTTACCCTAATTACTGAAAACACCATAATCAATCCTAATTAAATACTAACTTTTAAAAAAACTATTAGCTGGTATCAATATAGTTCAGGATGTAGAATAAAGTGAAAATGGAAAGTTAAAAAGAAAAGGATTAAAAAAAGAGGGGAGGATGTTAAGAGAGAAATTTATAGCTTTAAATTTAAATAATTCTACCTTTATTAGAAAATAAAAATAGAGAAAAGCTGTGAAACCAAAACCTGTTTCTTTGAAAAGATCAATAAAACTGATAAACCATTAGCTGGATTGGCCAGCAAAACAAGAGAGGCACAGATTTACCTACATCAAAATGAAAGAGTTAGAGACTTTACAGATATTAAATAGATAGTAAGGGAAGATTATAAATAATTTTATGCCAATAAAATTGATAACTTGAATGAAATGGATAGATTTATTGAAAAATAAAACTAACAAAGCTTACTCAAGAAAAAAGACATAACCTTAAGAGGACTCTATTAAAGAAATTAAATTCATAGTTTAAAATGTCCAGCAAAGAAAATTCCAAGCACAAATGGCTTCACTGATGGATTCTACCAAATAGTTAAGAAAGAAATAATATCCTCTAGAAAACAGTATGGAGGTTCCTCAAAAAGTTAAAAAACAGAACTACCCTACAATCCAGTAATTGCACTACTAGGTATTTATCTATAGGATACAAAAAAACAGACTCAAAGGGGTACAGGCACCCCAATGTTTATACCAGCATTATCAACAACAGCCAAACTATGGAAAGAGCCCAAATGTCCATCAACTGATGAATGGATGAAGAAAATGTGGTAAACACACACACACACACACACACACACACACACACACACACACACACACACACTGGAATATTATCCAGTCATATAAAAGAATGAAATCTTGCCATTTGCAATGACATGGACGGAGCCAGAGTGTGAAGTAAGTCAGGGAGAGAAAGACAAATACCATTATGATTTAACTCATACATGGAATTTAAGGAACAAAAGAGATGAAAGGATGGGAGGGAGAGAAAAAAAGAGAGAGGGAAACAAACTGTAAGAGACTCCTAATGATAAAGAACTGAGGGCTGATGGAGGAAGGTGGGGGAGGAATGAAAGAGATGGGTGATGGGTATTAAGGAGGGCACTTGTTATGATAAGCACTGGGTGTTGTACATAAGTGATAAGTCATTGAATTCTACTCCTGAAAGCAATACTGCACTGTACGTAAACTGACTAGAATTTAAATAAAAATTTGAAGGGGAAAAAAAAAGAAATAATATCAGTTATTACAAAATCTACCTGAAAACAAAAGAGAAACACTTCTCAACTCTATTTTATGAAGCCAATATTACCCTGATTAAACGGTCATTACAAGACAACTACATTCTGGGGTATCTGGGTGGCTCAGTTGGTCAAATGTCTCTCTTGATTTTGGCTCAGGTCACGATCTCTCGGTTCATGGGATCGAGCCCTGTGTTGGGCTCTGCTCTGATAGTGTGGAGCCTGCTTGGGAATCTCTCTCCCATTCTCTCTGCCTCTCCCCAACTTATGCTCTCTGTCTCTTTCTCTCTCTCTCTCAAAATAAACATTAAAAAAAATTACATGCCATCATACCCACATAAGTCACAAAACACTCAACAAAATAAGTGATTTGAATCCAGCCGCAAAGTTGACTCAACATCCAAAAATCAATATAATTCACCCTATCGATAAACTAAAGAGAAAAACCATAAGATCATCTCAATAGATGCAGGAAGACAGCACCTAATAAAATTCAACATCCATTCAAAATATAAATTCTCGGTAAACTACCAATTGAAAGGAATGTCTTCAACCTGAAAAACCTAGAGGCTGAATGCTAATGCCTGCCCCCAAAGATCACCACTGTCACCACTCCTATTCCACAATGAACTTATAGCCAGTGCAATAAGGCAAGAGAGAGAAATACAAGGCATACTAACTGAAAAGGAAAAAAATAACTTTTTTACTTGCAAAAGATATGATAACCTACACAGACAATCCCATAGAATCTGATCAAAAGCTACTAGAATATGTGAATTTAGCAAGTCACAGGATACAAGGTCAATGCATAAAAATCAATTTTCTATGCACTAGCAAAGAACAAAAGGAAACTGGAATTTTTAAAAAGCATCTTTTACAAGCATTCCCAAAACATGAAATATTTAGGATTTCCAAGAATTGTATACTGAAAATTACAAAATTTTGATGACAGAAATTAAAGAACGCTTAAATAAATGGAGAAAAACAAAGTTTTCCTGAAATGAGAAGAATTGATGTAAAAATATCAATTATCCTCAATTTGATCTATATAGTCAACAAATCACAGTAAAAATCCCAGATTTTTTTTATAGAAACTGACAGGTTGATTCTAAAATTTATATGGATAAGCAAAGCACCTAAAATATCCAAAAAATTTTTTTGGTAAAGAATAAAGATGTTTGCAATGACATAGACAGAGCTAAAAAGTATTATGCTAAGTAAAATAAGTCAGAGAAAGACAAATACCATGTGATTTCACTCATGTGGAATTTAAGAAACAAATGAGCAAAGGGAAAAAAAGGGGGGTGAGGGAGAGGCAAATCAAGAAACAGACTCTTAACTACAGAGAACAAACTAATGGTTACCAAAGGGGAGGTGGGTGGGGGATGAGTTAAATAGGTTTGGGCATTAAGGAGTGCACTTGTTGTGATGAGCACTAAGTGTTGTATGGAAGTGTTGAATCACTATATTGTATACCTGAAACTAATTATTACACTGTATGTCAAATGGAATTTAAATTAAAACTTTTAGAAAATAGAAAAAAAAGAATAAAAATGGAAGACTCATTCCAACTGATTTCAAGAATTACTATAATGATACTGTAATCAAGACTACAGTATTTGTTAAAGGAGAGACATATAGATCAACAAATCAGAAAATAATATCTAAAAACAGACCCACATATACATGGTCAATTGATTTTTAAAAATAATTTTACTGATGCTATATTTTGCATATACCCTTTTCAAGTGTATAACCCATGGTCAGTTGATTTTTGATGAAGCTACCAAAGTAATTCAATGGACAAGGCATACTGTTTTCAACAAACAGTGCTGGCACAATTGGATGTCCATACATAAAAAAATGAACCTCAACTCATACCTTGTGACATATAAAAAAATCAACTTGAAATAGATCATAAACCTAAAACTATAAAAACCCCTAGAAGAAAACATAGAAGAAAAATTTTGTGACCTTTGATTAGGTAAGGATTGTTTGGATAGGGCACAAAAAGTATAAATCATGAAAGAAAAAAATTGTTAAATTGGTTATCAAAATTGAAATCTCTGATCTTCAAAAGATACTGTTAAGAGAATGAAAACACCAATTACAAACTGGGAGAAAATATTTGCAGAACACTTACCTGATAAATGATGTGTGCCTAGACTATATAAAGAACTCTCAAAACTCAACTTAAAATAAAGATTCAAGCCAATTTAAAGATGAGCAAATGATGGGGTGCCTGGATGGCTGTCAGTTGAGCGTCCGGCTTTGGTTCAGGTCATGATCTCACATTTCATGAGTTTGAGCCCCACATAGGGCCCACTGGTGTCAGAGCAGAGCTCACTTCCGATCCTCTGTCCCATTCTCTCTGCCCCTACCCTAATCACACTGTCTCAAAAATAAATAAAACATTTTAAACAAATGAGCAAAGGAAGAAGTAGGAAGCAAATAAGCATATGAGAAGATGGTCAACATCATTGGATATTAGGGAAATGCAAATTAAAACCACTATGAGATAGTACTATAAACCTATTAAAATCGTTTTAAAAACAAAAACTGATACTACCAAGTGTTGGTAAAGAAAGATACAGAGCAACTGGAACTCCAATGCAGTGCTAGTAGGAATAAAAAATGATCCTGCTACTTTGGAAAATGGTTTGGAAGCTTCTTATAAAGATAAACATACACTTACCATATGACTCAGCAATCCCATTCATAGGTATTTACAAAAGGGAAGTGAAACATATGTCCACACACAAAGACCTGTTCACAAATGTTTATGGTGGCCTTATCCATAGTAGACCAAAACTGAAAATAATCCAAATGTCCTTCAATTGGTTATGGATTTTTAAAAATGTTACATATCCATGTCCAATGGAGTATTACTCAGCATAAAAAACAATGAACTACTAATATATGCAACCAGATAGATGAATCTCAAAAGCATTAAGCTAAAACAGAAATTGGCAAATTTTTCCTGTAATGGAACAACACAGTAAATACTTTATGTTTTCAGACTATATAGTCTCTGTTACAACTATTCAACTCTGCCATTGTAGTGTGAAAGCAGCCATAGACAATGTGAGTATGGCTGTGTTCTTTTTGGCTGTGTTCTGATAAAACTTTATACACAACGGGCAGCAGACCTGATATGGCCCACAAGCAGTAGTTTGCCAACCCCTGTGCTAAATCAAAGAAGCCAGACACAAAGGGTTGTATTAAATTAATCCATTTATATGGCAATAATGAAAAAAGCAAACATAAAGAGACAGAAATAAAATCAGTGGTTGTCAGGGCCTAGGGGTAGGGGTAAGGGATTCATTAGAACGGAGCACAAGGCAACTTTTTGGAATGATGGAAATGTTCTGTATCTTGACTGTGGTGGTGGCTACTGGGCTGTATATGTTTGTCAAAATTCATATTACACTGAATACCTACAAAGGGTGAATTTTATTATATGCAAATATGCTTCAACAATCCGGTCTTAGAAAGAAAGGAATGAAAGAAGTAAGATCAAGGGAGAAAGGAAGGAAGCCAGCCATTCTTTGGTCCCTGATTCAAATAAAATCAAAGAAAAAAAAAATGGAGACAATCAAAAATCAAGGAAATTTAAGCACTCACTGGATATTTGGTGATGTTTTAAAAATTATTTTTCATGTTTTTAATATGTGATAATATATTGTAATTTTTTAAGGAAAGTTCTTACTTTTAGAGATACATACTAAAGTTCTTACAGATGAAATTATATTATGTCTGGATTTCTTTTAAAATAGTCCAGTTGATGTAAATAGAAATGTACTGAGAATTGCTGAAGACAAGTGGTGGGTTAACAGGGGTTCATTATATTATTCTTGCTACTTTTACATATGTTTGAACATTTCTACAACAGCCAAGTTGGGTTGTTTTTGTAAGAAGGAAAAAAGGTGTGTAAGAGATAAAATCCATAAATAGTGACTGTGCACTTAATGTCTACAGAGGTCCGGTAGGTGGAAAAATGAGAAAAGCCAGAGTGATAAAGTGTGGGGCCAAAATTATTCACATCAAATCTTTGAAAAAACATGTGAGATCCAAACACACACACACATATTGCCAACATTTCTCTTAAGACCTTAAAACTCTGAAGTTGCATACTTGCATATATCTTTACAAACAATGCATATACAATATGAGAAGTTAAATACATAAAATGAACTATTTCTTAAAATCCAGAAAACACTGAGGTATATAATAAGAATAGCCAAAACACAACAACAATAACAACAACAACAACAAAAATACTGTATTATCTGGTTCTGGAAGTCACTAGCATTACAATCAATTCTGCTTCTAATTTCACAATTTGTCCTTAGAATCATATACATAATTTAATGAGAAAATAGGAGCAAGAAAGTGATAGGAGACTTTTTGTAATATTATAGCAGAAAATATAGCTGACCATATCAAGAGAATAATCCACTTTAATTAGGCAGACTGCTGAAGAATATATACCTAAAATAAATGTTGGAAATAGCCTTATTTTTATTTAATTTTTTTGTTTCAGAGAGAAAGCAAGCATGAGCAGGGGAGAGGGGCAGAGAAGAGAGAAAGAGAGAGAATCTTAAGTAGGCTCAGCGTCTGTCACATAGCTCAACAAAAGGCTTGATCCCATGACCCTGGGATCATGACCTGAGCCAAAATCAAGAGTCGGATGGATGCTCAACCAACTGAGCCACCCAGGTGCCCTGGAAATAGCTTTTAGAAGAATACTATCTGATCTTTCTTAATCTTATAATAGCTTAAATGGAGATATTATCTAAGAATAAAATCATATATTAACTATACCCATGGTTTTCTTCATAATATTGTAGAACACTCCACCCTGCTGGAACATGTGAGGAAGCCCCTTTGCATAAGACCATACATCTTCTCCTGTAAAATAAAAACAAACAGTATTAGCAACAAACAAAAGAATTCCACCCAGTGTTGCTTAATGATTAACCTTGAACAGAGATTGCAAGGTAGATCTCCTAAATAAGTGATGCAGCTTGGTATAACATAAGGAGATGATATGGAGTGATGGGACTGCGGTAAACTAGAAAATCCATGACCTATCTAAAGGTGGCAGCCACTGACTGCCAAGTGCTATCATAGCAGAGTGTAAGCCCAATGCTTTAAGACCATCTGGCTTTTCAGAAGCCAGAAAGCTAGGTTTTTCATGTGAATTCTCCCTATTTTTAAATGTAGAAACTAATTCAAAAATGTCTTTAAAACTGCATGAGTCAATACTGGGCATATGAAACAAAATGTATCTGAAGACTCAATCCAACTCAAAGGAAAGTATTTCTCAACACTGAACTAAACCAACAGAGAGAGTGATAGGAAGATATTTATTTTTAACAAGTAGAATACAGAACATTCTATATTTATGTTAAAACTAAACAAAAATAGATGAAAGAGGCTAGGGAGAAAAGTCTATAGGTAGACTGAAGATAAGTAATTGATGTTGTATTGTGTTGTTCCAAAGTTGACTTTTTAAAATAGAAATTTAGAGGGGAAATGACTTGTTGAAGAGATTTAGAATAACCTTTAGAAGTCCACAAAATGTCCGCAAGCAAATCACCATTTCACGAAAATATTTTTTCAAGAACATCCTTTGACAGTGACTATTCAATAAGAAGGTTCAAATAAAAAGTTAAGAATGATAATCACTGTTCAAAAAGGTAATAAAGAATGGAAAGAACGTAATAGTTACTTCTGGTAACTACAGGAATGGTTGTTTTTGTTTCCTTATACTTTAACTATTTTCTCATCTGATAATGTACATGTACGATCAGAATTTTTTAAGTTAATCTTAACAAAGAAAGGTTTTTATTTTTCCTACTAGAAGATTATACTGGGTCTGAGTTTTGAATGGAGGTTACTGATGATGAGGCTTAATCACTATGTACATGCAATCTCTCAGAGCTCTAACCCCTTCCCACATTTATAAACAAGAATAGGAATTTGCATGGCAGTTGGCTAAAGTTATTCAGTACATCAGTTTAAAGTATGCAAATTTTAAAAGGCCAGGCACTTAAAGTTTCGGTTGAATAGAACATTTACTTACACACAAACACTTCATTCATTAATGATACAGTATTACCAGAAAATGGCTAAATTTAAGGGTGGGCATACAAATTTAAAATTTTAATATTAATAAAATCCCCAAATACAGAATGTTAATAACTTCTAGTAGAAGTTCTGGTTGCTGAATTTATCATTAGACTTCATTTGGATGAATTATTTCTATGATAACCTTTCATTTACTTATCAATATTACTTTGTACTATTTTATAAAATATCAGAATACAATTTATTTGGAAAACGTAAAAAATTATAATGGTAGCACTTAAGTTTTTTTGGTAAAAGTCTGAACAGGTCTCAAATTAGGGAACTCTTCAGAATTGACCACCATTAAATACTAGTAAAAAAAAAAAAATGACATTTCTTAGTGCTTTACATAACTTAACTATTCCTATTCCTTAACTATTCTGGAACTCTAACCGATTAGAACTCTACTGGAGTGGTTATTAATCTTGTTTTCATTCTGTCCCTCTAAGGATCCTTCTTTTTTTTAATTGTTCCTAAGGACCCTTTTAAGACACTATATTCCTATGCTGCCTCCTTCATTACATTTGAATACTACAGATATACAGATATACTGTTTGTCTATGTACTACATCAGAATTTTATTCATTAAAGTTTTTTTTACTCTCTCCATCTCCCAAGAACCAAATTCACCCCCTTTGAGAGCAATATGTGGCCCCACTGAGTATGCATGCTCTGTTGCTTAAGGGAAGGATAAATAAATCAAAACCTCTATTATCTACCCAGCTTTGAGCTGGAACTTTACAGTTTCATTTTTTCATCACAACTAAGTCCTATTTTACAGAAAAAGAAACAAGCTCAGAGTTTAACCAATTCTCCCAAGATCAAACAGCTAGTAAGTGGCAGAGCCAGGATTGGAATCCTGTGTATCATTCCAAAGCTTAAACCTACCCTTTCCATTGATATTAAACCTCTACCAGAGGTCAAATTGTGTTACTACAAATTTGACAGAACTATCCGCAGTCTTTTCTTACAGAAATCCATGGCATCAACAACTGGTTAGGAGGAAAAAGTAGGCAAATTATTTCCTTTGGTATACAGATACTTCCATTTGTTGGCAATAGAACCAAAAAAAGAAATTAGAGGTCAGGAAAAATGGATTGTGACATTCTGCACAAGAGCCCCATTAGCATCATATGGCTCTCCACTGCATTTGTCTCCATCAATTCTACAATTGCCCTGGTTCAGGCCTGTCTCCTATTCGAATTACTGCCACCATCTCCTTAACTGGTTTTCCCTCCAATCTTGTTCTCAAATCCCTCCTCCATAATACCTTCAGAGTGGCACCTTTAATGGTTCCCCCAAAAACATAAGGTAAAGTCCAAGCTCCTTTTTCATGGCAGATAAGAGTAACCCTTGCATTCTCTCCTATCCCACATCTCACATCATACCCTAACTTGAGTTTTACAAAGCAACACCACCAAAATGCTCTCTGGTTCCCAATGGCCAATAATTGCTATATATTCTTTAAAACTCAATTTAGGTGTCACTTTCTCTAGCATTCTTCAGAGTGGTGGATAGGTAGGTACCTTCCTTGCTACTCCTATGCATATGAGTACCACAGCCCTCATCACACTACAGGGTAATTTAGTGTATTTTTCTGTTTCCCCTTCTAGACTAGCCTTTCAAAGTCAGGAAAAGGTCACTGGTCTATCTGACTTTCTATTTCCAGGGCCTGGCACGGTGCTAGGTAGACAGTATCATTCTTAACATTCACTGAATGAATGTACATGAATGAACAGTATAAATGATGTTTTTCCTTTTAACAGTGCTCAAATAAGTTCAGAAAAACTTAACTGAAGCAGCACCATGATAATTGTTCTTCAGTGTCAATACTGATAAAATATAACTAATGGAACCATCTATACCTCTTCATGAATCTAATAAAAAAAATCACAGCAAAAACAAAGGAAAAGACTTTTAGGTACAAACTTCCAGTTATCAAATAAATAAGTCATGGGAATGTAAAGTACAGCATGGTGACTATAGTTAATACTGTATTGTCTATTTGAAAGTTACTAAGAGTAATCTTACAAAAAAGGGAAAGAATTATTTTTCTACCATTTCATTAGAAAGCAAACTCTTGGAGAATAGGAAAAGCTTGGTAAAACATTGAACAAATATTGTATTAATTCATATTGTTAGTCCTCAATTAATTTTACTTTTATTTTATTAAAAATTTTTTTTTAATTTATTTATTTTAAGAGAAAGAGAAACAGAGCACACAAGCAAGGGAGGGGCAGAGAAAGAGGGACAGAGAGAGAATCCCAAGCAGGCTCCATGCTGTCAGTGCAGAGCCCAATGTGGGGCTCGAACTCACAAACTGTGAGATCATGACCTTAGCTGAAGTCCGAAGAGCTGGATGCTTAACCAACTGAGCCACCCAGGTGCCCCAATTTTACTTTATAATTCATTTGTTTCTCCACAGTGAACAGTAAAATATTTATATTCAACATATTGTGTGTATGTATAAATGTAGAAAAAAGTCTGTATCACCATCAATAATCTCTGTCCAAACTTTGTCTTCCTCCTAAAAATCTTCAGTTCTCCTAAGTTATATATGGCAGTGATATTACAGATGGTTTTTCTTTTGGTTTATCTGACTTTTTTCCTCCTTAAGAAGCAATATTTAATTTTTAAAAAGCATGTTAAAATGAAACATTTTTAAAATTTTCATTTTTCTAACTTTTACTACTAATAAAATCATGGGGTTAAAAGTGGGCTTTAAGCTCATCATTCCAATCTTTTTTTTATTTGGGGAAGAGGGGCAGAGGGACAGAGAGAGAGAACCCCAAGCAGGCTCCACACTAAACAATGTGGGGTTCAATCCTACAACCCCAGGATCATGACCTGAGTTGAAATAAAGAGTCAGACACTCAACAGACTGAGTCACACAGGCACCCCCGTCATTCTAATTTTCTAACTAGATTTTTAAAAAGGCAATTTGAAGTTTCTACTTTGCAATTTATAAAGTGAGCAAATTTTAAATTCTAACACCTATATGTAATTTATTTATGTGTTTTTATCGAGGCATAATTGACACACAATGTTACATTAGTTTCAGGTGTGTAACACCATGATTTGACAACTCTATAGGTTATGCTACACTCAACATAAGTGTAGCTACCACCATACACTATTACAATACCGCTGACTATAGTCCCTAGGCTTTAACTTTCATCCCCATGACTTTTTCATTCTGCAACTAGAAGACTGTACCTCCCATGCCCCTTCACCCATTTGGCCCACTTCCCATCCCCACGACCATCAGTTTGTTTTCTGTATTTATGGGTCTGTTTCTGCTTTTTTGTTTTGTTTTTTAGATTCTGCATACATGTAAAATCATATGGTATTTGTCTTACTCTGTCTTATTTTACTTAGCATAATACCCTCTAGGTCCATCCATATTGTTGCAAATGGCAAGATCTCGTTCTTTCTTTATGGCTGAGTAATGAAATGAAATATATTTTTAAATGCCCCCCCCCTTTATATTTTTAAAGATGCCCAAAGGTACTAAACATTAACTCTGAACTCCAATATCTATGACCATAAAATAAACTGGCCAAAATGTAAATTTAAACTAGGAACATGGGACTGTTTCTACTAGAAATACTCCTAAGGGTATTCAGTAGCTGAAAGAACCATTGCCATCACTCCACCCTTCTTGCAGATCCTCCCATCTAAAAATGGATCTACTTTATCAGTAGTCAAAACCATTTCTAAGAAAGGCATGCCTGTTTTTCTCCTTATACTGAATCCCTGAAGTATATCCAGCCCATACAACTTTTAGCAGCATCATTAGCATTAAATGATGTATTTATCACACACACACACACACACACACACACACACATACACACACACACACACACACACACACAGTCTCTGGGGAGTAAAAATGTTACAGGCAACTATCATATTTTACTTTATACACACTTAAATTCTTTGAATTTTTAAAAATATTATCTTATAACTGAAAAATATGAAGGAAAATAAAAAATATCAAAGTAGCTAAGCACAGAAAGGAACAGAATCAATGTTTAACTTAATCTTCAAAATATGATAGTATAAATTCATGTATAGACTACTATCTCTGCCTTTGAGTAGTTTATAATAAATATGGTGGGGTAAGCAAATGAATAAGTAAACCAACAAATAAGATAATGGAAACCTGTAATAGGTGCTATAAGAGAAATGAACTGGGTACCATGAGAGAGGGGGCCTACTTAGAGTGGTTAGCAAAGGTCTCTCAAACCCTTAGAAAAGGTAGTCAGGAGAAAGCCTCTCTAAGGTGGTATTTAAGCCTACACCTAAACGAGAAGGAGCCAACAATTCAAACAGCATAATGCTTGATGAACTATTTTCATAACAGCTCAGTTCACATCTGGTAATTCACAAAGTAATTTCTGCATTTTGAAATTTGCAATTTTATAAATAAGCCCTGTCATTTTCCATTTTCCAGTCCTCTCCAAACTAAACATCAATAGTTCTCCAGCACTCTTTACATAAGGTTGTGTGTATATATAACTATCCCCAAACTGACATTTTTACCAACACATCAGCTTTTATTAAGAATGTCTTCTGCATAATTCAAATACAGTTATAAGAAAATTAGAGGTAAAAAAACTAATGTTTAATACAGGGACTAATACAGGCCACGCAGTGTCTTAGTACACTACAGCAGAAAGTCTCTCAAGTGCTACACTATGAAATCAGCAAAACACTCTTTTTTTGCTCAAATTTTGTGTTGGGAATAGAAGATTTAAAGAGATTTGTGTATTGAGAAGGGAAGCAACATAAATGTTGGAGGTAAAGAGGAAAGGGATCATAACAAGAAGACACTACTTTACTGAACTCATTGCAGTCAACAGTCTAGTACTCAGATATTCAGGTTGAGAAACCTCAAACTAAACTCAAAAAGTGACCAATCATAAACCAGAACTACATTTTACTAATTTTCATTATAAAATATATTATTATGCTAATCAGACTTTTACAGTACTGATCATAATCTCACCCTTGCCAATTTATTTATCTACAATGGAGAACACAGTCTTCTAAGTGAAGACTACAGGTATGCTCTCACCTGTACATCAATACTTAGGAAGTTAAATGAATGATCAGAATACTTGATGAATACAGAATCCCTAAACGGATACAGTTCTTTCAGCCAGGCCATGGTGAGGACTGATCAAATATTCCAGCCCCTAGAGATTATCTTTCTAGTTACCAGAATTTTCATGAACCCCAGATGATGTATCTTTTCCCTTTGTACAGTAGTGTATAAACAGTGCCAAATTCTGCTTTTCAACTCTTTTTCAATGTTCAATGCTGACCATCCATTCCATTTCTGCTGACACAGCCTTTCTTTAGACATGTTAATGTCATCTATTTAATCCAATCAAAAACATTCAGAGTGCCTACAACCTGCTGGGCACTATACTAGGTACTGAGCATCCAAGGTTAGATAAGAAATGAGCCACATCCTCAAGAGTTCATCTTCTACTGAGGAAGACCTTTTCTTTTCCTGTTTTTGACCTGGGAGATTGCCAGTTTTTAAACTACCTTCTGCATGTATCTAATTTTATCCATTCTTTGCTGATGTTATTTGATTTTCACAGTTCTAGGAGGATTTTACTGTTGCCCTGTGTATCAACCACAAAAGGCATTTTGTAAAGAGGCAACTGAAGTATCGGGGAGTTAAGCAGCTTGCCTGAATCACTAAGTTAATAAGTAGTGGAGCCAAATTCGAGGTCTTTCGGACTCCAAAGATCACACAATCTTTCCTACATTTCATGCAGTCTCTAAGAAACTAAAAACTCTAAGAGATAGAAATACACAAAGTGCCTAGTACATTTCTTGACATATCCCCCGATTTGATGGCTATGTCTGCCAAAATAAAATCTACAATATCAATATCAAGTTATTAATGTGTACAGGGCTTTTAGATCTCCTATTAACTTCTAGGCCCCCAAATTTAACAAGCCAGGAATAATCTTTATTTTGGTAGGTCAAGGCCCAACTCACTGATACTTAGTACTCTTAGAAAACAGAATCAAAACCCAGATCACTTTTCTAGTTAAAAACTCTAATCTCAGCAAAAGTAAGGCTCTTCTAATATGTAATATAAATTTTAACTCTACTTTAAGCCTTAGTAAAGCATATTAACAGTGATTTAAAAACAAAGAGTAAGCAAATAAAAATAACGTAAAAAGTGCACCACTGGATCATATCCCAAATCATCTAAAGCTTTAGTTTACATATTTGGTTGATATTTTTAATTTATGCTGAATTATTAAAAAGAAATGCTTCTTAAGAAACACATTAACATCCACCTCTGTTTCTTGTATTTCTCAGGAGTTATAATAGTACAATATGTTTGAAAGCAAAGAGTCACTGAGCAAGGAAATTACTTAAACACAAATCCTAATGTACAAATAAAAATGTGATGAACTAGGAAAGGAAGAACAGGAAATGGAGGACAGAGACTATTAGGTGGGAGTGCAGTGAGAATATAAACACCAGAAACTGCAATTCATCAAACAGGAAGTCCTGAAATCACATGACATGCAGGAAAAGAAAATTTTAAAATAAATGAAAAGGGACAAAGTGACCAGGCTCAATACAGCCCTGGGGGGAAAATATTTTAAAAGACTTTAAATAGATACATTATAAGCTATTAAAAAAATATGAGAATAAGTTATATTTAAATAATCTGGTGACAGTTAATGGACTACTTTCACTTTCTTAGTTGTCCTAATGTTTACTCAATGGAGAATCATGCTAACATCCATCTATTTAGGAGGAAGAAAATAATCTCTTCCTAAAATATTTATATAATCAAATCGTTTTTATAATGATCACAGATTGTTTTTCATGAAGGCAACAGAAAAATATTCACAATTAAGAAATACCATCTGAGTTAAAATGATCTTACCCATTAATGTTGCTAAAAGACACAAGGAGTACATTTCTTTGTCAGCTTGCTCCTGAAGTTCCTTGGATAGTTTACCAGTAACAGCAATCTCTTCTTGTTTCACAGTGTGGGCAGAGTGTGCTGCAGCAGACTGACCACCTTCCGCTTTACTTTTTAGAATCTCTATTGTAATTCTGTCACCATGCTGTAAAGGAACCGGCTCCTTTTCCATTCCTGCCTGGGGTGGCATTAACTCTTTAGGAGGAAAGCCATATCGAATACACTGTAAATATGGAGGAATGTTAAATTCTCTGGCTATGCTTTCTTGAAGTTCAAAAAAGGTTGTTGAAGATTTAAGTGTAACCATGGACTGTCGTCCATCATTAGTTGTTATTCGGATCTTCTTTTCCTTTGAAGTTGTTGGTGAATATGGAGCCTTGGTAGGGGTAGCAGGTGCAGAGGACGGACCATCACGAATGGTACTAGGAGAAACAGTCCTGGGTTGCCCTTTTTGTTCTTGTTTTAACTTCTCTGTTTTCCGTTTCTGCATTACAGCAGCCTGTTCCGTAATATTCTGTTGAATAGTTCTTTCAGTTTTACTCATGTTTAACTCCTCCTTGTGCAAAGTTTTTGTTTTCTGTCCAGTAAGAATAATTTTAGTTGGGAGCTGAGACTCTGACTCTTGTCCTTGTACATCTCCAACTCTTTGGGCGTGAGCACCATCTATATTTACAGGAGTATAATCATCGGGATTCTTTTTGGCAGTCTGATGCAGTATAGTATGGACAACTTTCTGAACTAGGATTTCACTCCCAAATTCACCTGGAAAGTGCTTGGTAACAAGTTTCATTGCAACATCATAAACATTACTATTCAAAGATGAATCACTTTCATACTGGAACCAATATACTGTTTCTCTGACCACTCTTCCACCCCATTCCAAAGTAATAGGAAAAGCTTCTGGTAGATTGTCATACTCTTTACCATCCCAAAAATGTTTGAATCCACAACCACATTTGCCACCAGTGGACCTAGAATTAGTTCTGTCCCCATCCAAATACACAATAGACCCATCTCCTCTGACCCTTCGCACAGATGTGCCATGGCACCAATTACAGGCTGTCAGGTTACTCAATCCATAGTCTGGTACCAGAACATCTTTCACTGAATCATATGAGCAAACTAAATTGTTCAAGGGAAAGCTATAATTTTTGTCAGGCCTCAGCTGTCCATGAGTACTTTTTGCCAGGTTATACAGTTTCCCTCCTGGAGCCAACCACTCTGGAGGAACATGAAGTTCAGAAAGGGCACCACAGAGCAAACATTTGTGAAGGCGATTATCCATTACTGCTTTTTTAGCAGCTGCTGTAACTTCTTCAGGCTGAACTCCTATCACCCCAGTCCTCCTGTAGAAATACTGATGGACATCAGCAACCAAACTAGGATGGATACCGTGTTTGTCCATAAAGACTTCTTCCATAGCAGCCACAAGCCTAAGTAAGTATTTATCCTGCAAACTTCTGTCTCCTCCAATAACACAACCACCATCCTCCTCAAGTTTAATGTACTTTTTAATAAGGTCCTGAGGCACACCCCATGCTTTAGGCAACAAATTCATAGGCAATTTGGGCAAAGCAGCCCCTTTTATGCCTACCAAGGGGATATAATGGTTCCTACCAGAGCTACTCCATGCAATACAGATTGGTTTGTTCAAATGACCATCTCTCCCTGTGCACTTCTCTGCAGGGATGAGCCCAGGCAGAAAGGTGGCTGAATAATCACCAGAGCTTCTCATGCCACTGAGAGAATCTAGCAGAATAATAGGGCGATGTAATACATTGGCAAGGCCAAATATGTGGATGTTCCTCAGGCCCAAGGGAACACCCTCAGGTGGTACAAACAGAGGGTCACACTCATTGATAATATCCTCCCATTCAGCGGCATCAATGAAGTCATGGAACAGGGCTTGATATTGGGCCAGGTGCTGCTGAAAGTGCTGTTTAAGATTCTCTCTCAAGGCATGCCAGAAGAGCTCCCGGCCTACTAGAGCACGGGACACAGCATGCACCAAGCAGTGTCCATCCCCGTCCACATGAACTGGAATGAGGCATTCCTGGCTTTTATTGGCCCGCTTGATGTCCTCAAGTGTGTCATGCAAATACAGGAGGCTTCCGGAGCGGTCCTTGCCATAGCCCACTGTGTTAACATGCTCTGGTTCGATGAGGAAGGCGCGGTCACCTAGCAAAGCGCAATCGAACAGTTCGCCCTGGTTCATGTCCCGGAGAAGCTTAGCCCTGCCTGTCTGTTTATCCATTCCATAGCGAGCTAATATGGGCGACAACAATTTGCAGTGGTAGTTAGAAAGGCCCATCACCTTTACCAGTTCCGTGTTCTTCTTGGGTGCCCCTGTCACCCCAAGCAGCGCGTTCCGCAGCAGGTTGTGTAGCACTACGTCCGGGTCGGTCACCTCCTCCACCCCCAGCAGCTGTTGCTGCTCGTGCCGCTGTCCGCACTCGGTACACTCGATGCTGACAGAACCGGAGGCCGGGAAGAACAGACGCGCCTGGCACTTCGGATCCGGGCAGCTCCCAGAGAGGATTCTCCGGTCTCTCCGTTTCGAGAGCCCCCCCGGAGGAGCCGCCGCCGCCGCCGCCGCCAGGGACGGCGGAGTCTGCGGAGCCTCAGGGGGAGGAGGTGGCGGCGGCAGCGGAGGCGGCGGCGGCGGCTGAGACATACCTCTCGGCTCTCGTGTCTCGCTCCGCGTCCCAAGCGACCCTCAAAGGCTCATAGCCCAGACACCCACCGGCCCGACTCTGTCTAGTCCAGGCCCAGGACGAATCACTTTCCTTTCCCTACCAGCTCCTCCTCCTCCTAAGCGAAGGCGGAAGCGCCGGACGTTGTTTCTCTTCTTACTTCTCCACTGCCGTAGCCGTTGCCCCGAACGTAACGGCCACCACCCTACCCAGCACTCACACTCACTCACTCTCGCTCTCTCTCTCCCTCAGACACACAGACATACACGCCCTCACTGGGAGTGCGCAGGCGCAGCTACCGCTCTGCCCTCTGGGAATTAGAGTCTTGCAGCCTCTCTCCGGGCCATTAAATGCTAGGATTTTGGATCCGCAAAGAACTACAATACCGTGAGGCCATGCGGTTCAGCACCAGCGGAGAGGAGGAAGAGGAAGGCAATAGGAAGGGGGGGCAGAAAGGAGATCGTCATTCGTGTTGCTTGCCGGGAGTTGTAGTTTTAACTGGATCTTCTTTGTCGTCTTCCTCACTCTGGGGCTCAAGCAAAAGAGAATGAGAGACCACATTTCCTAGGATGCCCTGCGGTGCGTTCAGCCTCACTTCCCCCTTAGGCGGAGAGAAGGATACAGGGAAGCTTGGTAAAAAACAGAATTAAAGGGAATGGGTGTCGGAAGCCGAGGGTCTGAAGTTCACGACTCATAGAAGGGGAGGGGAATTGAAAGGCTCTCAGTGAAGAAGGTACAGTAAATAAATGTCCAGCGGCATAGCGGGCTGGGAAGTTGAATGAAATGGCCTAATCTAGGCCGGAGGTCGTAAGAGAGAAGGGAGGGGGGGCGGGGGGTAAACAATGAATTGATTCTCGGAGTATTTCTTAAGGTCTTTTTTTCTGCCATACTTCTCCTCTCATTCCTACCGCTATTCCAAGCTACTGAGGCACCTAAGTCCCCTTCTCTGCTTTATTCCCCTTCTGTATTGAGGGTCACTGAGGCGCCATTTGTTTCCTAGTTCCCTGTACGTCTTTGCAGTTTACAGTACAAATAACAGTACTTTGGATGCGTGTAGAGTTGTATATACATGCAAAGGCTTTTAACTAGATATAATTTACTTACGATCCTCTCTTCAAAACTAATAATAGCTATCATTTATTAAGTTCTTAATATATTTCTGCCTCAATCTTTACGTACACATTATATTTGCTCTTCATAAAAACCTTGTTAGAAAACATGCCCAAAAGGAAGTGACTTCCTTAGGTTCACACAGCCAGCAAGCGACGGTTAGGCATTCAGATCTAGATATGTACCCATATTGCAGACGGGACATAGCAGGAAAGTTTAGGCCAGTATTATATAAAATAATAACTAACTTCCGGTTACTGTTGCTTTATAGTTTACATAATACGTTCACATATATCATTTCATTCTGGCACCAATCCTGTAATACGATACCAGGTATTGTCGACTCCATTTACAGTTATGGAAACAGACTAGGAATTAAGTGACTCGTCCAAGGTCAAACCACCAGTGTATCTCAGACCCAGAGAGTGTTTTTTATACTGTTTTCTACAAAAGAAAAGAGCTGTTAAGCTCACACCTTTTGTTAGGCCTCTGGATCTCTTAGGGGGAAGGAGCGATAAGGATGTTTACCCTTAAGGAGGCAACAGAGCTTTATTTTATTGTGTGCTTGGAAATTGCCTCTTCATGCACAACACATTGATATGTTAATTGAAAGCTAGTATTGTTTTAATTATTATTGTACAGTGAGCCCCTTTCACTTATTCTGGAAAGTCTTGCTTTCTGAAACCTTAGATAAGTGAACTATGTCAAAATTTCTGAAACGTCTGGGACGAAATGTATACATCAGTGCAGTCCATGAGGCCATTTGAGTCTTCTGTAGCTGCCAAGGGAATTGTTTACCATACTAGGTTTTTTGGGTAAATAGAATTTGATGCTTTGAAATGAACCATCTGTGAGACACTCCTAAAAGGTATTACTACTGACTTCCACCTTAATTATTGTCTACAGTTTTCTTCAAAAGAAATGACATGTTTGAAAGAGAAATTATTTAAACATTATTCTCTTATCCAATTCTCCTGGCCCATGGCACAAATGATGTTACCATAATACAAGATAGGTAATGTTACTTATCTTGAAAGGGATAATTTTCAATAAAGTTTTTTGGGGCGCCTGGGTGGCTCAATCGGTTGGGCATCCGACTTTGGCTCTGGTAATGATCTCATGGTTCGTGGGTTCAAGCCCTGTGTCTGACTCTGTGCTGACAGCTCAGAGCCTGGAGCCTGCTTTGAATTCTGTGTCTCCCTCTCTCTCTGCCCTTTCCCTACTCACACTCTCACTCTCTGTCTCTCAAAATTAAATAAACATTGAAAAAATAATTTTTTTAAATAAAGTTTTTCTTAATTCATGCAAGAAAAGTTGTTTATTTCTATTCTGACAATAGTTTGGTGGTAACTACATACATGGTCTTGGAACTGGTTTTTAATTGAGTGTTTTTAAGTTGAGAAATTGAATATGCCTAGTAGGTGGAAATTATTGTCTACTGTTACTGAGAAGTTACACCTTCAGTGAAATTTTATTTTCGTCATACAGAATCCAAAGAATTGAATTATGAAAGCCTCAAAACACATGAAAAATGACAGCAGTGTGCACATGGGCATGCACTTTTATGTTTTGACATCACCAAGCTAAATTTTCTTTACTGATAATACATATGAATAGTGAAATAGATTTTTTAAATCGCATTTGAATATGTCATTCTAAATCACCCTTGACAAAATAACCACTTCCCACCTTACTGAAAAAATGGGTAGCCTTTTGCTGGTTTGTCAAGCACAATCCATTTGACTCATCCAATGTTCATTTCCCCATGTGGAATGATTAGTTAGAAATACTCTTCCAAAACTAAATCTGACATTTAAACCCATTTGTTACTATAGTACTAATTTTAAGAATGATACTTTTGAAAGGAAAAAAATAAAATACCCTGATATAAAGCACAGTTCATAGGAGGAGGGAAAGGAGTTTTCGATCAATTCTAGAATTAAATTGGGTCATTTAACCTTCAAGTCACTTAATGAGTCTGTAGATGCAAAGTTCAGAAAGTAAGAAGGCTAACAAATAAAGGGGCATTAACCATGCCACGTTCAGTATGTGAATTATTTTTTTACAGGCATTTAGAAGGCATGGGTACCTGTAAAGTAAGAACGTTTTGTTAAGACAAAATAAGACATGCTGTTTCTTATAAGGCCATAGGAGTGCAGCAAGCTTCTAACTTGCTTATGTGAGATATACATGCTTCCTTCCTCTTCTTCCCCAAATCCATGATCTTAATTGCCTAATAACTTTTAAAAGATCTTGATGAGATTTCTAATAGTTTTTCTTTTTTTAAAGTTTATTTATTTTTGACAGAGAGAGAGAGAGAATGTGGCAGGGGAGGGGCAGAGGGAGAGGGAGACAGAATCTGAAGCAGACAGCAGAGAGCCTGATGCAGGGCTCAAACTCATACACCGTGAGATCATGACCTGAGCCAAAGTCAGATGCTTAACCGACTGAGCCACCCAGGAGCCCCACTAATAGTTCTTATTCTCATCTCAGTATTCCCTATGGGAAAATGAGCTGAGCCCCTAATGTTAGCTGCTCTGATATATACCTCTTCTATCACCATTACCCCAGCATCACCTCTATCTGAATTGACAAAATGCAGTTAAAACTGAAACCCTCTTTTTCCCCGTAAATTTCTAGTATGGCACTTCTAAAATTCCTCTATTGCTTTTTTTTTTTTTTTTCAATGTGTATTTATTTTTGAGAAGGAGAGGTGGAGAGAGAGGAAGACAGGATTCAAAGTGGGCCCTGCACTGACAACAGAGAGCCTGATGCGGGGCTTGAACTCACAAGCCGTGAGATCGTGACCTGAGCCAACGTTGGACACTTAATCAACTGAGCCACCCAGGCGCCCCTAAAATTCCTATATTGCTTTTAATAAACCTAGTAAATGTAAAAGCAAGAGGCACCCACTTAACAAGAGCATAACCATTATTGTTTTTCTTTTATATTGGAAAAGGAAGGGAATCATAACTTTGGGGATTGTTATAAGTCAGCCACATACTTTCTTATATGAAATATACATCTGTACTAAGAGTTGACTGTGTTCCTCCAGATCTCTACTCCAGATAATCAGACTTTGAGTCATCAGCTTTTGTTGAAGCTGAGGGTGGATATGTGAGGGACTTAATTACTGAAGTAGGTATTGTGAGAACTTGAAAGGATGCAGAATGCCATCCCTGATGCCGAGGAACTCCAAGTCTAGTAGAAGAAATAGGCTAAACTAAATTGTTCATAAATATAGGTAGAATAAAGTATGTAATCAATCAAAACAGTATAAGAAAATAAATACCACAAATGCTATGAAAAATTGAGGGCTTGTTGTAGGGGGAGTGTTTTTCAGAATATTATCTTAGTCTTTAAAACAGTCCTGTGAGATAGGTTTAACTCTGGAAGGTTAACATGATCATCATCATTATTACCACCCAGCTAGCAAGTAGCAGAGCTGGGCTTCAAATCAAGGTTTTCTTCCATGTTTAGTACTCACTCTTTCCACTACATCACAGCTGCTTAGTGATTTGAGAGAGAATTAGCCAAGAAGTGAGTGCAAACTGGTGGCCAGTGGCCAAACTTGGCTTACATGTGTTTTTGTTTGGCCAGCAGCAGTTTAACTTTTTTTTTTTTAATGTGAACATCTTTGTGCAGTGGCCAGCAGTTCTCTCTCTAAGGTCATATACCAGGTCCCTTGAGACATATTACCTGCTTGGCTCCAGAAAGCATTTGCGTTTTCTGTGTCAGGCAGTAACTGGTGACAGAGAGGAGATATTCTCAAAAGGCTCATGAGAGGTATTTCAAAGGGTGGAAGAAGGACTTTGTGAACAAGAGTTGCAGAGAGTATTTGCAGAGAGTATTTGAAGAAGAATGATTGGCAGTATTTCTTATTATATAAAGGTGAAAGAGGTCAAGTAGAGTTAAAGGTTATGCTTTAGCACTATAGTTTTCAAACTTTAGTGATCATCAGAATCGAATGTAACAGTGGGTTGCTGGGCTCCACCCCAGAATGAGTGCATTTGGGATGGAGCCTGAGAATTTGCATTTCTACCAAGTTCTTTGGTATTGCTGATACTGCTGGTCCAAGGATCATACATGGGAAACTAGTGTTTATCAGACTGTGGGTCATATCTGGGGAAGGACTTAAAACCCAGACTTTGGTTTCTGTTGTTTTAAGTACAACAGGAATTTACATAGAATGTTTAGAAAATAAGTAAAAAAATTAAAATTAGTCTTATCAATTAGAAGGTTACAATTAACATTTTTAATGGACTGTTCAATTTCCTTTTTTCTAAAAGTATTAGGAAACCAAAATTGTATCATCATTATTATCACCATAATAGTAGCTATTAAATTAACACTAATTAGGGATCTATTATGTGCCAGGGTCTTTACATATATTTACTTAATCCTTATAATATTTTTTGAGCCAGGTACTATTATTATTTTTATTTTACAGATGAGGACTGAGGCACAGAGAGGTTATTTAATTTGTTCAGTGTTTCATTGCTAGTAAGTGGCATACTTAGGATTAAAACCCAAGCAGTCTGGCTCCAAAGCCTGTATGCTTAATCATTATGTTTACTATAATGAGTCTTCTGTCATACTGACCATTATGCTGTACTAGTGTGCTAAACTACTTTTAACCTGAATTGTTTAATCAAATCATGAACAATTTTGATAACATTAAATATTCTTGTCCAACATTTAAAGTGAAAGCCTACATTTTTTTCTTTTAAAATATTTCAAACATTTTAAGTGTACAGAAAAATTATATAAAAATACTCATGTACCGACTACCAGGTTGAACATATGTTAATATTTCAGCATATTTGCTTTGAACCCCCCCTTTCAAAAAAGAAAAAAAATGTGTAATTTAGTAAGACCATGATTTTAAGATTTAATTTTACTTAAAATGGTGCCTTATGAGTTATAAAAGAAATCACCCTTTCCCTTAATAAAAGTAGGATCCTGGGGTGCCTGGGTAGCTCAGTCGGTTAAGTGTCTGACGCTTGGTTTCAGCTCGGGTCATGATCTGAGCCCATGGATCTGTGCTGATGGTTCAGAGCCTGGTTTAGATTCTTTCTCTCCCCTCTCTCTCTGCCCTACCTCGCTTGCTCTCTCTCTCAAAATAAATAAATAAACGTAAAAAAAAAAAAATAGGACATCCTTTAAACTTATAAAGGAGGAAGAATTTCTATGTAGTAAACAACCTCGTAATTACTGTTGTTATGCCATCCCAGTGAACACTTCTCCTCCTTCAACACTCTGGCCCATACGTGGGCTTTTAAAATTATTTGGTGATAAAGGTAATAAACACAGATAGTAACATAAAACTAGGTAATGTGACTTGTATGGTTTACTCAGTTTTCAGGCTGCTTAGCCTACTTTCATGTGGCAAAGGTCAGATTCCACCTGGGTAACAACTGTGCGTTGCCAAATAGAACTATCTGCAATGATGGAAAAGTCCTATGCCTGTCCTGTCCAATATGGCAGCCACTAGCGTAGCCCTTGAAATGTGGCTAGTACAACTTAGGAACTGAATTGGGTTTTTGTTGTTGTTGTTGTTGTTGTTTTGTTTTGTTTTGTTTTGTTTTTGAGAGAGAGAGCATGCACAAGTGAGCAAGGGGCAGAGAAAGAGAAAATCCCAGGAGAGGGGAGAGAGAGAGAGAGAGAGAGAGAGAGAGAGAGAGAGAGAGAGAGAGAGAGAGAGGAAACTTGGGCTCACCCAATGTAGGGCTTAAGCTCACCTGCAGCGTGGGCACATGCTCACCAGATGTGGGGCTTGTGCTCATGAACCACGAGATCATGACCTGAGCTGAAGTCAGATGCTTAATGACTGAGCCACCCAGGCGCCCAGAAACTGAATTGTTAACTTTATTCAATTTTAATTAAATTTAAGTAGCCACATGTGACTAGTGGCTCTCAATTGTCAGCACAGATCTAGGTCCTTACAGCTCTAAGTCTTCATTAAAAATAATGATTCTCCAGATTCCAGGGAGTTCCTGGTTCTGGTGCTGGGTCAAGGGATGCAGACTGTAAAAGGGAACAAGGGAGCTTTTTTAGGATGATGGAAATATTCTTTATTTTGATTATGGTGATGAGGAGATGGATATATACATTTGCCAAAACTCATCCAACTGAATTCTTAAAAGGGGTGCATTTATGTGTGTAAATTATACCTCAATAAAGTTGATTTTAAAAAGTAAAAGAAAAAAAAAGGGCTGAGTTCCAGGGACAGAAGTTCCACCTCTAGTCTATCTAAAGCATGCCTTCTGCAATCCCATTTTTTCCTTAGGAACCACCAAAGTCATTACTACAACATCATAGGACCCTTTGTGATCTGGCGCCTGGGTACTTCAGACATTTCCTTGGCTGGATGCTTTGGCACACTGACCACCTTGTTAGTCCTCAAACACTCCAATACATTCCTGTCTCAGGGCCTTTGCACTTGCTCTTCTTCTGATTGGAAAATTTTTCCCAGGTAATCATTTTAGGTGTCTGCTCAAATGTCAGCTCCAGCAAGATGCCATTCCTGCCAACCTCTGTCCTTTTCACTCTCCATTTCCTTATCCTGCTCACTTTATAGCACTAATCACTATCTGAAATTATATAGTTACTTGTCTATTGTCCTTCTTCCCCATTAGACTGTAAGGCTGTTCATAAGGGCAAGCAGTTTGTTGATTGTTAGATTCCCTGTGCCAGGCACACAGTAGCCTCAATAAATATTGTTGAATGAATGAATGGCTGTCATCCATGGTAGTGTTTCTCAGCCTGAGATCGAAGCATGCATTCATTGAAAATCCACAGATTCTCTAAAAACTTTTTAAAATTTTTGTGTTGTAATTTTGATACTAATCTAAAACAATATTTATGATTTCCTAAATGAGCACCTTAAAACATGAAGTTTTGAATGCCTGAATTCATGTAGAGTTTAGGATTTTGTTTGTATCAGGTAAAAACCAAAGAACATCATGACAAAACGTATAGATAAAGATTTCACAGTAATTTTGATAGAGTTAGGTCATCACATGTCACACAGTAGCCTAGACTTGCCAAACTCAAAAGAACTAGGCCTTTAACTGCCAGTGCTACATTCAGTTAGAAACAGAAATTGCACAAAGCATGCATGCATGTGTGCACACACAAACACACACACTCTCATATATTCTGAACTTAGTAGCATAAGTGAACTAGTAAATACACTGTAAGGAATTTTTTTTATGTTTTTATTTTATTTTTGAGAGAGAGAGAGAGAGAGAGAGAGAGAGAGAGACAGAGTGGGGGAGGGGCAGAGAGAAAGGGAGACAATCTGAAGCAGGCTCCAGGCTCTGAGCTAACAGCTCAGACTAACAGCTCTCCAGGCTCTGAGCTAACAGCTCCATGACATGGAGCTCAACCCCATGGACTGCGAGATCTTGACCTAAGCCAAAGTCGGACACCCAACCAATTGAGCCACCCAGGAGCCCCTCTCACAGTAAGGAATTGCTTTATGGTTTCCAGCAATACTCAGATTTGATACTACTTAACTAAGATGTCATACTTAAAGGGGGGATGCCTGATTGGCTCAGTTGGTAGAGCATGTGACTCTTGATCTTGAGGTCCTGAGCTCACACCCCATGTTGGGTATAGAGCTTACTTAAAAAAAAGAGAATGTCAAATACTCAAAAATACTAACCCTATCTTATGAGTGACCACTTTACAGTTATCAGGTGATCCTCAAAATTGGCATTCCAGGATTTTGTAGCACTAGAATTTTTATTGAAATATGTGATCTAATCTTCTCAAACTAGCAGCAGGAAACCTGGAAGATATTAATACAGTGTATTTGTACAAACAGGTGTCATTTGCATTGACATTATTAAAGTAAACATACAGAGACACATTTAATATAGATCAGAAGTTGCATCTTAATCTTCGTAAGCCTAACAGCTTGCAATTCAAACTAACATTAATTTTTAAATGGCTGGACCAAATAACCAATGTCTGTGGAGCAGGAGAATACTTATCACTGCAGTTTTATTACTTTTCCTTCTTCCTTTTCTTTTCCCTTTACTTAGAACTCAAAGGGTACTTTGGGGGTAAAAGAAAGTAAAGTTCAAGGGTTTACTGAAAGAAACTTTATCCTCATCCCAGTAGCATTCTTGAGTTTTTGTAGAATGGCCTGATCTCTCTGTCTGAACCTTCCGGCTCTATCTCCTGAACACAGTCTAATTCAGTTCCTTTCGTGGGTATGACCTAAAGAGTCAGAATAAGCATTACTTTTTTTTATATGTATAGTCTCATAAGACATATGTGAATGGGTAAGAGAAGAGCAAAAGTACAAGGTGACATACTTTCTTAGTCCTTTAGATTATTTACATAAATCCTTGCATAATATTCCAATATATAAGTGTGTTATAATTATGATGTACAAGAATATAAATCCAAGGCAGTCTGCAAGCAGGGATTTTTATTTAGGTGGACAGGAAAGTATTGAAAATTATGTATGCATGTACTAAATTAAAGCATCAGCACTAGGTGTCAGCAGATCACAACATTGGAGAGTGCCTCAATTTGGACATTGGTAAAATAGCAATAAATGGACAGAGTGTCTTTCATGACACCTCTTGCCTAGCATTTTCCCATTCATATATTAATTTTCAGCCTGGCATTTGCTAACTGTGTCCACAAATTCTATGGATATTAATGGGTATCATGTTGAGGGGAGGCTTCTACAGTGAAGTAAGTTTAGTAAACAATGAGTAAATAAAGTTAGTTTTTCTACTGAGGACTTTCAGAGCCTTTCTATGCTGATGACACTGTGACTCCAGAGAAAAAGCAGTGATGCCTCCAAAATGTCTAGGGAGAGGAAGGGTTTAATGGCAAGAGTCTGCTAGCAGCTTAAGATAATAGAATGTATTACATTTTTCATTTTGGACATTATTTTGTTTACAGTGTACATTTTGGGGTAATCTGGGTGTGCTGATAGAGATAACAGGGATGTTAATACCCTAAGCCACCCTGGCAGTATTATTGATATGTAGCATTTCTGCACTTTGTTAGCCACAAAAACATTTGAATCTGTCAGAGGCACATATTTTTAGGAAAAACCAACACAGAGAAATAGTGCCTCTCATTATGGCCTCTACTTTCATCAGTATGCTTAAAAAGGAGTTAATGCTCTCCCATATTCTCTGGTCATTATGGAGGTGTTTTCCATTTAGTGTTTTAATACAGCTGACATGTATTTTTGCATAGGATGTGAGGGAAAGATTCAAATGATTTTATTTACTTATTTTATATTGCAAAATACCGGTTGTCCCAAAACCTTGCATTAAATATGTTTTTGGTTTTGTTTTCAGGTCCAGAATCCTCCAGATCAATTTACCAATAAGTTCAATGTGTAAAACAGACCAATGTGATTGAAATGGGAACGAATGAGAATTATTCCAACTTGCCAGCAGTACTTACCCCCTTTTCCACCCTCCCCAAAGGGTGTACTTTGAAAACCATTGGAAAAACTCACCCCCTCATGAATGGCTTGAAATACCCCATCTGTAACATGCTACATTAAAACGTTTGCCTATCTCAGTTATTTTTCTGCCAGTCTCATACTTTAATTTATGGAGCCTAGGACCTTTATAATTTAACAAAAGAAATTGAAACATCTAATAAATAACAACATGAGATTTGGGGAGACCCATAAAATTAGGATATTTCTTTTAAATGTCTGTTGTTGGCAAGAGTTGATTAAGTCCCTTCAATATATATTTGAACTAAAATTATTTCTTTAAATTTTTTTTTTAACGTTTATTTTTGAGAGACAGACAGAGCATGAACGAGGGAGGGGCAGAGAGAGAGGGAGACACAGAATCGGAAGCAGGCTCCAGGCTCTGAGCCATCAGCCCAGAGCCCGACGCAGGGCTCGAACTCACGGACCGCGAGATCGTGACCTGAGCTGAAGTCGGACGCTCAACCGACTGAGCCACCCAGGTGCCCCTGAACTAAAATTATTTCTGAATAACTTGGTAAAACTATATACTGGTTGATAATATGATAATGTGTGTCACAAGTTTACAATGTGGATATTCTTTGATTGACTAAATCACTTGTAAGATTTAACCCTAAAGAAATAACCAGAAATGTATGGGAAAATTTTGCTGTTGTTTATTCATACTATTGAAGATGTTCCAGATTTTTAACAGTGTGGGACTGGTTAAATGGACCCTGGCACAGCCATAAGATGGAATACTCATTAGCCATTATAGTGATGTTATAAAAAGAAAACTACCTTATTGAGTACTTGTTACAAATCTGGCACTGTACCAGTCACCTTAATTGTATTGTCTTAAGTCTCACAATATCCCTAGGTGATAGGTATCACTCCCATTCATAGAAGAGAAAACAGTTCAAACAGCTAGTGAAGTAGTATTGTTGGAATTCAACCCATGTCTGCTCTTAACCCTTGTTCTTAATCACTATCGTAATGATATGGGAAAATATTCACTATTTACTGATAAGCAATTGTTTTAATGTAGTATAACTGACATTGAAATAAACAACAAGCAGAAAACTTCTGCCTGGGGTGCCTGGATGACTCAGTCGGTTGGACGCCTGACTCTTGATTTCGGGTAGGGTCATGATCTCATGGTTTGTGAATTCAAACCCTGTGTTGGGCTCTGCGCTGACAGGGCAGAGCCTGCTTGGGATTCTCTCTCCTTTTCTCTCTGCCCCTCCTCCACTCACTCTTTCTCTGTCTCTCTCAAAATAAATAAAAACTTAAAAAAAAAAAAACCACAACTTCCTCCTACATGAAATTCCTTCCTTTCCAAAGTTACTTATGCTTGGTAATGTTTCTCCCCAAATGAATCTACCTTTACGCACGTTTTTTAAGTTGATTTTGGAGGTCTTAAATGCCTGGTCTAAGAATTCAAACAGTACCCATGATTATAAAGTTGCTGTACCTTTATTCGTAAATTATATCACTATATATGAGTGGATACACTTGTAGGCTCTTTTTTATGTTCCCTGTATTCTATTTCTTCTTGCTCTGGCGTCAACTTGTAGGCAAAGTGAGGGGAGGGATCTGAAGGTCCATATGGCTAACTTTCAACACAGGAGTCCCTTGTGTGTGTGGTGTAGTGCGGTAGTTAGAAGTCCTAGTTCTGGAACTCAACTGGTTAGACTGAGTCCCAGCTTTTAAATGAAAGTGTTTTCATTAAAATGAAGTGCTCATTGTAGCCACCTCATAAGATTGTGGTGAGGATTAAACTAATTGACATGAAAAATGCTTAGAACAGTGCCTGTGACATAGTAAATGCTCAACCATCAGCTATTATTGTCAGGATGATGATGATGATGCACATGTGCAGAGATGGGGAAGAGAAGAAAAATTACTTAGGAATGTTCATTATGTACCACATACCTACATGATCTCTCCATTTGATCTCAGATATTTATTTGTATTCCCTTTTATTATAAAGGTGAGGAACTTAAAATTCAGGGTGGTTATATATGGAAGGAATAGAATGAGTTATTAGACCCATTTCTAGGACTAAGGACAAGATAAATACTGAAAGGTGCCTGACCAGGAGATAGCAAAACACTGAGAAAGGAGATGAGAAACAGACCTGTAGAGCCACACCACCCTTCGGGACCAAGGGACAGTGTTGTAATTTTCAGGACTGAGTGGGTGCCCAACCCAATCTGTATCAGAAAACTGTGCTTTGGAAATTCAACTGTTTTTACACTAGTTGTATTTTCTGTAAATATTTCTTGTTTTGTTCTGTTGTACGTACTAAAATTATTTCTGAATTGCCAGTCTGTCTCATTTGTACTTTGAGAGAGCCAAAAGGAAAAAAGAATTTTCGGGCATCTTCTGCAGGAGCTACATGTCAGACACCAGGTGTCCTGGGCTTCAAATGCCAGAAGCCCAAGACAGAAAAGAAATGCAAGGAAGAAAATCCTCTTCCCCAGAGGCTTCTACAGTGTTCTCTGTTCTAACCTTAGAAGGCTTTGAACAGTGTTGCCTAGAGAATGGCCTTTTACTTACTCATCCGTCCAGCATGACTCATCCCCAAGACTGTTGAGTAAGTGAAATTTTACAGTATGTATGTTTCTGTGACTTTTATAAACATGGTGATGTGGAAAGAGCATGGACTTTGGAATCGGACAGGCCTAAACTTTGTTACTTAGTGCTTGTGTAATTTGGGCTATTTAATGACTTCTCTCAACTTTCTTATGCATAAAATAGGAATAATAAAATCTATTTCACGGAATTGGTTTGGAAATTAAATGAGGCAGCAAAAATGAAGGTATAACCTCTGGCACATGTAGGCACCCATGCCTTTCCTTTCTCTGTCACGTTGTGGGTTTGGAGTGAGCGTTTGGCTACATCTTGTATTTATTTTTATACTTTTCTACTATATCCAGGGCCGTGCTTTGTTTACAGTGAGCATCCTATAAATAGTAACAACATCATTGGCATACATGCACAGAAATTGAATGATGGGTCAACAATTTTAGGTGTGTCTTAATGTTTATTAATCTATTTATCCTGTCATAGAGAAAAACTGCCAAATGTAGGTAAACAGGATGTGGAGCCAGGGCTGAAGAGCCAGGCAGGTTGTTCCCTGCATAGGGCCAGCAGCTGCAGAGGAGAGTGGGGACCAAGCCCTCAGCCCCTTCTGCTCCCAGAGCCCCCTGACACTCCCTATTTCAGGTCACTCAAAGGCAGTGTTCTGTGGGGGAACGACAGACTTGTCTCTTCTGACATCAGGGGTGCCTCTTACAGACAATTTGCTATGCTTGATTTTAATTGTTTTCTTTTTCTCTTTTAATTATTAAATACTTAAAAGGTAAAAAAGATAATGTGGGGCACCTGGGTGGCTCAGTCGGTTACGCCTCCAACTCTTGATTTCAGCTCAGGTCACTCACGGTTCGTGAGTTCAAGCCCTGAGTCAGGCTCTGCACTGACAGTGCACAGTCTGCTTGGGATTCTGTCTCTCCCTCTCTCTGTCCCTCCCCACTCACTCTGTCTCTAAAAAAAAACAAAAACAAAAAAATCCCAGATGCTCTCACCACATTACCATTATTATTATTTGTTATCTGGAATACTGCAATAACCTCCTAATTGGTTTTCCTGCTTTTACTTAGTTGTCTATTTTCTATTTTTTTTCAAGTTTATTTATTTATTTTGAGAGAGAGAGAGAGAGAGAGAGAGAGAGAGAGAGAGAGAGTGTGACAGGATCCCAAGCAGGCTCTGTGCTGGTAGCAGAGAGCCTGATGCGGGGCCTGAACCTATGAACCATGAGATCATGACCTGAGCTGAAGTCAGACACCCAAGCAACTGAGCCACCCAGGCACCCCACTAGTTTCTATTCTCCATAGAATAACCAAAGTGGAGTGATTCTATAAAAGTACAATTTACCACTTCATTCCTCTGCCTAATATTTTCTAACATCTATCACATTTAATCAAAATGTCTTTCCATGGGGATGCCTGGGTGGCTCAGTCAGTTAAATGTCCAACTCTTGGTTTTGGCTCAGGTCATGATCTCATGGTTTCGTGGGCTTGAGCCCCAAGTAGGGCTCTGTGCTGACAGTGCGGAGCCTGCTTAGGATTCTCTTTCTCTCTCTGCCCCTCCCCACTTGCTCTCTCGCTCTCTCTCACTCTCAAAATAAATAAATAAACTTAAAAAAAGATAATGTGATACTCCTTTACCCATAAATTGACATTACTATAATTGTTATAAAATCTTTGAAATTATAACTTAATTTCAGACTTTTAGAAAAATAGAAAAAATACTACAAAGTGTTCCCACACACCTTTCACCGTTTACCAAATGTCAATATTTTGCCACACTTGCATATCCTTGTCTCTCTGTATTACATATGCAGATTATTTTTGGACCACTTAAGAGAAATTTCCCTTCCTCTTCCTTCAATCATTTCTTCTTTCCCTCCTTCCTTCTTTCCTTTCTTCGTCTCAAATAAAACATTAGAGCTAATATTTCCCTGCTTCACCCATCCCCTTCTCTCCCTCTCTGCCTCTCCTTACCCTTGTCAGGGAACCTGCTGTCTTACATGTTTCTGTGCTTTTACTACATCTGATTAGATGTAAAGATATTGAATTTTCATTATTTGTTGAGGCTTGCTTTGTGATCAGTACATGATTACTTTTACAACTTTTCCATAGAACCTGAGAAAGAATATGTACTTTTTAAATGAGCCAATAGCTGTAAACCCCTTGCAATAGTGCCTGGCACATTATCAGCACTAAATAGTGTTAACATTTTTTAAATAATCATATGCTGTACAGTCACATAGAAGTCCACTGGCTCAGATTTGTTAACTGTCTTATTCAAATTTTGGATGCTTGAACTCTCAATTTTTATTTAAAAATTTTGTTTTTACTTATTTATTTTGAGAGAGAGAGTGAGCATGAGTGGGGGAGGGGCAGAGAGAGAGGGAGAGAGAGAGAATCCCAAGCAGGCTCCTCAATGTCAGCACAGAGCCTGATATGGGGCTGGAACTCACAAATCATGAGGTCATGACCTCAGCCAAAATCAAGAGTCAAAATCAAAATCAAGATGCTTAACTGAGCCACCCAGGTACCCCCTTGAGCTCTCAATTTTTAAAGAAATTTGCTAAAATCTTGTGATTGTGGATCTGTACATGTTTGTGTGTATTCCACCAACTTTCGCTCCCTGGCATAGGAGTGAGACCCTGGTCTGTTGTCTGCATCCCACCTCTAATCCCACCCTTGTTAGTGTTTCATCGCAGAGAACTGGGATGGAAATCAGGGCCCTGACTGAACAGAAAAAGCATCACAGGGAAATGGAAGTTTATGAATCCAAACCCATCAAAAATCACAGTGACCTTGACATTTCCCTTTTGTAAGGCTGCTCTGCAGCCTGATCATCATTTGCTACACTCTGATACTTGCTACACTCTGATATTTCTCCCCTCTAATGCCCACCACCATTCCCACCCTACCCCCACCCCCTCCCCCAGTCCCTCAACCATAATTCCTCTGAAGTTTAAGCCAATTTTTTTGGATAATATTCACCAAATTCCCTCTCGCTAATATTTCAAAACTAAATTTCCATATTCCTGTAGTTCTGGGACTAGAAGCTTGGGAAGAAATGTTTCTTAACTGATTCACTAAAAATTGAATATTGTTGGCTGTATTATGATAAACAGAATACACATGAAGAGTGGGAAAACAGACATGAAATAAATAAAACCAAATAAATTGTGAAAAATGCTAAAAGAGAAAAGAACTGTTTCTAGAAGAGAGAAAATGGAGGGGGCGTGTCCTGTGAAGATGTGTTGGGGGAGGATGTTCCAAGAGGGGTGACCGGGTCTGGGAAGGTCGTGGGGCAGAACAGAACTTGGTAGTGAAGAGCTGAAATAAGCCAGTGAGGAGGGATCAGTGAGTAGCCCAGAGGTCTTAGGAGAGACACAGGCTAGCTCACATAAGGCTGTATGAGCCACGTTAGAGCTTTTGATTTTATTCCAGAAACTGGAATCCATTGAAGGGTTTTAAGCAGAGAATGAGGTGACTAGATTTATGATTTTAAATGTAACTCTAGCCAGAAGGTAGAAATGACTACAGGAGATCAAGAGAGGAAGCAGGGATCCCATTCACAGCAACTTTAGCAAATGGGGGTTTTTGGTGAGCTCAACGGGTGTTTCATTCTTGTCAGAGAGTTTGCTAAAACCACAACGGCAAATGAAACAGATTTTAATTCATCTGTAAAAGATCATTTGTGCAGTTTGTGATGACCATCATAGACTTTTCACAGGTCTGGAAGGTCTAGAGTTATAACTAACTCCACCCCCAATTTAAATTTTGTGGGTATCTTGTGAGAACTTTTGATTTGAAAATTTTAAACTTTCATTTAAAAAAAGTACAGGGGTGCCTGGGTGGCTCCGTCTATTAAGCATCTGGCTCTTGATTTCTGCTCAGGTCATGATCTCACAATTTGTGAGTTCGAGTCCCGCACTGGACTCTGCACTGACAGTGTGGAGCCTGCTTGGAATTCTCTCTCTCTCCCTTTCTCTCTGCCCCTACCCCACTTGTGCATGCGCTCTCTCTCAAAATAAATAAATAAATAAATAAATAAAATTAATTCCCATCCCATTACCTTGGGAATTACTTAATGATTGTTAAGTTTGCTGACATTTACTTCATCTGTTACTTTTTTTCTTCCTTTGCTGAACTTTTTTTTTAAGTTTATTTGTTTGTTTATTTGTTTATTTTGAGAGAAAAATGAGAGTGTGTGCAAGCAGGGGTGGAGGGGCAGAGAGAAAGAGGGAGAGAGAGAATCCCAGGCAGGCTCTGTGCTGTCAGCACAGAGCCGCACGTGGGGCTCAAACTCATGAGCCGTGAGATCATGACCTGAGCTGAAATCAAGAGTCGGACACTTAACCAACTGAGACACCCAGGTTCCCCCCTTTGCTGAACTATTTAAAAGCAGATTCTAAATATATAATTTTGTCCCTTCATATATTAAGGAACCACCTCCAAAATATGAACATTTTCTTACATACCACAAAGCCATATTCACAAAATTAACAATTTATTGCTAACATCTAATGCCAATTCCATTACAAAATTTCTCTGATGTCTCAAAAATGTCTGTTTATAGTTGGTTTGTTCAAATCAGAATCTAAATAAGATCTGCACAATGCATTTGGTTGGTAAATCTTTTAAGTCTCTTCATCCACGGCACTGCTTTGTTCTTTTTTTTTTTTTCTTTTTTTCCTTTTTTAAAATTTCTATTATTGACCTGTTGTAGAAACTGGATTAGTTAATCCTGTAAAATGCCTAATATTTCATAATAAAAACCATTTTTATAAAGCAGGATAAAATATGGGGTTTGAGCCTTCAAACTTCCAGTAAGTCAGACCATCTCTCTGGAATGTTCTTTGAAGTGTCTGGCATACAAAACAGTTGGTGAACCATCAACACTCACCACACTTGGCACGCATAATGCAAGCTGTTAAATAAGAGTGCTTGTGCTTAAGGTTTTAATTTTATCATTCAGTCTTCTCAGGTTCTTGACCTGCTTACTCACTGTGATTTGCCTACTGTTATTAAATTAACAGAATCTGAAAATAGCAGTTTCTCAGATGTTTTTAAAAGCAATTAAGATAATGCTTCAGTTTGCTAACCTCAGCCTTTTTCACTTCAGAAATTAGAAAATTAAAAATAGTTGAACTGGAGGTAGCATTAATAAAAGCCCAGTTTGGTTCCACTCTGAGGATGCACAGAAGCAGCAGTGACCAAACTACATGTTTTCTTCACCTCAATGTCAGTCTCTCTGAGAAGGACGACTTTGGTTTCTTTGCTATAATTAGCCTCTGTTGCCAATGGAGCAGAGTCTTATTACTTGCAGTAAATAGAATTAGATCACTAGTTCTTTTGGCTTTGTTGATTCAACAGGTTGTGAGTGCATGAACATTATTGACAACAATACCATTGTTATGTAAAATGTTGACATTAGGAAAAACTGGATAAAGGGTATGTGGGAACTCTGTGCTATCTTTACAACTCCTCTAACTATACAATTATATCACAGTCAGACATTTTAAAATACTAATTTCCTCTTCTAAATGATTATCTTAGGGGAGTGCATGGTTATTCTGTTAATGATGTCATTGGTTTAATTATTTTTGAAGCCCCTCTTTTGGAACTGTCCTCAAAAACCTAAAGGTCATAAAATTGGAAAATTGTAAGAGATCTGAGGAGTTATCTAGTCCAGTCTGCCAACCATTCCGGAGAATTCTGCTATGTACCATAATTTATTTACCACCCCCCTAGTGATTAGTACTTAGGTTGTGTCCCAAATTGTCCCCTTTACGAAGTTTATGTGAATTTTTTGTACTTATATCTTTAGACATATTAGGGATATTTCAGTACTCTAGATTCAAAAAGTGGAATTATTGGGTCAAAGGAAATACACATTTAAAATATTGATCCAGGGGCGCCTGGGTGGCTCAGTCGGTTAAGTGTCCGACTTCAGCTCAGGTCACGATCTCGCGATCCCGCGGTCCGTGAGTTCGAGCCCCGCGTCGGGCTCTGGGCTGATGGCTCAGAGCCTGGAGCCTGCTTCCAGTTCTGTGTCTCCCTCTCTCTCTGCCCCTCCCCCGTTCATGCTCTGTCTCTCTCTGTCTCAAAAATAAATAAACGTTAAAAAAAAAAATTTAAAAAAAATAGAATAAAATATTGATCCTGAGAAACTTAACAGGAACCCATGGGGGAGGGGAAGGAAAAAAAAAAGAGAGAGGTTAGAGTGGGAGAGAGCCAAAGCATAAGAGACTCTTAAAAACTGAGAACAAACAGGGCTGATGGGGGGTGGGAGGAAGGGGAGGGTGGGTGATGGGTATTGAAGAGGGCATCTTTTGGGATGAGCACTGGGTGTTGTATGGAAACCAATTTGACAATAAATTTCATATATTAAAAAAAATAAATAAAATAAAATATTGATTAAGTCCTTCCAATTTGCCATCCAAAACAGCTGTATGTTTCTACCAACAGTGTGTGGGCTTATACTAACATGGGATGCTATCACTCTTATACATTTTTGCTGTTCTGATACAGGCCTGCTGACACACAGACAGTGTGAGTGGCCTGTCTCCATAGGGAAGAATATTTTGCCAATGACATATTTTAGAATTAGCATGATTATATGTTTCATAATTATTTTGAACCCTCCTTTCTGCTGACTGTTCACACCACCTATCCATCCCTCTATATGCTGCTGCTGCTAGGTAAAAAAACCATCTTGCTTTATTTGCATTTCTCTAATTAGCAGTGAGGTTGAACGCATGCTTATTTGTTTATTGACAGCATGTATTCCTTTCTCACTGAATTGCCTATTCACTTTCTTGGTCAGTTCTATTTTTTATTTTCTTTTTCTTATTTTAAAAGAACACTTGATATTTGGTGAATAATAACCCCTTGTTGCCCAGGTTGTGAATGTTTTCTGTGCGTCACTCATAACTTTATAGTCTCTTTTGCTATTTTGCTGTTCGAAAGTTATGTTGGTGTTTGGCAGAAGATACAAGAGAGTTTTCATTTCATTTAAATTCATTTCAAATTAGAAATACTGTGCTTATCTGAGCAGGGAGCAATGCTCAGGATCAAAGCAAAGCATAGTAAAAGACTCCTGGGTAGCCTTCCTGGACTCCCTCCACTTGCTTCCCAACTCCCATCTCTCACCCCATGCTATTGCTCCCCTGGGGATTCCAAGGAGAGAAGGATGACCATAAGGAAAGGCATCACTCTTTACGAGTGTTTAATCATCATACAATCTCATCAATCCATCATGGCTTCCAGGTTTTTGTGTCAGACTAAGGAAGTTCTTTCCTACCCAAAGTTTGTAAAGACATTTTTCTATATATATTTTTTACAAATAGTTTTATTATTTTGTTTTTTTACATTTAGATGTTTAAATCACCCATGGTTTATGGGTAATTAAGCCAATTATCCTTCTGCTGTTTATGTTGAATTATCTAGTCTTCCCCCACTGATTTGAAATGCCACCCTGAGGAGTACCTGGCTGGCTCAGGCAGTTGAGTATGCGACTCTTGATCTTGGGGGTTGTGAGTTCAAACCCCATGTTGCATGTAGAGATTACTTAATAAGATATCAAAAGGAAAGAGAAAGAAAGAAAGAGAAAGAAAGAAAGAAAGAAAGAAAGAAAGAAAAAAAGAAGTAAAGAAATGCCATCTTGAGCACATGTGAAATCCTGTAAGTATGAACCTGGATTACTTTCTGGACTCTGTTCCATTCCATTGATCTAGTTGTCTTTTTTCTGATCAGTACCATACTACCCTGTTTACTATATAGTTTTATAGTTCTTTTAGTGTGTTATAAGCCAATTTTTATTTTGTTACAGTTGTCTTTCAAAACCTTCTTAGCTATTTTCAAACATTTACTCTTCCAGAGAAACTAGAGAATCAATTTTTAAATTAAAAAAACTCCATTGGGGGGCGCCTGGGTGGCACAGTCGGTTAAGCGTCCGACTTCAGCCAGGTCACGATCTCACGGTCCGTGAGTTCGAGCCCCGCGTCGGGCTCTGGGCTGATGGCTCAGAGCCTGGAGCCTGTTTCCGATTCTGTGTCTCCCTCTCTCTCTGCCCCTCCCCCGTTCATGCTCTGTCTCTCTCTGTCCCAAAAATAAATAAACGTTGGAAAAAAAAATTAAAAAAAAAAACTCCATTGGGATTTTGATAAAAATTACATTTAATTTATAGATTGATATGGAGAGAATTGACTTTTAGGAAATACTGAGGTTTCTTATCCATATATGACTCTCCATTTTCAAAAAAATGATATGTCCTTCAGTAAAACATAATTTTAATGGGTTTTGAATATTTTTTATTAATTTTGTTTCTAGGTATTTTTTTTTCAATGTTATTCATTTTTGAGAGAGAGAATGAGAGAAAGACAGAGCATGAGTGGGGAAGGGGTAGAGATCTTGAGAGGGAGACACAGAATCCAAAGCAGGCCCCAGGCTCTGAGCTGTCAGCATAGAGCCTGACACGGGACTGGAGCTCACGAACTGTGAGATCATGACCCGAGTTGAAGTCGGACGCTTAACTGACTGAACCACCCAGACGCCCCAATTTGTAGGTATTTTAGAGTTGTGATTATTATGTGTCATTTTTCCATTATATTTTTGAAATGGTTCTTAATACATAGTAAAATCATGATTTTTGTATATTCCTTTTGTACTTAGTATCTTGTATTATTGTACTTTGTTTACTTAACTCTCCCCCATTTCTGGGCATTAGGTTGTTCCCAAGCTTTGAGGATCATAATTAGCCTTGCTATAAACATCTCTAAACTGGTAATTTTTTCTCTTTAAATTTCTTCCCACAAATGGAAAAACAGATTTAAAGAGTATATGGAACTTTATGGCTCTTATTACACATTGCTCTGAGTAATCTCCTGAAGGGCTAGACTCCTTTCCAATTCTGCCTATAATAATATCAGCAAATGAAGTAATAATGATGAAGATAATGATGACGAGGATGATGAGACTATTGGTAAGAGCCATATTATGCTCTGGGCTTCCCATGTCTTTTCATCTAATACTCACAATGAATCTATAATATGCTATTGCTGTCTCATATGGACAGATAAGGAAACTGAGGTACAGAGAGATTAACATCTGCACTCACACCTGGTAGGAGGCGAAGTCAGATGTGTTGTGTTCCATGGTCAGTGCCTTCTCAAATACCCATACTTTTTTTAAAAGCATTTTTAAAAGTTTATTTATTTATTTTGAGAGAGAGAGGGAGGGAGAGCAGGGGAGGGGCAGAGAGAATCCCAAACCAGCTCCACACCAGTAGCTCTGAGCCCGACTCAAGGCTCAAATTCACAAACCATGAGATCATGACCTGAGCCAAAACCAGGAGTCAGATGCTTACCAACTGAGCCACCCAGGCGCCCCATCTAATACCCATACTTTTTATATTTCATTTATATTTGAGACTTTAAAAGGTATATAAAAGCTGAAAGTTGTTTTACTTTGCATTTCTTAACCAAGAAGTAGGTTGCTAGATAACATACTTGTTAAACCTCTTTTTCATCTCCTTTGACCACTTATCCAATAGATTGGTGATGTTAATTAGATATTTGTAACAACGCCCTCTAAATTGGATAGAAATTGGATAGAGATTATAAAAAAAGATTGTATTTCTTCCCCATATGTTTACATATATTCTTAGGTTTTAGTGCCCATTGATTCTTCCTTTCCTCTATTCTAATTTATGTCTTCTGTAAATTCCTTTTTTTTAAATAAAATTTTTTAAGTTTATTTACTTATTTTGAGAGAGAGTGAGCATGAGCATGGGGAGCGGCAGAGAGGGAGAGCGAGAATCCCAAGCAGGCTCTGTGCTGTGCTGTCAGCACAGAGCCCAATGCAGGGTCCACCCAGGCACCCCTTCTGTAAATTCTCCTTATCTGAAAATTCCATTACCAGCATGGGGAATAGTATATTAAGTATTACTTAACACTCTTATCTTATTCATACAATGGTAGTCTTAGTAGAAGTAGTAGTAGTAATGGTAGTGATAGCAGCTTTCAAAAACTAAGTGCTTACCAAATGCTAAGGATATTACATACATGAACTCATTTAATTATCACTATAATCCAATGAGATATTATCTTTGTTTTACAGATGAATAAATAGGCCCAGGAGATCCTGGGTGGCTCAGTGGGTTAAGTGAGTAAGCATCCAACTCTTGATCTCAGCTCAGGTCATGATCTCGAGGTTCGTGGGTTTGAATCCTGTATCAGGCTCTGTGTTGACAGCATGAAGCCTGCTTGGGATTCTGTCTCTCCCTTTCTCTGCCCCTCCCCACTCTCTCTCTCTCTCTCAAAATAAATAAACTTAAAAAAGAAAAAAGAAATAGGCTCAGATTTATCAGCTTGGCCAAGGACACACAGTTAACAAAAGGAAGTCCTGTCTATGCCGAAGTCCATGTTCTTAATAACAGTACTGCTGGCCCCCCATTATGTAGAGTATAAAATTAACTCTCTTTGAAAACAAAATCTCTTTATAAACGTAAAGAAATCTTCCATACCAATTTATTTCTTTTTAAAATTTTGAATGAATGGGTTTTTATAACATTATATTAGTTTCACGTTTACAACATAATGATTCAATATTTGTACGTACTGTGAAATGATCACCACGCTAATCTAGTTAACATCCATCACCACATCTAGTTATAAATGGTTTATAATAACTTCTTACAAGCTTTGAATCAAAGAGGTTTTTAATTTAATCAAATATTTTCTTAACGTTTATAAAGAATTTTGTCATTACCCTTGCCTATCCTAGCTTCTACCTCTGGTGGTCTCTGGGCATTGCCACTCTGGCCTCCAGGGGGCACTGTTACCCCTTTAATACTGTGGCTCAAGCCTTTGCTAATTCCCTTAAGCACAGATAAGACCAGGAAAATATTTAAACAAAGTTTACAAGGGGCTCAGATGAACAGAAGGCAAATGAGTACAGAGAGTAATATACAACTAGATAATTTGGTTCACTGAATGCAGAGTAGGCATTTCAGTATTTGACACTGAAATACCTTGCTTCCCACTGCATGCACAAAGCAGAAAACTTTTTTTCTATCCTGCACTATGTCCTCAAGCAAGCAAAATTCTTCAAAAACTGGCTCTGAGATTAGTAAGGCTAGTTCCAGCTAAGGGCTTCCTTCCAAATTCTACTTTCCAGTTTCAGTGTCTGCCTCTCCCTACACACTGGACACTTAACATGTCAGCCCTCTTCTAGAAAGATGGCATTGTCTGCTTCTGGTTTGTAGCTTTACCCTGTTGTTTGGGAATGGTTATCTGTAGGTGTCTCATACTCCTTCATGTCTTAGACAGTATGCCAAGAATGTAAGGCCCTAACAGCTTATACAGCTTATATTACATATCTATTACTACATAACTGATTACTTCAAAATGTAGAGGCTTAAAAAACAAACTTCTTTTTTTTTTTTGACAGTTTCTTTTGATTAGGAATCTGGGCATAGCTTAGCTAGGTGCCCCTGGTTCCAGGTCAAGGTGTTGGCCAGGGTGCAGTCATCCCCAGTCTTGAATAAGGGAGATTCTTCTTCCAAGCTCATTCAACAGAGTTGTTGGTAGGCCTCAGGTTCTTACTGTGGCCAAAGACATCCTTTCCTTGCCATGCAGGTCTCTCCATAAGGCAGCTCACAACATGCTGTCTACCCTCGCAGTGAGTGAGAGAGAACATGAGAAGGTGCCCAAGACAGAAGCTACAGTCTTTTTATAACCTCATGTCAGAAGCAATATCCTGTCATTTGTGCTGTATTAAATTAGTTAGAAGTGAGTCAGTAGCTCTAGCCCACGGTCAACTGGAGGTGATTACACCAAGGAGTGAGTACCAGAAGGTAAGAATCGTTATGGGCCATTTTAGAGGCCTTCTACTATATCACTTTACGCAAGCCATTTCTCATGGTGGTGTTTACAGCAAGCAATCTTTTTTTCTTTTTAATTTTTTTAAATGTTTACTTATTTTTCAGAGAGGGGAGGGGAGGAGAGAGGGAGACACAGAATCCAAAGCAGGCTCCAGGCTCCGAGCTGTCAGCACAGAGCCCAATTTGGGGCTCAAATTCATGAACCAGGAGATCATGACCTGAGATGAAATCAGCACCCCAGTCCTTTTTTTTTTTTTTAAGTTTATTTATTTATTTTGAGAAAGAGAACAGGAGAAGGGCAGAGAGAGAGAGAGAGGGAGAAAAAGAACCCCAAGAAGTCTCCACACCCAGCCCGGTGCCTGATGTGGGGTTTGATCTCACAACTGTGAGATCATGACCAGAGCTGAAACCAAGAGTTGGACATTTAACCAACTGAGCTACCCAGGTTTCTTGCCCTTTTTAAAAAACTTATGTCTACTCCCATCTTGGGGCTTGAACTTACAACCCTGAGATCAAGAGTAGCAGGCCCTACTGACTGAGCCAGCCAGGATTGCCTACATCAAGCAGTCTTGAGGAATGAAGTAACCTCTCCCTCTGGGAAAGAGAAGCTGGCTTAGCTTGTTGCTTGCTAGAAAAGCAATGGGCTCCCCAAGCTCACTGTTACCCCCAATGAACACAAACCCACTGCACATGTGGCATCTATCTGGGGCTCTTAGTATCACACCTGTGGGACTTGAGGCAAGAGGAGTTAATGTAAATAATTCATGCTGTTTATGCTGTGCTGTGGGTAAAAAATTTTTTTTGCCTAGGTGGCTCAGTCTGTTGAACGTCAACTCTTGGTTTCAGCTCAGGTCATGATCTTACAGTTCATGAGTTCAAGCCCTGCCTGGGGATTCGCTCTCTCTTTCTCTCTCTCTGCCCGACCCTGCTCTCTCTCTTTCTCTCTCTCTCCTTTCTCTCTCAAAATAAATAAATAAACTTTTATAAAAGTTTTTTCCCCCTCTTCCTCAGATATTCCATGTCTTCTTTCAGCATCTGTAAAACAGTAAAGGTTAACTTGTTGGCTTGTAAGTAGGATAAAAACAAATTGCAGACCTGACAGTTTGACTCAACAGCACAATTCAGAATTGTATACAAGCCTGGGAGACCATCATTCATACAAGAGATCCACGTACATATATTTCATTTTATTTGACAAACACTTATGTGCCAGGTAATTATTCTCAGAGTTTATAGACATAAACTCATTTCATCCATGAGGTAGGCACTATTAAAAACCCCTGCTTTACAGATGAGGCAGAAGAGGCCCAAAGATGTTGAGTAACTTGCTGCAAGTCACATTGCTCATAAGCGTCAGAGCCTCAAATAGTCAAACAGAAACAAACACAAAAGTCCTGGCTACACCATCCATTGATCCACTGTATCATGCTAACTGTGTTCCAGGTTGGGAAGGGGTGAAGCAGAGACAAGATGGGGGGAAATGACAAAACAGAGAGTTCATTCCTCAAAACATGAGTTGAAATCAATTTAGAATTTTTCATTCTTAACATAGTAACATATTGTCTGTTGTTTCAAAGGATATTCAAAGGATAAACTCTACCAGTTATATTTGACTGGTTAGGATTTGACTTAGAACACTTGTTCTATATTCAGACTATGAAGGTTAAAATGTATTGTTCACACACACAAATCTGAACATGGAATTTATAACAGCTTTGTTCATAACTGCCCAAACTTGGAAGCAGCCAGGATGTTTTCAGTTGGTGAATGGACAAACTGTAGTACATACAGACAATAAAAATTAATTAATTTTTATTTTAGATAAAGAGAGTGTGTGAGCAGGGGAGAGGGGCAGAGGGGGAAAGAGAGAGAGAGAGAGAGAGAGAGAGAGAAGGAAAGAGAGAGAAACTTAAGCAGGCTCCATGCTCAGCACAGAGCCCGATGTGGGACTTGATCCAATGACTCTGGGATCATGACCTGAGCCAAAATCAAGAGTCAGACGCTCAACCAACTGAGCCACCCAGGCACCCCTCAATAGAAAATTATTTAATTCTAAAAACAAATGAGCTATTAAACCATGAAAAGATTGGGGGGAGGGGACTTTAATGCATGTTACTAAGTAAAAGAAGCCATATGATTCCAGCCATATGACAATCTGAAAAAGGCAAAACTATGGAGATAGTAAAAAGATCAGTGGTTTCCAGGGGGTGGGAGGAAGGGAGGGATGAATAGGCAGAGCTCAAAGGATTTCAGGGCAATGAAACTGTTTTGTAGGGTACTGTAATGGTGAAAACATGTTATTATACATTTGTCCAAGTCCACAGAATATGCAACAAGAGTGAACCCTAATGTAAACCATAGACTTTGATGATAATGATGTGTCAATGTAGGTTCATCCATAATAATGAATGTACCACTCTGATGGGGCAGGTTGTGCATGTGTGGGGACGGGTTATATAAGACCTCTACACTTTCCACCCAATGTTGTTATGAACCTAAAACTGCTTTAAAAAATAGTCTTTTTGGGGCGCCTGGGTGGCGCAGTCGGTTAAGCGTCCGACTTCAGCCAGGTCACGATCTTGCAGTCCGTGAGTTCGAGCCCCGCGTCGGGCTCTGGGCTGACGGCTCGGAGCCTGGAGCCTGTTTCCGATTCTGTGTCTCCCTCTCTCTCTGCCCCTCCCCCGTTCATGCTCTGTCTCTCTCTGTCCCAAAAATAAATAAATGTTGAAAAAAAAATTTAAAAAAAAAATAGTCTTTTAAAAAATGCTTTGAAAATTACAGTGTACTTAAATTTAAAAAAAAATTTTTTAAATTTATTTTTGAGAGAGAGAGGACACACCAGCAGGGGAGGAGCAGAGAGAAAGAGAGACACAGAACCCGAAGCAGGGTCCAGGCTCTGAGCTTTCAGCACAGAGCCCAATGCGGGACTCGAACCCACGAACCATGAGATCATGACCTGAGCTGAAGTCGGATGCTTAACCGACTGAGCTACCCAGGCACCCCAAAAAATTATAGTGTACTTTAAAATTTAAACTTTTTTAATTTTTTAATGTTTATTTATTTTTGAGAGAGAGAGAGGCCACGAGCAGGGGAGGGGAAGAGAGAGAGAGAGTCACAGGATCCGAATTTGCACGTCACCCTTGCACAGGGGCGGGCTAATCTTCTCTGTATTGTTCCAGTTTTAATACACGTGCTACCCAAGCGAGCACAGGAGTCGCAGAATCCGAAGCAGGCTCCAGGCTCCGAGCTGTCAGCATAGAGCCTAACTTGGAGCTAGAACCCATGGACCATGAGATCATGACCTGAGCTGAAGTTGGATGCTTAACTGACTGAGTCATCCAGCACCTCAAATGTAAACTATTATTAATAGTGTAAACGTGTAGTAAGTTTTTGTTAACCTCACTCTATACCTGTTCAAGTCCCCCTTGCTCTTGGTCTCATCCTCTGTCTGTTGCCTCCTCCTTTCCTTAATAAGTGTAAATGGCTTGGCCCCCACTTGGGCTCTCTTCCCCTCCTCCATTGTCCTTCTCTTCAACCTTCCTAACTCAGGTTTAATGCGGCTGTCTCCTCCATATCTATACCATGGCTGCAGAACTCTGCGAAGATGATATCTATTGTACAACTTGCATTTCTCCTACATCAGTTCATCCCTCAGTGTGTCCTGCAACTATTTCTGTTTCTCAAACCAGAGCTTTCTGCTTAATATATGTATCAGCAAATTTTAAGTGTAGTTTTTATTTTTGATATTGTACTATTTTGAATAAATATTTTCAAAGTCATGCCATTTCTTCTTACTCAACAGATTTTATATGTCAGGCTTTTTGCATATATATATGTAATTAGATTCATGTTATTAAGCTGTTTTCTATTTAAAAATTAAAATAATCTGGCTTCTAATGATCATGTACAGATATATGGCAGATAAGCATATCTATCAATGATGATTCACCGAAAAGTGCTTATGTATCAGCACACCCAGATGGGTTGATGTGTTTAGAGTTGCTTTAATTATTGGTCTCCTTTTTTTTTTTTTTTTTTTTTAAGAAAAGATGACTTTTATTTATTTTTATTTGAGAGAGTGAGTACAAGTGGAAGAGGAACAGAAGGAGAGGGAAAATCTTAAGCAGGTTCCATACTCAGGACCCTGTGATCATGACCCGAGCCGAAATCAAGAGCCTGATGCTCAACCAACTGAGCCACCCAGGTGCCCCAATTATTGGTCTCCTTAAGAAGATTCTGTGAAAAAGTTGAGTCATATTCCCTTCTTTAATGTGCCTCAATGCCTTGGAATAAGCCTCCCTTGTTCTTTAGATTAGGGTATTTCTTCACTCAGTGAGCTCAATCAGAATCTAATTCAATCCTTTCCATAGCTTCTCTTTTAGCAAGACTAGGGACCACTCCCTAGGGATTAACACTACTGGTCTCAAATTGTAGCCGATCGGGAAAATTTGCTTGATAGATGTGGCTCGTTTGGCCTGCACAGCATTTTAAGAAAATCTCAATTCGTTCCTAGCATTTTGGAATTATGCCATTTCACATTAAAAATGTGTATTGCTAGTTTTTATTGAAAGATTAGTGGATCTGGCCAATTGGGGCTTTGTGCTCACATAGCAACAATCAGCTGGTAGCAGCCATCAGCCATTCCATTTAGAGAGGTCATGCACCTCTTGCCACTCATGAAGACTGATGGTCAGTTGCCATTTATCACCTCACTTTCACCTCTTCTGACACTCACCATTAGAGGTGCTTCCCAGGTGCTTTAGGCATTTGAGTTTGTAAACTTCTACACCTGGTCCTTGCTGCCTTTCACCCAGAACCACCTATTGACATTGAAGGCTCTAGAAACACCAGGGCTTCAAATCAAATGGACTCAGCTCTGCCACTTTCCTGCCATGTGACCTGGGTAGGGTTATTTCACCTCTTTGAATTTCTGTTCCTTTATCTGTAAAAAGGGGATTATGATGGCATGGTTATGTGGATTAAAGGCAATAATGTATATAATGTGTTTCTGATAAAGCCAAGAAGAGGCAGGAAGGACTCAGTGAGTGTGGCCTGCCTCCTTTGACAACTGCTGTGCTCACCTCTCAAGATGACAGGGCTACTCCTGTAAGTCTCTGGGATAGTTAATTCACAACTAATTTGTATGATATTCTCAGGTGTCTAGACACAAATAAAAATATAAGAAACCAGGGGTACCTGGCTGGCTCAGTAGGTAGAGCATGGGACTCTTGATCTTGGGGTTGTGAGTTTGAGCCCCATGCTGTGGTAGAATTTAGTTTAAAAAATAAGATAAATTTTTAAAATAATAAATAAAAATAAATAAATAAAATATATGAAACCAGATAGTACTTAGGTAAAATTTATATTCTGTAACTGTCATCTGCCATCATCAAGGACCCATGATGGGTTAAGTAAGTTGTTAGCCAACAGCACTTAGATTGCTTGGAGAATAATCCTGTGGCATGGTAAATTGAACTCTTGCAATTAGTTATATAAAGAAAATAAAAATGGAAAAGTCTGTGAGTTGGCATGTTTTCTAAAACCACGTGGAGTGAGGGAGGGAGACAATTCTCTATATGCCACACTTGCCCTCACACTGCAACTTTTGTAGAGTTGCTGATGTATCTATATATCTAACTTGTTTTTTAATCTGCTGCTGTAACAAATTACCACAAAGTTAGAGACTTAAAACCACATTTTTATCCCTCTAGGTTTGAAGTCTGACATCAGTGTCACTGAACTAAAATTAACGTGTCAGCAGGGCTGCACCCTTTTGCAGGCTCTATGAGTGAATCCATTTTCTTGCCTTTTCCAGCTTCTAGAGACCACCCACATTCCATGGCTTGAGGCCCCCTTTTCCACCTTCAAAGCCAGCAATGTTGTATCTCTCCAACCATCCTTCCATAGTCACATCTTTTTCTCTAACTCTTCTTTTGCCTTCTTCTTCTTCCACTTTTGAGGACCCTTGTGATCACCTTGGACCCACTCAGAAAATCCAGGATATTCTTCCTATCTTAAGGTCAGCTGATTAGCAATCTTTATTTCATATAACCTTTCTTAAAATTAATTTTTTAAATTGAGATATAATTAACATATGACATTAGTTTCAAGTGTACAGCATCATGATTCGATAGACTGCTAAATAATCACTCCAAGTCTAGTTGACATCCATCACCACACATAGTTACGTTTTTCTTGTTATGATAAATTTTAAGATCTACTCTCTTAGCAGCTTTCACATATACAATACAGCATTATTAATTGTAGTCACCATGCTGTACATTACATCTTATGACTTATTTATTTTATAAATGGAAGCTTGTAGCTTGTGACCACCTTCACTCATTTCATCTACCCTCTCCCCAATCCCTGATGCTGTCAACCACGAACCTGTTCTCTGTATCTGAGTTCATTTTTGTTTTGTTTGTTTTAGATTCCATATATAAGTAAGATCATATAGTATTTGTCTTTTCCTGTCTGACTTAATTCACTTGCAATAATTGCCCCAAAGTCCATGCATATTGTCCATGCAAACTTAATTCTTTGCCATGTCATGTAACATATTTACAGGTTCCAGGGACTAGGATGTGATGTCTTTGGGATGCCATCGTTCTGCCTACCATAATGAGTAGGTACATTACTATAAGTTTATCTCACTTAATCTTCACAACCACCTTGTGAAGTAGGAACTACATTTGCGAGTAAGAAAACTGAGGCTGAGGAGTTAGGAAATGTGCCTGGGTCCAGAGCTAGTAAGCAGAAGTAAGATTCAAATCCAGAGCTGTTTTCCTCTGAAGCCATGTGCCTAATCACTACACTATTCTGAAATTTCTTCAAATGGTGTTTTTCTTTCTATTTTCTATGAGAATGATTATTATAGTGAAAATTGGATTTTGGGGAGGTTAGTGGGATAGCCCAAGGAGTACATATGTATCAGTTAAAATTCAGATTGTCTCTTTATTGCCTTAATGTGCTTATATTTTTCTAAATTGAATTTTCTGTTATCACAGACTTCTGCAACTAAGTCTGACTTTCCACACTATGCCCCAGATTGTTAACACCACTTGCTTTTAAAAAGCCAAACAGATACAGGTTCCTCCAAGGCTGTGAACTTTGACTTTGCAGAGTTTAAAAGTAAATAAGACCCCAGATAGTTATGTGATCCAGTTTCTTGCCTTCAGTACCTCACAGCGCTGTTTTTTGGTTTGGTTTGGGTTATTTTTATTTTATTTTTATTATTTTGCTATTTGGGGAAATGTTATGAGATTCCATTGTAGGAGTTTAATTTCTATGCTCTTAGCTTCTAGCAGTTTTTTCTTCTACCTGTTTTTCATTTTTTCATGATTGTTCTCCAATGGAAATAATTAGCAATTAAAAGCAATTTATCCCAGTCACTAGTGGAAATTATAAGTAACGAGATAAACTTTTAAAGCCAAATAGCACACTTGTAAAACTTTCAAACAGTATGGTATCAGGCTTGAAGAAATACACCAGGCAGAAGTGGTGAGATAGTTAAAAAGGCAAGGTACTGAGGAATATTCAATAGTGAACAGCATAAGGAAAAATTAATGTGCTTTTCTCATTTTCTATCAAGGATATAAAATCCCCTTGAAAGCACAATGCATGTTGTACCTTGAACCGCTGTATTAACACAGTGCTTGGAAGAGGAAATGTTTGTTGAATCAGTGGTATTTATATTTCAGAAAAGCACCTTGCAGATATCTAAAAGAGAAAATAAGTCAGAAATGGTTTATTTAAACTACATGAGGGGCATCTGGGTAGCTCAGTCGGTTAAGCATCCAACTCTTGCTTTCTGCTCAGGTCCTGATCTCACAGTTCATGGAATCGAGCCCTGCATTGGGCTCTGCTCTGACAGCATTGAGCCTGCTTGGGATTCTCTCTCTCCCTCTCTCTGCCCTTCCCCCACTTATGCGTGCACGCTCTCTCTCTCTCTCTCTCAAAACAAATTACTTAATTAAAAAAAAATTAAACTACATGAGGGGTGCCTGGGTGGCTCAGTCGGTTAAGAATCTTACTCTTGATTTGGGCTCAGGTCATGATTTCATGGTTCATGAGTTCAAGCCCCACATTAGTGGGGCTGTGCTGACAAAGCAGAGCCTGCTTGGGATTCTCTCTCTCTCTCTCTCTCTCTGCCCCTCCCCACAATAAATAAATAAACATTAAAAAAAAATAAACTACATGAAAACTAAGTGGGTGTTCAAATGACCAGTTTCAAATTCAAATCCTGACCCCACAGGAAATAATTATCTATGCCAAGGGCTGGGAGAAGAGGTAGGGGAGGGAGCTGAGAAATAGGTGATTCTGTGAAGATTAGTTGTTGGAACAGTTCTTTATTATATGCTTCATAAATTATTTAAACTGCTGTTTGTGGGTGAGAATTATATTTTTAATTTCTACCTCTCTGAGCATAGTACCGTACCTGGCACACACTAGGTACTCAACAAAAGCTACTGAATGTAGAAGAAAAAGAACAAAAGACATTAAATTCTTAGATGACACCAAACCAGCATGCACACACATATAATTTATGACCTCCTATACTAATATATTGTACACATTGTAAACCAGAAACCCGAAATTTAAAAACATGAAATAATCAATATATTTTAAATAATTCAATGGTATTTTATTAATAGTAGAAGAGCCTTTTTGCTTTCATTTGATGCTTTATTCCTTGGTAATTCATTACTTTTTAAAAATCTTGGTTTAACACCTTATGATATAGTGATTTGAAGATCGGGTACTAAGTTCAGCTTATTTTGATATTACATTTTAATAGCTGTCATAGCTGAAAAAGATACTTCAAAAAGCTATTTGGATTTAAATTGAAGAAATGCATTGTTGTTGGTTTCTACCTATTAAATTACTCATTTTCTTCTTCAGTCTTATCAACCAGTTCTGCAAAGGTTTTTGCTGAAGTCTTATTAGTACATTCTCATTTTCTCTGCTATCAATCAGCAGTTCTTGAAAACTAATTTAAAGGCATTGCATTTTAATTAGTTTGAGGCCCACTGAAATTACTTGAAAAATATTTAAAGAAATAAAAAATTGTTTCCAAAATTTTTAATTATGCATATGAGTTTTAAAAGGACACACACACACACACACACATTTTTTTGCAACAAAATTACACACTGATAGAAATATTTCTGAACGTAATTTTCAAACATTCTCTAAAGTGTTTCTTTCTAAACACATGTACACTTAAAGGAGAGGGTGGATGGAGTTAGTCTCTCAGGCAGTGTTAAAAGTTTGCCTTAAAAGGAAAATACCACTCACCACAAATGTAGGGAAATCTGGATCCCTTGTATTGTTGTCAGAGGAAAATGTATCATTCATCTTGCTATTTATTTATTTAAGTAATAATAATAACCCGTGCTTATGTAGTGCTTATTTTGGTGGTAGATTTTCACATTTTTAGCTCATGTCATCCTCAGAACAACCCGGTACAGCAGGTACAGTTATGCTCTCCAATTTACAGGTGGGGAAACTGAACCCCAGAGATGTTAAATAATTTGCCCAGGATTACATGGCTGGTCATGGCAGAACTATGGTCAGAACCAGGCAGTGTGTATGCAGGAACAATGCTTTTGACCCCAAGAAGTATCTTGGACACTTCAATAGAAGATAAAGAGTTTCCACGATTACTCTCCATCTCAGTACAAAGTATTATATATATTCTATTGAAAGCATTTGTTTTTACAAAATTAACCACATCAATGACCTCCTATGCTACACAAAACTGCAATACAGTGACGCTGGATAAAGGAGAGCTTCCCTGCAAGGGGGAAGCCCACCCTTCTCAGGATACCTCACAGAGCACATGAATGACTGCCTGACAAAGGACTGTATGAGCAAGCCATTGTCAATATGTATGTTAAATAAGAAAGCTTATCCTCTTTGTGTTTAGATAAAATAGACATTGGGGTATGTTCTTTCTAATCTGTATTAGATTGTCTTGAGCACCCTTAGGACATGCACCCTCTACCTTAGATGTTTTTGTCTTAACAAATATAAAATTCAAAATCACCAAGGAAAAGTACAGTTTGGATAAAATAGGTACAGGGGAGTTTCATAGGATAATCAAAATAACTTCTTAAATATAATGCAAGAATACATAAATGGGCTAAATAAGCACTTAGAGTTCAGATTTTAAAATCTGATAATGAAGAAATATAATTTTAAATGTGAGAATAATTTTAAGTTCCAATATAGGAGCGTGAATTGAAGAGCTGTGAGAGAATGCTCTCACTGTACTAAGGACTTACCTGATCTTTTATAGAGTTCCATGTCTCATACTGGGCATCTCATCTAAATAAGAACATGGAGTATTTGGAAAGAATTCATATGAGAGTCATTTCACATTTAAAAAAAAAAAAGAGGAGGGGAGGCTGGGTGGCTCAGTTGGTTGGCTCAGTTGGCATCTGACTTTGGCTCAGGTCATGATCTTGAGGTTGACGAGTTCAGGCCCCAAGTTGGGCTCTGTGCTGACAGCTCAGAGCCTGGAGCCTGCCTTGGATTCTGTCTCCCTCTCTCTCTGCCCCTCCCCTGCTCTTGCTCTGTCTCTCTCAGTTTCAAAAATAAATAAACATTAAAAAAAAAAAAAGAGGTGAGGGAGGGGGGATGGGCTAAATGGGTAAGGGGCATTAGGGAATCTACTCCTGAAATCATTGTTGCACTATATGCTAACTAACTTGGTTGTAAATTAAAAAAAAAAAAAAAAAAGTGAGAAAAAGTTAAAAGGACTGAGGTTGTTTATTCTAGAAAACCTAGAGAATTTAAGGGTTTCCCCATATATGAAGCGTTATAATCCCTTAAAGTCTATTTAAGTCTTTCACACATTTGGTGAGCCAGACACAGACTCCTCAAAGAATCAGTTGTGGAAATAACAGCAACACACTTCTTTAAGCCAGGGGCTATTAAGCTTTTGCATTTGAAATGGGTTCAATCATTAATTGCACATAATTAACAGTAAATAACTGAGTCACCAAATGAATAGTGTTTAAGAAAAGCTATTATTTCCTACTGATAAGCAACTAAAATAATTGTTATCTTCAAAGTCCACCCAGTAGGTTTGAGCTCACAGGCCCAATATGATTCTGAGGAACATCGTAACTGCTGACACATCTTATGTAAGTTATTGCCAACTATTTACAGATGTAGTTTATGTATGTAACAGACTAACCAGAGATCAAAACAAAAAAAGGAAAGAAAGAAAAAGAAAAAAATGAGAAAGAAAAAAAGGGTGATTTGTATTTTGTTCTTGATACTTATAATAACTAGATTGGAAGACAATGAGGTTTCCTTAATAGGGAAGGATAATGGTTTTACTTCAGATCTTAGCAAAATTTAAAGTAATTTCTAGCAACTATTTATCAAAAAGCTGTGCCAGCATTTTAAGGGTTCTGGTCTCTTAACACTTCCCCTGGATTTTTCTCAGGAGTCTAATACAGAAAGTGAAAAAGTCCTGTAATCTAAGAGGCCTTATATTTGATCCTAATGTAGTCTTGCTTTAAAATGGTTTTCACATTGTTACAAAACACACTTGAACTTTGGGCACTTCAGTTTTGAGTTTGAACATGGCTAATTTGGCCCAACAAAGATGTTGAGCTGTGGACCACTCCCACCCCCAACACACAGAATGAGAATACTCTGAACCATTTTCTAGATGAAGGAAACAAGTTAATTTGGCTCTGTGCCAAGGCAGTATAAAACAGTATCAATTTCAGTTCCCATGGATATCTGAGTTTTTTCTGCCTATACCTTGGGTGGCTTTGTGTTTTATTATATGGTTTTGCTCAGAAAATTCAATAAATTTGTCACTTTAATTCTCATATTCTTACCTATTTATAACAGGCTTTTCCGGGTTAATTATTTCCTGAGCCAATTCATGACTTTGGATATCCTTAAATTGCCTTTCCAAGAAAAGTGGTTTTCATTTTTTTTGAAGCTGTGGGATACTGCATTTGATATACCAAAGGATAAGCATAGCTGGAAACTATAGCAACAACTCGTGGTGTCTGACCCACTTAAGTAGATGAGTTTGTAGTAGAATGAAGGAAAAGGTGCTATGGAAGCAATACAAATAATATGAATCAAAAACATCTTTGCTTTTGTAATCATGTGGTTGGTAGCACTATTCTTCCTTCTCTAGTCTTGTTGATTTATCTGCTATAAAACAAATATTCCAATGAATGCTGGCCCTCATTTCCATTACCAACTGACTTATGAATGAATAGAAGCCATTCAGGTCCCGTAGGTGTCATTTTATCAATTTTTCTCCTTATGGGAAGTGGTATTTCTTTTCTTTTTTTTTAATTTTTTTTTTCAACGTTTATTTATTTTTGGGACAGAGAGAGACAGAGCATGAACGGGGGAGGGGCAGAAAGAGAGGGAGACATAGAATCGGAAACAGGCTCCAGGCTCTGAGCCATCAGCCCAGAGCCTGACGCGGGGCTTGAACTCACGGACCGCGAGATCGTGACGTGGCTGAAGTCGGACGCTTAACCGACTGTGCCACCCAGGCGCCCCGGGAAGTGGTATTTCTTATATTGTTATGCTCTTCAACTCTTCCAAAGTTACAATGAAAGAACTACAAACAACAGAGGACTTTATTATGATATAAAAAGTCATGATGGTTCCATATCAGGCACCAGTTTAGGGAAAAGGTTTCCCATTTTGAAAAGTAGGTAAAAACCAAGCACTGATCTCAGTGGAACATATTACCTAAAAAGAAAAAAAAAATGCTATATTACCTCCTTAGGTAGTTGTTTGTCTTTATTTTTAATATTCGGGTCAACAGTTTACAGTATCACCAGCCCAATTTTCTAAAGTTCTGAACATAACTATATCTTAGTATTTCTTTTATGGTTTTTTCCCTGTTACTTTTAGGACTTCTACAAAAAAAAAAAAAAAAAAAAAGAAAAGAAAACCTCTAAATGTTGACCATTCTTTAAACTAGCACAAAAGAAATATAAATATTGGTATTTTTATATCTGTGTTAGAGCTAATAATAATGATGATGACAATAGCAGTCTACTGATGTTATGTTCCAGGCATTCTACTAAGTTCATTTGATCCTCCTAGCAATTTTATATGATAAACACTATTATTATCTCTGTTTCACTGAGGAGAGAAAAGTACTATTATCCTTATGTTACTGATGAAACCAAAGCTCAGAGAGGTAAAATAATTTGCCCAAAGTAGAAAGTGGCAGAGCCAGAACTGAAACCTGAGTCTATTCAATGCCAAAGCTTGTGTTCATAATCTCTACATTATAGATAAAACAGATAAACAAAATATTTGCCCTATCTGTATGGAGTCCTATTTTAAAAGAAAATATTGGAACCCATAGTCTAAACAAAATACTTTCTGTTTTAAAATTTTACTTATATGAAACCTTTCATTTTTAATTGTTTTAAAGTTTATTATTTTGAGAGGGGAGAGAGAGAGAAAGAGAGAGAGAGAGAGAGAGAGAGAGAGAGAGAGAACGAACGGGGGAAGGGCAGAGAGAGAGGGAGAGAGAGAATTCCAAGCAGGCTCTGCACTGTCACCACAGAGCCCTACGTGGGGCTCAGTCTCATGAATCATGAGATCATGACCTGAGCTGAAATCAAAAGTTGGATGCTTAACAAACTGAGCCACCTAGGCGCCCCAATTTATATGAAACCTTTAATAAAAGCATAAATATCAGCTAGACATTTAGCTGAACATTCAACAACTTTTCTTTTACAATATAAGCTTAAAAAGACATTGGAACATAAGGGAAAATGGAGATTTGACCTATATAGGTGAATATGATTAATCAAAGTCATCAGCCTTAAAGTGAGCCTTTAAAATTAATTTTAAGTGAAAACCCCTTTAGTATTAAGTTCGTGAATATATTTACAACCACTAGTATTCTGAAGAAATCAAGCTAGTAAATTGTAGCTTTCTGATTATAAATGAAAATAACCATTTCTTATCAGTTGAATGTGGCTCATCTACCTTCTTGTCTTAAAATGTAGGAGGTGGTGTGTGTGTGTGCGTGCGCGCGCGCGCGTGTGCGTGTGTGTGTGTGTGTGTGTGTGTGTGTGTGTGTATGTATTCTTCACAGCAGGAAGACAGATTTATCCTGGAAATACAATGGTTTCCAGATGTTTGTTTTTTAAGAGGAAAGGAAGGAAGGAAGGAAGGAAGGAAGGAAGGAAGGAAGGAGAAAAGAGAAATAAGAAAGAAAGGAAGGAGGAAGGGAGGAAGGAAGAAAGTTGAAATATGGTGATAGACAGGTATGTATTTCTAAGGCGAGAATGGTGTCATTCCATTTGGAGTTTATTGACACAAAATTTCTTTTTGTCTGAGAATATTTTCAGCAATGTGAATATGGTTTTAATTAAGAGATACACTGATCACTTGTTGATTTTGTTACAAGGGAGGAAATTCTGTAGCTTCTCTGTGCCTTATTGTGTGGATCACAGGGAAAACATACAAAGGACCATGGCAACGTATTGAACTGTATCTGTTGTACTTTATATCCATTTCCTTGTGCCACTGAAAATCATTGTTTAGAAAGTTCTGCAGGATTATTATATTTCAAAGTATAAAAATTCGGTATTAAACATTCATTTTCTTTAAGAAGGAGAAAGCCTACTGTGTTAAATGACATTACAAATGAATATTCTTACCTTTAGCTGTGGTTTAAATTTTTCAATATTATTTAAAAAATTTTTTTTCAACGTTTATTTATTTTTGGGACAGAGAGAGACAGAGCATGAACGGGGGAGGGGCAGAGAGAGAGGGAGACACAGAATCGGAAACAGGCTCCAGGCTCTGAGCCATCAGCCCAGAGCCTGACGCGGGGCTCGAACTCCCGGACCGCGAGATCGTGACCTGGCTGAAGTCGGACGCTTAACCGACTGCGCCACCGAGGCACCCCAATATTATTTTAAAACATAAGGAAATGTCCCCTGAATTTAGGGAAGCCACACATGAATGCCAGTTCCTCTGCAACTACCTTTGGAAGTTTATTTGTTCATAGATTTGTGGCACATTCTCTGGAATCATATAGTCTGAAGTATAGATGGTTGCCTCAAAATCTGAAACACGATATGGACGTGGGAATCTTTATATAGTTGTCTGAGTCTATCTTCAAGTGATACCTGATAAAACATTAAACTACAGTAGTGTTGTGGGGCAAACAACAACCCACTCTACCTCAAAATCCTAACCACCTTACTCCACTCCCACTGAATCATGTAACCCTTAGGTTTCCACTCATCTTCTCTACCTCCCGCTATCTTACCTGGAAAAAAAGGAGACGAATAAGAGTCTAAAATGCAACTTCTATATTTAAAGAATAAGAAAGAGTCATAAGAAACTGTGAAGTGTGCCCTCATTTGACTTGGAGATTAATGGGAATGCAAAAAGAAAAAAAAAAAAAAGTAAATCTGAAAAATGTGTGTAAATTTTTCTGTACCCAGGATCCGCCAAATTGTGAACTCTTTACCTATAAACACAAAAGCCAAAACGTTGCTGATGGAAAAGAAAACAAAAAAAAAAGAAAGAAAACTTCAAACAATACTAAATGAAGCACAGTTGTTGCCCTAAATTACTCGGATACTCATTTCACTTCCCTGAGTTTCCAGGTTACACCCAGCCACAGGCCCACCAGGCCGCTCCTGGGGTGACTCTTACTCCTCTGGCGGTCCGGCGGTCCTGCTCGCTGCCTACGCCAGGGTCATCTTCACCGGGCGGCCGGGAGCGTTGGCCCACGCGGCTCCTGGGCCCCAGGGCGGCAGTCACTGTCAGCGAGGAGCCGTAGCCTCTAGATCGGATCCACCAGTGTCCCCAGAACTTCGCGTGCACGGCGGAGCGGGAGCCAGTCCGCGCGCTGTGGCCCGGGCTTTCCCGGGGTGCACGGGGAAGAGAGAGGGAGCGGCTTTCGGCGGCCGGGCCCGAGCAGGGGCCGCCCAGCCTGAGTCTCCTGCCGCGCGCCGGCAGCCCCCGGCTCGGAGCGGGCGCCCTACCGCCGCGCTGCCGGCCGCCCGGCTCTCTCCAGCCGCCCGACACACTGCGGGAGGAGCCGCCGGCCGCCGTGACGCGTCAGGGAGGAAACGGCGGCGCCCGGCGGCCCTGCGGGGAAGGAGGAAGCGCGCGAGTGCGCTCGCCTCCGCCCCGCCGCACTAGGAGGCAGCACCGCGCGGACCGGGGTAGGTGCGGGGACGCGGGGACGCGAGGCGGGTGGGCCGGCCGCAGGGTCCGCGCGCGTCCGGTCGCAGTCGGAGCCCCCCGGGCGGGTGAGACGGGGCGGGGCGAGCGGTGCCCGGGCCTCGACTGCTGCCTCTCCTCGAAGCAAACGTGACTTTTCGACCCCTCAGCCCGAAAACCTCCGAATTGATCAGAAGGGCAGAAGCAATACCCCCCGCGCAGCCCCCGACTCTGAGAGTTGGTGGTCTGTGTTTCCTCGAGGTGAATTCGGATTCTTTTTGATTCCTAAACGCTCGAGCCTTGTCGGTGGACGGACATTGTTAACCCGTGCGCGGCCTCGCAGCTTAGACGAGCCGGGAACCGTGAAGGTGGGGGACCCCCTCCTGGAGTCCAAAGAGGGTGCGGGTCACCTGCGAGGATCAGGGATGGCGGAGGGCAAGGGATTCATTAACCTGTTGTCAGCGGATGGTAGTCTCAGACTAATGCGTTCCTGTCCTTAAGTTCTCTGTGATTTATTTAAAGCCTTTCCATCTCTTTTAAAGTGAATTTGGCTCTATTGGTTCCCTCAGCTTTAGCATTAATATGTACCATCTAGAGTGCTTTGAGGTTTTTAGATCTGTCATTTTTAGTGGTGGTCAGTTGGAAAGGTAGAAGAGAGAAAGAGTTCATCTCTTGAGACTTAAACTCCATCATTTAATTTTGCACAGTGATTTCTGAACCATAAGTTGAATTTCGGTTCTGCACCAAGAGACTATATATTTGAGATGCAGGTACACTTGAGATGCGAGAATAAATACAGAGCACTATAGTTTCTAAATCTTTACTTAAAAATATTAGAGTTTAGTGTGTTTTGATTCTCTACTTGGTCTCTAGGTTGAGGATTTACCCAACCAATCTGGGAAGTGACTTATTTATTTAACAAACACTTAAATGGCTCTTACTACATGCTTGGGCTCCTTCTAAATGTTTTATAAATATTAACTCAAATTGTTAACTGAAAATACTAAATTGTAGCAGTTCTAGCAGTGAAGAGGTTGTGTACACTTCAGTTCCCCAAATGTCATTGCAAGAACTAGAAACATTAGAGGAAGTTTCAGGCATATTTTAGGACTGGGTGTGCCTTCTGGTGCACTTGGCTACCACTCCTGTAAGACAAGCCACCACCCCTTCATTCCCTGGGGGAAGGGAGTCTGGAGCTACAGGAATGAGACCTCTTCCTTTCAGATCTCCACCAGATCCCTAGTGTCTTCTATAAGATGGTCTTTCTCATCCACTATACTGTCCATCATTATTAGCTAATTCTGGAGAGACCAGAACTTCTCCCTTTTTTCAACTGCCACTACACTGAGCCTAATTTTGTTTTTAAAAGGAGCTTTGTTCCTAATCTGTTTGACAATTGATGAAACCATAGTTTAGTGAAATATACCATAAAATAGAATGTTTTGGTTTGTACACATCAACATAACAAATAATGCTCTGTGATTTCACTGCCATTTACTGTTGGTAATGTTGAGTTGATAGGTCAATCTGGTAGATGCCCATTTTGTGATTTGCAGACATATAGAGAGAATATTTTTCCAGAATAAAGTACCCTTTTCAAATGAGTCCTTGGCCTGATAGACTGTTACAGACCCAAAACAGTGAATCATGGTTTTTATCATTATGGTGATTATCAATTTGATGTCAAAATCTGCATGTTATACCAGCTTTCTCTCTTTGTAGCGTTTTCTCTCTCTCTCATTTAAATTTCCAGAGAGATGATTAAATGGGACTCTAAGCCTTATTTAATAGGTTTATGAAGTATCTCCTGGAAGTAGGAAGGCTCAGTTTCCTCTGATATAATTTATGGTACAACAGACAGTGGCATTCATGAATTCAGTTCAGTGAAATGACAACTAATACTTTCTTGGATTACAGAGTACTTCCAGATATATTTGTGAAGTTGGCAGCCATTTTTTTTTTTTCAACGTTTATTTATTTTTGGGACAGAGAGAGACAGAGCATGAACGGGGGAGGGGCAGAGAGAGAGGGAGACACAGAATCGGAAACAGGCTCCAGGCTCTGAGCCATCAGCCCAGAGCCCGACGCGGGGCTCGAACTCACGGACCGCGAGATCGTGACCTGGCTGAAGTCGGCCGCTTAACCGACTGCGCCACCCAGGCGCCCCTGCAGCCATTTTTTTTAAAGTTTGTTTATTTATTTATTTTGGCGGGGGGGGGGGGGGGGGGGGTAGAATTCCAAGCAGAATCTGCACTCACAGAGTCCAAGGTGGGGCTTGAAGTCATTAACCGTGAGATCATGACCTGAGCTGAAACTAAGAGTCAGACACTTAACCGACTCAACCACTGAGGCACCCTTAGCAGCCATTTTTTATTCGTGCTTTTACAGATGAGGAAACTGAGGCAGAGAAATGTTAAAATGCTTTAACCAGTATTGTATAGCTAGTGGGAGACAGAGCTTGAATAGAGAGCAGGTGTGTGGACAGAGCTTGGCATGTGCCAGGCTGTAGTAAACATTGTGGATGAATGACTCCGAATGACTTCAGATTTCTTGCTCTTTCTAAACATTATGCCTCTCAAATACCATAATTGATTTGTGCCTAAGAGATTTCCAGGCCTATACCAATATCCCTCAGTTATTTCAAACAGTATCTGATACAATAAACATCTTGTCTACAAAAAGAGATGAGAATGCCTTTTGGACTCATTTCATAGGATTTATCCACTCTGGCTTTTGAAAAAGCAAATAGGTTGGTTATTTTTTTTTCTTCTAAAATATCTTCCTTTTTCCCTATGATGTGGAGATAGTTTAGATTGGACATATGGTTTCATTGTTTGTGTTGATAGCTTCCTTATCTCTCCCTGCTCATTTAAGGTCATTTTTAAGGACTACAAATCACTGTAGGTTTTCAATGTCAGTGAACTCAATTAAGCTACTTAGATTCAAACACAATGATCATAGATACTGTCTTTTTTTTGCAGGGGCGGGGGAAGCATCTGACGTTACTACTACTGAATTCTTTGAAATGTTGCAAGTCCTTTAGTATAAAGGAGCTTTTAAAAAAGTTTTTTTTAATGTTTACTTTTGACAGAGAGAGAGACAGTGGGAACAGGGGAGGGGCAGAGAGAGAGAGGAAGACAGAATCTGAAGTAGGCTCCTAGCACAGAGCCCGATGCAGGGCTCAAACTCATGAACTGTGAGATCGTGACCCGAGCCAAAGTCAGACACTTCACCGACTGAGCCACCCAGGCACCCCAAGGATCTTTTTTTTTTAAACAAACCAAAAAACCCCTCAACTATTTATATCCTTCCAGCATAATCACTGAATCCTAATGTATGTGACCTCCAGATAGATAACCTTCAATTAGGAAATATGGCCATTACCTGGAGGGAGGAATTGAGAAGGGTATCATGGAAAAAAGAGAGATGGGATGGACTTACCCATGAGGAATATTAGGTGGTAAGAAGCTCTTAATGAAGCCAGACTGAGTCATCTGCCTGTCAACATTCTTCTGTGTGGGGGTGGAATAAAATACTTTTGAAACCTGCCTTGTTTCAGAAACCACTTTACCTTTTCTGATCCTCATGTTTTTTCTCTCTCTCTCTTTTTAATTCATGTAAATTACTGACTAAAGTGCTGATTCATGAAACTTAAATTATGTAACATGTTATTCCTGACAGAAACAGCTCCCACGTTATTTTAAGGGACTCAGTGCTTCTGTTTTCCTTTACCTATTCCATTACCTATGGTGGCTTCTTTGTTCTCATTTCACTTTTTTTTTTTTTCCTATTTCATGGAGAAAAGTAAATCTAAGAGGTGCCGATTCCACCTCTTGTAGTTCGTGTCAGAGTAATTTTAACTCAGTACTAACTTTGAGTTAATTGTCTTGCTGAGGAAGACGACATGGAAATCAAATGATGAAGGCCGATTCAGAGCATCAATAAGGGAAATTTTATTACCTGTATGAAACAGAGCCAGGGAACTTTCAAAGGGAATTAGGGCAGTGTACAATATCCTTGCCCTTGTCCAGTTTCCCACAGCCTCTCCTATTCCCCACGTCCTACAACCTGTCTTGGTCCATCTCCTTGTAGTCAGCATTTCTTCTGTTACTCAAAACCAAAATCTGTTTTCCTCAGGTGGGGTTGGGGGTGGGGGTGAGTGAAAGGAGGGTAGGAGGGTGATGATATAAAGGGAATTGTTGTAGGGTAAGAGATTGATAATGTGTAAGATGGAAGAGAGGAGATGTGTGGGTGAAGTAAGATATTTAGTGTGCTCTCAGGGTGGATTTGTGCAGAGTGCTGGCCCCTCAACAGGGCCATAAATATAGGGGAGACCTACATGTGATCAAAGAATGTCTGGCAAGGATTAAAAACGTCTGTGATATTGTATGATATCAGCAGGCAGAGCTCGTTTTTACCACCAAATGCAGAAGTATCATTATAGGTAGCTGTTTCTTCAGGCTGTGTTAGAAATTTGTCTGCACATAATCAAAATGTAGAGGGCTGATTTAATGGCTTTTAACTTGAGAGGAGGAATGATTTGATAGGACTTTGCTGAGTAAAGGCCTGGATTTTGTACCTTTTTAAAGGCTTACTTTTTTTTGGAGAATGCCTGTAACTTTGAGATGATAATGTTATTTATTTTACTGTATTTACTGTATTAAAATACATTGTATTTATATTGCATATAGTAATGAATATGATTCATGTTAGTTGCTTCCATTCAGGTTCTGGATATATATTCTATGCCAGTCAATACCAATTTTTTTTCTATAGGTAAAATAGACTTCATATAGGGGCGCCTGGGTGGCGCAGTCGGTTAAGCGTCCGACTTCAGCCAGGTCACGATCTCGCGGTCCGTGAGTTCGAGCCCCGCGTCAGGCTCTGGGCGGATGGCTCGGAGCCTGGAGCCTGTTTCCGATTCTGTGTCTTCCTCTCTCTCTGCCCCTCCCCCGTTCATGCTCTGTCTCTCTCTGTCCCAAAAATAAATAAAAAACGTTGAAAAAAAATTAAAAAAAAATAGACTTCATATACAATATATGCATACACAAAATTGGACTCATTGATAGACTAACCATTCCAGAGAGAGCTGGATGAGATGTCTTCAAGTACAGTGCAGTGTCACTAGGACTTGACTAATTGTTTGCTTGAGTTCAAAAATGAGAAGCACCTTTATTTCTCTAGTTATTTATTTCCCTGTTTTTAAAATAAAAATAGGTTAAAATTAACTTAAAATGATCTGGTTTCCAATTCAGCATCCATATATGCACACAAAAATACACATAAGACCAAGTGTATAGACTATATAATCTAATGCACATGTATATTATATGATATGACTAGCTAAGAAAGAATATAAGAATCATATCCTTAGTTTCCCAAGAAAATGCTATACATCATCTTCCCCCCACATTTCTATTATTATGTTGTATGTTTTCTAAACATTATTTTTGATTTACACCTCTGTAATTCAAAGGTATGCATGCCCTTAAATTTAAGCAACTGAGAAGTATGTTACATAAAAAATAAGTCAACTCCACTCAATCTTACCTACAAAGAGAACCACTGCCAGTTTTTATATCCTTCTAGACTTTTTCCCATGTTTATATAAATTTGTGTATCTGTAAATGTACATTGAAGGTTTTTTTTTTTAATGGTAATCATTCTACACAATTTGTTTTTTTCTTATTTAGTACTTGATCATGGACATCTATAGATGTATGTAAAATTTGACAGTTACATAGTTAATAATTTATCCATTTTCTAGTTCCAGTATTTATATGCTCCCTCTTTTGTGTCTTTTAAAATATATTTAAATCACCAAAGTAATACATTTTTTTCAAGAAAATTCTAAAGAAAAAGAGAAAATGGGGGCACCTGGGTGGCTCAGTCAGTTAAGTGTCTGACTCTTTATTTCATCTCAGGTCATGATCTCATGGTTCCTGAGTTTGAGCCCTGCATGGGGCTCTGCTCTGACAGCGTGGAGCCTGCTTGGGAAACAGGTGCTCGCGCTCTCTCTCTCTCTCTCTAATAAAATTTAAAAAAAAGAGAGAAAATAAGAATCACCAAAATCTGCCATCCATTAATAATCACTACTAGCATTTTAGAGTATATCTTTCTAAACTTCTGTGCGTGCATATCCATATTTTCAGTGCCATTTAAAAAATTTTTCTTAGCATAACACTCTCCAGTTCCATCCACGTTATGCTAAGTGAAATAAGTCATACAGAAAAAGACAGATACCATATGTTTTCACTCTTATGTGGGTCCTGAGAAACTTAACAGAAGACCATGGGGGAGAGGAAGGAAAAAAAAAAAGTTAGGGAGGGAGCCAAACCATAAGAGACTCTTAAAAACTGAGAATAAACTGAGGGTTGATGGGGGGGTGGGAGGGAGGGGAGGGTGGGTGATGGGCATTGAGGAGGGCACCTGTTGGGATGAGCACTGGGTGTTGTATGGAAACCAATTTGACAATAAATTCCATATTAAAAAAATAAAAAATTTCTCTTATACAGGCATGCTTTGTTGGTTAGAGAATCATGTTTATGTAGCCAACCAACGTCATAGATTCCATGCGTGTTTGAACCAGTTATTTACAGTTTCCTGGCCACCTGCCATACCCTAAACCTGGATAACACTCGTGGAAATTTATACTATACTGCTCATCAAGGGGATGAGGTGAAGGTATGTAGATGGACTGACAAATCCATCCAAATCAGCATAAATCCTTCTAGTGGAAGTCAGTCAATATTTGTATTTTAAGTACATCTAAAATACAAGATGTTTAAGAAGAGAAATAATGAAATATTCACATGCACTTGACTGTGATCACTACAGGAGAAGCAGAAGTAATAGACTTGAACCAAGAAAAGTGTTAAATTCAGTTAAGAATTAGAATAGCTGAACTTTAGATGTTTTGAAATCGTCTCTGAATGATAAGTACGTGGTTTGGACTATTTGGTTTAATAAAGCTCCCACCAGTGGTAGGGAGGAATAGGTGACCTTGAAGTTCCCTGTGATCCTATTCTATTATAGACTGTCTCAGAGTTAGTAACACCTGACTTAGTATAATTTCATACATACAACTCCCTAGTTGCATACTAACGCCACCAGTCTTTCCAGACAGCACCTGTCCAGGCTAATATCTCTCCACCCACTGAGCATGTGCACAGCTATCACCCACACAGTCCTCGTATACCTTTTTCCCGCCTTCCTCCCTTTCTGACAGTTTAGTAGCTTTTAAACCTCCCTATCCCCTTTTCTTCCAGCTTTTGCTTCAAGGAAATTTCTGTTCTTTTTCCATCCCACTCTCTTCATTTTCATCTTGAGCAAAAAAGATACTAATCATGGTGATACAGTTAGGAACAAGCCTTTCATAAGGGAAAGGAAAGCTTTTAGTTTGGGAGGGAAGGTAGACATTATAAAGAACCAGTGGTTTCAACCTTCAAAGTCCTTGAGAATACCCAGTAATTCCTTTCAAAATATCCATAGAAGTCTCCACCCACCTCCTTTTCTCTAAATAACCTGGTTTTCCTTAAGCATTAGCATTTATAATGAAATTTAAAACTGTTTATAATTTTGCAGGGGGGGGGAGTTCATATCATTGCAATAGCATTCTTTTGTGCTACTTTTTTCCTGTTGAAGATGTTAGCTATATAATGGATTGAGTTCACTGTTTTGGTCATGAAAGCTAACTCCTAGAAAAGACCACTCTTCCTTTCAGAAAACACATCTAGCTCTAGATACCTGGCTTAAAAACAGTCTCTTTTGTTTTAAGTAAGTGGAAGACTAAGAAAGCTATTTTAGATTAAAGCCTAGCTGTCTTTGAAAAGTGGTATGTCAGGATTCCAAACCCTTTCCTTCCAGATTTTCATCAGCAGGGATATGCATTGGTGAGAAGCATAGATCAGCCTTTGATCCTTGGGAGTCAGAGAAGAAGCAATACTGGTTACAAGAATGATAGGTTGCCACTGGAGAGTCTCTCAAGTCAGGCCCAGGTAGCTGACTTTATACCACCTTCAGCTCAGCTGTAAAAGTGCTTTGGCGAGATGTTTTGAGGAGCTCCACACCAAGACAATAGCTGCTTAATAGCTACCCTGAGAGTAAAGGCCTATTATTTTCATAGATATGAATGAAAAAGGTTGTGAAAAGACATTTTTATTCAGCTTTCAAACAACATGATGCTAAAATTGATGATGGCTTAAACATGAAAGTACTATGTCATTTGCTTATTTGAACTAGGTTAGTAAACATTCAGAAATTGAGACTGCTAGAATTTTAAAAAGTGGTTCTTATTTTTGTAGTTCTATGTGTGCATACTTGGCATTTAATCCTTTCTGACACAAGTACCTCTCTTTTCTGATTGATCTCCTTTTATCCCTCCTCTTTCTTTTCTCTTCTCATGAATATTTGGTTAATTTTTTTTTTTTGTCTGTAAGGAAATGATTTCTTTTTAATTAATGAAAGATAAGATACTTGTGTGTTTTAGCAGAGAACATTTTTAAAGAGATTAATAAGACTGTGCCCCCTTTTCTCCTTGAATTTTGTTTCCTCCTTTGGATTTCCTTTATTTCTGATTCTCATTGACATTAACATCATTTATGTTCCTCCTTTTAAAAGTCCACTCAAGTGTGAACAAAAGTCCTTGTCCTGTTGAATTTATTTGTTGTTTTTATTTGACATTTAGGATTAAAAATTTGCCTTTGAAATGCAGAATGGTATTATAAATTGCTACTTTTGTGTAGAAAAACAAGGAAAGAATAAGAATATATTTTTGCTTTGCTTTTCTTAAGCACAGACAGACTCTGGAAGGCTACTTAAGAAATTAACACTGTTTATCAAGTGGGATTGGGTGATGAGAGCTGTGTGGGTAGGGGCAGGGATGGGAAGCAGACTTTTCATGTGTATTTTTTGTATACTCTTGTTAGAATCATGTGAATATATAGCCCACTATAAAAATCTTTTTTAAAATCATGTCTATGGGGGGCACCTGGGTGGCTCAGTCAGCTAAGTGTCTGACTCTTGATCTCAGCTTAGTGGTTTTTTTTTTTTTAATGTTTATTTTTGAGAGAGAGAGAGAGAGAGACAGACAGACAGAGCATGAGCAGAGGAGGGACAAAGAGAGAAGGAGACCCAGAATCTGAAGCAGGCTCCAGACTCTGAGCTGTCTGCACAGAGCCTGATGCAGGGCTTGAACTCACGAACCGCAAGATCATGCCCAGAGCCTAAGTTGGACGCTTAATCGACTGAGCCTCCCAGGTGCCCCTCACCTTAGGTCTTGATCTCAGGGTCGTGAGTTCAGGCCCGGCATTGGGCTCCATGCTGGGTGTAGAGCCTACTTTAAAAAAAATTTTTTTTTTAATTAAAAAAAAAAATCATGTCTATGGGTTTCCTGACTTAACAGAAAATAGATCTACCCTTTTCTGTTTTCCCTTTTCCATATGTCCAATAACACAATTTTATATTTTTATTTTAAAAATTTTAATTCCAATTAATATACAGTGTAATATTAGTTTCAGGTGTACAATAGAGCAATTCAACACTTCCATGCATCACTGGTGCTCATCACAACAAATGCACTCCTTAATCCCTTTACCTATTCAACCCATCCTCCTACCCACCTCCCCTCTGGTAACCATCAGTTTTCTATAATTAAGAGTCTGTTTTTTGATTTGTCTCTCTCAAAAAAGTTGTTCTTTTAAATCTTTTTTAAAAGAATCCTTGTGTAGTCTAGTCTCAAAGGACTAATAGTATTTTGCGGGCATCTTGACCTGTTCCCTTCTGCTCTCTCAAGTGTGGTGGCTAAGATTCATTATTAAGCCTTCCCTTAGGAAATCCTGATACTGCAAATGCAGCCAAATCTTAAGTTATTGTTGGCTTATTCGCTGAATCAGTTAACTGAAAATGTCTGCAGTATTCTGCCAACTGGATACTCAGTTGTTTCCTAATAAAATGATTAGACAATACCAACATAATTAGTGGAAAATTATTTGATTTTCCCCCCATGGTATCTTGTATCTTATCATCATGATTATAATTTACCTACTTAAGATTGTATGAGTTTGATGCTTTTAGAAAATAAAGTTTGATTTACTTTTAGTATTTAGATAATTCTGCTCTTTTCAGCACACACTAAGCCAAATAGTTTCTTTCATCAGGATTTTTTTTTTTTTTTTTTTTTTTTACTTTTTGCCATTTATGACCTGTATTTTACTTTGTGGAGAGCAAAGAGAAAGGAATATTGTTGAGTATCTACCACGTGTTGGGTGCTTTAAGACATTATTTTATTAAATACTTAGAATAACTCTGGGGAGCAGGTGACTAGTTTTATTTTACAGATGAGCAAATTGGGGCTCAGTGAGGTTTTGAAGGTAGCTATATGTAGGCAACACAGGACAGTGCTGATCTGAACACATCTACCTGGATTTACCAGGAGATCTCCTCTGCCTTTGAGAAGGGGTTAAAGGCTGACTCTGCTCAAACCCCTCATCTGAAAGAACAGACAGAATTGATTTACAGATAACTCAGATTACCATCTGCTGTTGAGGTAGTAGTTAAATGAGTTTGAAGACTGGCTCTTTAGTTTTACTTTATTATTCTGAGATTACATTGTTTTTTTTTTTTTTAGTTTAGTAACTGGTGCCTGACTTCAAGGAGAAAGCTTACTGAAAATGTCTTAAATATAATATATTTCTTAATGAAAAAGAGCTTAAAGTTCTAAATTTAATTACTGAATGGGTTAAATCCCGAACCTAGAGGTTTTGAACGCCTTATGTTGGAATCTGCAGAGGTATTAAACTCCTATTATTAGCAACCAATGCCTGATGAACTTTGCCAACTCTAAGAAATGGTTGTCTAAAATCCCTTAAAGATGATAATCAGCAACCACTTATATAAATTTGGAGATAGAGCAGGTACAATCTATCATGTTAATCTTTGAGGGATGTTAGCTAAGGTAGGTATATCATGTGTCTTGGCAGTTACTGGATGAGCTCACAAGAATGAAAAAAACATTTTAGGTCTCAATTCATATTCTGTTATCTGAGGTATTTATATGATGGGCAAAGATGGTAGGAAAGATACTGAGGAAATTCAAGAAAGGTTTAAAAAGAAGTAAGAGTTCACAGACAGTGAATAAAGAGGACAGAATAAGCCTACCCACAGCATACTCCGGAGTCTGTTATATGTAATACTTAAGGAAAATAAAAAAGTTTTATATTCTTTTCCCATTGAATTATCTTGACATCCATGTAAAAAGTCAATTGACCATAAATGTAAAGGTATATTTCTATACTCTCATTTTTATTCTAATTCCAGTGTCACACTGTCTTAATTAGCTTAGTGCGGCTTTTTAGTAAGTTTTAAAATCAGAAAGTGTGAGTCCTCCAACTTTGTTCTTTTTCAAGATTGCACTGTTTGGGGTCCATTGCATTTTCTTTTTTTTTTTTTTTTTCAACGTTTATTTATTTTTAAGACAGAGAGAGACAGCATGAACGGGGGAGGGGCAGAGAGAGAGGGAGACACAGAATCGGAAGCAGGCTCCAGGCTCTGAGCCATCAGCCCAGAGCCCGACGCGGGGCTCGAACTCACGGACCGCGAGATCGTGACCTGGCTGAAGTCGGACGCTTAACCGACTGCGCCACCCAGGCGCCCCTCCATTGCATTTTCATATGAATTTTCGAATCTGCTTGTTGGGGCGCCTGGGTGGCTCAGTTGGTTAAGTATCTAACTTCAGCTCAGGTCATGATCTCATGGTTTGAGGATTCGAGCCCTGTGTTGGGCTCTGTAGTAACAGCTCAGAACTTGGAGCCTGCTTCGGATTCTGTGTCTCCCTGTCTCTCTGTTCCTCCCCCGCTTGTGTTTTCTCTCTCTCTCTCAAATAAACATTAAAAATTAAAAAGAATCTGCTTATCGATTTATCAAAAGATGACAACTAGGATTTTGATGGGGATTTGATTGAATCTGTAGCTCAGTTTGGAGAGTATTACCATCTTAATGATATTTGGTGTTCACATCCATGAACGTGGGTCATTTTTCCATTTATTAAGATCGTCTATAATTTTTCAACAGTGTTTTGTAGTTTTCAGTGTATAAGTCTTCTGCTTCATTTTTTTAAAAAAATTTTTTTTTCAACGTTTATTTATTTTTGGGACAGAGAGAGACGGAGCATGAACGGGGGAGGGGCAGAGAGAGAGGGAGACACAGAATTGGAAACAGGCTCCAGGCTCTGAGCCATCAGCCCAGAGCCCGACGCGGGGCTCGAACTCACAGACCACGAGATCGTGACCTGGCTGAAGTCGGACGCTTAACCGACTGCGCCACCCAGGCGCCCCTCCATTGCATTTTCATATGAATTTTCGAATCTGCTTGTTGGGGCGCCTGGGTGGCTCAGTTGGTTAAGTATCTAACTTCAGCTCAGGTCATGATCTCATGGTTTGAGGATTCGAGCCCTGTGTTGGGCTCTGTAGTAACAGCTCAGAACTTGGAGCCTGCTTCGGATTCTGTGTCTCCCTGTCTCTCTGTTCCTCCCCCGCTTGTGTTTTCTCTCTCTCTCTCAAATAAACATTAAAAATTAAAAAGAATCTGCTTATCGATTTATCAAAAGATGACAACTAGGATTTTGATGGGGATTTGATTGAATCTGTAGCTCAGTTTGGAGAGTATTACCATCTTAATGATATTTGGTGTTCACATCCATGAACGTGGGTCATTTTTCCATTTATTAAGATCGTCTATAATTTTTCAACAGTGTTTTGTAGTTTTCAGTGTATAAGTCTTCTGCTTCATTTTTTTAAAAAAATTTTTTTTTCAACGTTTATTTATTTTTGGGACAGAGAGAGACGGAGCATGAACGGGGGAGGGGCAGAGAGAGAGGGAGACACAGAATTGGAAACAGGCTCCAGGCTCTGAGCCATCAGCCCAGAGCCCGACGCGGGGCTCGAACTCACAGACCACGAGATCGTGACCTGGCTGAAGTCGGACGCTTAACCGACTGCGCCACCCAGGCGCCCCTCCATTGCATTTTCATATGAATTTTCGAATCTGCTTGTTGGGGCGCCTGGGTGGCTCAGTTGGTTAAGTATCTAACTTCAGCTCAGGTCATGATCTCATGGTTTGAGGATTCGAGCCCTGTGTTGGGCTCTGTAGTAACAGCTCAGAACTTGGAGCCTGCTTCGGATTCTGTGTCTCCCTGTCTCTCTGTTCCTCCCCCGCTTGTGTTTTCTCTCTCTCTCTCAAATAAACATTAAAAATTAAAAAGAATCTGCTTATCGATTTATCAAAAGATGACAACTAGGATTTTGATGGGGATTTGATTGAATCTGTAGCTCAGTTTGGAGAGTATTACCATCTTAATGATATTTGGTGTTCACATCCATGAACGTGGGTCATTTTTCCATTTATTAAGATCGTCTATAATTTTTCAACAGTGTTTTGTAGTTTTCAGTGTATAAGTCTTCTGCTTCATTTTTTTAAAAAAATTTTTTTTTCAACGTTTATTTATTTTTGGGACAGAGAGAGACGGAGCATGAACGGGGGAGGGGCAGAGAGAGAGGGAGACACAGAATCGGAAACAGGCTCCAGGCTCTGAGCCATCAGCCCAGAGCCCGACGCGGGGCTCGAACTCACAGACCACGAGATCGTGACCTGGCTGAAGTCGGACGCTTAACCAACTGTGCCACCCAGGCGCCCCTAGAAATAAATTTTAAAAATGAAGCAGAAGGGGCGCCAGGCGCCCCTAGAAATAAATTTTAAAAATGAAGCAGAAGGGGCGCCAGGCGCCCCTAGAAATAAATTTTAAAAATGAAGCAGAAGGGGCGCCAGGCGCCCCTAGAAATAAATTTTAAAAATGAAGCAGAAGGGGCGCCTGGGTGGCGCAGTCGGTTAAGCGTCCGACTTCAGCCAGGTCCCGATCTCGCGGTCTGTGAGTTCGAGCCCCGCGTCGGGCTCTGGGCTGATGGCTCAGAGCCTGGAGCCTGTTTCCGATTCTGTGTCTCCCTCTCTCTCTGCCCCTCCCCCGTTCATGCTCCATCTCTCTCTGTCCCAAAAATAAATAAACGTTGAAAAAAAAATTTTTTTTAAAAATAAATAAATAAAATAAAATTTATTTCTAAATATCTCATTCTTTTTGATACTGTTGTAAATGAAATTGTTTTCTTAATTCATTTTATGTTTGCTCATTGCTACTATATAGAAATACAATTAATTTTTTTTATTGAGGTACAATTGACATAATGTTATGTTAGTACAATTGATTTTTAATCATTGACCTTGTATTCTTTAATCTTGCTGAACTTAATTAGTTTGAATCGTTTTTTGGTGGATTCATTAGGATTTTCTATATATAAGATTATATTATCTGCACATATAGTTTTACTTCTTCCTTATCAATCTGAATGTTTTTTACAAATATTTTCTTGCCTGATTGCTATGACTAGAACCTCCAGTACAACATTGAACATAAATGAAGAGAGTTGATATCCTTGTCTTATTCCTTATATCAGGAGAAGAGCATCCAGTGTTTCCTCATTACATGTGATGTTAGCTGTGGGTTTTTTGTAGATGCCCTTTAATAGCTTGAGGACATTCTCTTCTTAGTTGCTATGTTTTTATCATTAAAGAGTGTTAGATTTTTCAAGTGCCTTTTCTGCCTCTGTTGAAATGATCGTGTAGTTTCTGTCCTTTATTTTGTTAATACAGTAATACATTTGATTATTTTTCAGATGTTAATCCATCTTTTCATCCCTGGGATAAATCACATTTGGTCAAGGTATATAATCCTTTTTATATGTTGCTGAATCTGGTTTGCTGGTATTTTGTTGCGAATTTTTGCACTATGTTGATCTGTAATTTTCTTCTGATATCTTTGGTTTTGGTATCGGTAATACTGGCCTCCTTGAATGAGTTCCTTCCTCTTCTTTTTCTTTAGGAGGAGGTGAGATTTGGTGAAAGATTGATATTAATTTTTCTTTAAGCTTTTGGTAGAATTCACCAGCAAAGCCATCTGGACCTTGGCTTTTATTTGTGGGATATATTTTTTTTTATTGCTAATTCAATCTCTTGTTATATATCTGTTTTTTTGAGAGAGAGAAAGGGAGAGCGGTGCATACATGAATGAGAGAGGAAGGGGCAGAGAGAGAGGGAGAGAGCATCTTAAGCAAGGCTCCACACCCAGCAAGGAGTCTGGCATAACATGAGCCTAAGTCGAGTTGCACGCTTAACTGACTGAGCCACCCAGGCACCTCTATATATATCTATTTAGTTTCCAGTTCTTCTTTAGTTTGTTTTGGTAGTTTTTTCCTTCCTACAAATTTGCCCATTTCATCTAGGTGATCTAATTGGCTCCCATTCATTCCTTATTTTACTAATGAGTCTTTTCTTGATCAGTATGGTTAAAGGTTTACCAATCTTGTTATTTTTTTTTTTTCAAAGAACCAACTTTTGATTTTCTCAATTGTTTTTCAGTTCTCTATTTCATTGATTTCTACTGTAGTCATTATTACTTCCTTTTGTTTGCTTTGGGTTTAGCTTGCTCTTTTTTTTCTAGTGTCTTAAGGTGGAAGTTTAGGCTATTGATTTGAGATCTTTTTTAAGGTAGGCATTCACAACTATAAAAATCCTTCTGAACACTATATTCGTTGAATTCTAGAAGGTTTGGTATGTTGTGTTTTCATTTTCATTTATCTGAAAGTGTTTCCTAATTTCTCTTGTGATTTCTTCTTTGACCCCTTGGTTACTTAAGAATGTGTTGTTTAATTTCCACATATTTGTGAATTTACCAAATTTCCTCTTGTTATTGCTTTCTAATTTAAATTCATTGTTGTCTGAGAACATAATTTGTATGATTGCTGTCTTTTTAAATTTAATGAGGCCTTATTATGGCCAAATATATGGGCTCCCCTAGAGAATGCTTCATGTATATGTGAGAGGATTGTGTATTTTGTTTCTGTTGTTGGAAATGTTCTATGTATGTCTAGTAGGTCTCATTGGTGTCTGGTGTTCATGTCTTCTCTTTCCTTATTGATATTCTGCTGAGATGTTCCCATTAAAGCATTTTAATGATTTATATTAGTATAGATGTGAAAACTTACTATCAAGATAAAAGACTGAAATGCAAACTTATAATGTTGTTTTAGTGGGCTATTTAAACAAAATTAAATTTAAAAATTATTTATTTTCAGCACACTGGAGTCCTGTGTCGGGCTCCATGCTGAGTGTGGAGACTGCTTGGGATTCTCTCTCTCCCTCTGTCCCTCTCCCCTGCTCTCACTCTTTCTCTCTAAAATAAAAAAAAAAATTTTAATTATTTACTTTCATTACTTTTTAATGTTAAAATTTAAATGTAACTTAAGTTCAGTGCTATTTTCTCAGGTCCATGATTCTTTTGTATCTTTGTGATAGGATTTGTTAGTAAAGTGCACTGAAATAGTTTTTCCAACAGTATTGACACTCATCTCATCTCAAATGAATCAACAGTCTTATTTGATCAACTTACCTATTAGGAATTAAGAATTTATTGCTAACATGTGGTGGAGGTGACTGCTCCAAAAAATGTAACAAATGTAACCCATATCTTCACGCTAAGCAGAATTGGTATATAGTTGAATTTTCTTGTTTTTAATTTTCAATGGTAACAGTTTTTGATCTGCACCTACAAGAATTCTATGAAATACACATTTCAAAATTTGCAGTGGTAGAAAGGCTATGTGAAATTCAGTTAATAGAGGCAATTTTTAAAATGTATAAATGTATGAATACCAGTAAATTCTTTTCCTTAAAGCATCATGTACTTGTGAAGACAATATAATTTTACTTGCCTTGCAGCACATATGGGAATTATCCTGCATTTTACAAATAAACTATTGTTTTGAAATTATACCCACATTTTAGTGTTTTGTTTTGTTTTTTTAACTGTAGTTAGAATGATCTCTCATTTAATGAATCCTGTTATCCAACAGTGACCATTTTGGAAGGCCATTTGGCCTAAGTAGATAAAGAGTGAGGGTCAGAACATAGAGGAAAAATTCTACATTATTTCTAGATTATCCAGATTTTTGGATTATCAGAGATGACAGCAGTTAGATAGATTGAAGAACAAACAGTAGCTACAGAAGAATCAAAAAGAATGTAATAGTGGAAAAAGTACAGAAGTGTATTAAGAGGGAGAACATAGCTGCAGAAGTCTTTTTAGGTCCTTGGCAAAGAGGCCAGTACACAGAAATGCATTCCTAGATTTTCTAAATCTATATCTACCCTGGGAGGGAAATTTCTGAGTGAAGTGTGTCATTGGAGCACATGCTCTTCAGTACTATACTTATTACAGTAATTGAATTTTCCCTCTCCATTTAGATCATGTGGCAATATTCTCTGTGGCAACACCAAATGACTAAAGGAATGAATTTGATTGGTTTATTAAGTGTTTTAAAAATCTAGGGGCACCTGGGTGACTCAGTTGGTTAAGTGTCTGACTTCGGCTCAGGTCATGATCTCATGGTTCGTGGGTTCAAGCCCCGTTTCAGGCTCTGTGCTGACAGCCTGAAGCCTGGAGCTGGCTTCAGATTTTTTGTCTCCCTCTCTCTCTCTCTGCCCCTCCCCTGCTCACGCTTTGTCTTTCTCTCTCAAAAATAAATAAACATTAAAAAAATAATAAAATAATAAATAAAAATAAAAATCTTATGAGCTGATTTAGGAAAGTGATGATAGATGTAAAAATGTTTGGCATAGTAAAGGGCACAAAGTAGGAATGTGATAAATGTTGGCTGATATTATCCTATCCATAATATTCTATAATACTTAATAGCTTTGGCTGAGGAATTTAGAAAGCCCCAGTTACAGTGCTAGATCTGCCACTAACTTATTAAGGGATCCTTAGCAAGTCACTTGATTTTCTTTGATTGTAAATTACTCAAATTTCCTTCTACCTCTAAAATTCTATGGTTCTATTAAATCCATATAAAGAAAAAAGCTTTAAATAAAGATTATTTTTTTAAATAGAGGTGGAAGTTTTGTTGTTTTCAACTTTTACAATTTTAACTAGGGTACACTACATGAATAAGATTCTTTATAGCATTATCTAAAACCAACCACTGATTTATTTGAAAACAAAGGGTTTCTTTACAGTGTCATTTAGCCTGGCATTGCCATGAATCCAAGAATTATTCCACACTAATCAGAGAACAGTAATTCAGTTGTACTTAAATTAGGAGTTCCACACAGCCATTCACCAGAGATGAATTGAGGTGAACAAGAACTTCTAACTTAATTTGCGAAAGTTCTAAAATGTACTGGTGGAATACACTGTAGGAGAGTGAAAAGTAGGTGGGAAGTGTGGCTCAGATCATGCAAAGCTGTTACAGAAACTGTCGCTGCTTTTTGTTAACATTTTCTGATCTGTGTGATTTCTAGTAAAAAAAATTAATGATACTGTAAATTTTGGGAGCATTTTTACCATTTTGAAATGTTGATGTATGGTGTGACTGTTAGATAATGAATCAGTGTGTTTGGTCATTTTTGTTTTTTAAAAAAACAAAATGTTATATGGATTCATATTCATGTAGTTGTGAAGGAAAAAACTCTTGTTTTCCTTTACATGAAATACCCTGAACAATTCTGTCCTCTGGTTATAAATGTGTGGCAGTTTTTCACACACCAAGCAGTTCTGAGACACCAGCTGGGTGTGTCCTACAAATTAACTCAATCCTGACACTGTCTGGAGATCCCACAGATTAAGAGCTCAGTTTTATAGAACTGTCGTCCCGCCCCCCTCTGCTGACAACTGCAAGGCCAGGTGGTTACCTGTGCTTCTGAAGGACAGGCTATAAATTTCCTACGATTCCCTCGTCAGGTTTGACTACTTTGCCAGTGTGGCTCACAGAATTCAGGAAAAACAGTTAACTTACTAGATTGCCAGTTTATTATAAAAGCTGTAACTCAGGAACAGCCAGATGGAAGAGATGCTTGGGGCAAGGTATGTGGGAAGGGATGAGGGAAGTTCCATGCCCTCAGTCAGGGGTGCACCACTCTCCCACATCTCTGTGTGCACCAATTCAGACGGAAACTTTCTGATCCCGTCCTTTTGGTTTTCTATGTAGGTTTCATTATGTAGGCATAGTTGGTTAAATCATTGGCCACTGGTGATTTATTCAACCTCCAGCCCCATTCCCCTCCCCAGGGGTGGGGGTGGGTGGGACTGAAAGGTCCATCCCTCTGATCTAATCAGATTGGTTCCCCCGGCAACCAGTCCCTATCCTTAAATTATCTAGGGGTTTTCGGGGCGCCTGGGTGGCTCAGTCAGTTAAGCGTCCGACTTCGGCTCAGGTCACGATCTCACGGTCCGTGAGTTCGAGCCCCGCATCAGGCTCTGGGCTGATGGCTCATAGCCTAGAGCCTGCTTCCGATTCTGTGTCTCCCTCTCTCTCTGCCCCTCCCCCGTTCATGCTCTGTCTCAAAAATAAATAAAAACGTTAAAAAAAAAAAATAAATTACCTAGGGGTTTTCCAGAAATCACCTAACATAAACTCAGGTGTGATTGAGACAGGCTTGTTACATGAATGACAAAAGACACCTGTTTCACCCTTATCATTTTTGTCACTTATGAGGGTTTTAGGAGCTCTGCCAGAAACTGATAAAGACCAAATAATATATGTATTTCTTTATATAAATCACAATATTGTAGTACATTTTTTTTGTTTTGAGAGGCAAATTATGCTCAGAGACTGAGTTTGTCTTTGCCAGTGAGAAAATTAATAATGGGAAACCTCAGGGCACCCAGGGGGCTCGGTTGTTTAAGCACCCAATTTTGGTTCAAGTCATGGTCTTCTGGTTCATGGGTCGAGCCCCATGTCAGGCTCCACGCTACCGTGGGTTCTCTCTCTCTTCCTCTCTCCCCCAATGCAAGTGCATGCATGCTCCCCTCTCTCTTTTTCACTTTCAAAAAAATAAACTTAAAAAAAATGTTTTTTTAATAATGGGAAACCTCACTAAAATGGGGACAGGTGAAACTCTCACACCCACACTTGTAGTCAACTGCAGACCCAACAGAAAGAGATAGACCTTGCATGTGGCTACTACTTTACTATCAACAGAAGGAAGAAAGGCTTATCTTATGTGGCTCTCTCCCAAAAACTCAGCCAATGAGAAATAGCCACAATCTAGCCAATGAAAATCCACTATACTTCCAGTTCCCAGTTTGCACCAATGGAATTCTTTCTTTATAACTGCCTTCCCAGCTTACCCTCTTTCTCTATAGGAGAGCCTGTGAGCCCTCTCTGGACTTGTCTGTCCTTTTGCTGTAGCTTACTTGTTCTGGCTTGCAGTTCTCTTTTACTCCCAGATAAACCCATCTTTTGCTGATAAAATAACTGGAAGTTTTATTTTTAAGGTTAACACCAGCAATTTATTTAATGTAGGTTCACTGTAGTAATTTCATAAGCCAATAGCATACAGGATAATGTCTCTTAATAAACCAATAAAGAAATAACATATCCCAAATAATGGTAGATGAATCACACTATTGTTCCAGGCAAGGGATGATAAAAGAAATAAAGCCCAAATTTAGTTGAGGTATATACTTTTATATAGTCGGCACTCAGGAGAGACAGCTCAGCCAACTGAGAGCTGACATTAAACTGTCAGAGCAAAAGTGAAAGTCCTTTGTTCCTAGAGCGTGTTGGTAAGGAACAGTGGCACTGATGTTGATCGGAAAGATGTTCTTCTTGGGACGACTGCACAGTTTTCACCGCTGCCGATAAAACAGTTGCCTTTACCACACCAGGGTCCAGTGCCCTGAGGTCTTGGGAGAGCTATTTATATCAGCAAAGAGTAGTCTTGCCAGACTGAATACACTCAGATAGTCCTTACAGACTCTGGGTATTTATAGTCTAAATGTCCACTTGCCATAGTTGCTTCTTCATATGTTTTTATTGATAAGCCCAAGCAGGGTCCTCAGCAGCTGAGCTATGGAGTAATTATCAATGATAATGGATGAGATGATGAAATCCTGACACAACTTACACCAACTTTACTCTTTATGAACTTTACTCTTTACTCCTTACCTTCCTCTTACAAATAGGTTCATTTATGTCACAAGCAGGTGGATTCAAAATCATATCAAAACAATATACAACATCATTGTTTAAGAATTGTTAAAATTGGGGCACCTGGGTGACTCGGTTAAGCATCTGACTTCAGCTCAGGTCATGATCTCCTGCTTTGTGGGTTTGAGACCCATGTCAGGCTCTGTGCTGACAGCTCTCTCTCTCAAAAATAAATAACATTAATTTTTTTTAGATAAAAAGAATTGTTAAATTATGACAACCAAAACTATTTTTCCACCTTCATTAAAAGAATACAGTACACTTTAAATGTCCATTTAAGTTTTAATGGAAAAACCTGGAGGCAAGCCATCGAAATGTACTCTGGGTTTTTCTCTTTTGTAATTTTAAGCTCTTACTATTAAAGTTCACTTATCATAATTCTGTGTACATTGCCTTAAGTTCAGTTTTAAAAGGAGGGAAAAGTGGAAAACAAGTTACGAAACACTAAGGTAATGGATGGTGGTTATGAGTCATTATGGTTTATTGTGCAAGTATGTTACAGAAGCAGAAGGATCTATCAGGCACACAGTTCTCTTAAAATGACAGATTTCTCAAATCCTCAGTGACAAGGATCTTGTATATGTGTAATGAAGTGTCTTCTCATGGACTTTCTAATCATTAAAATATAAAGTTTGTGTCGCTTGGAGAAAGAAGGTAAGTGATTGTGTTGAAGACTGTATATTTGTTGGATAATTGTATACTACCCTGGTCATCATTTGCTGTTAAGTCTTTCTAGGACCCACCAGAGCTAGCCATATCCTGAAGGACCATATTGATTTTCAGACTTTTTTTTTTAAACAATTTCTCTTTTTATTTTTATTTTTTATTTGTTTAATGTTTAGTTTTAAGAGAGAGAGAGAGACAGAATTCAAGTGGGGGAGGGGCAGAGAGAGAGGGAGACACAGAATCCGAAGCAGGCTCCAGGCTCTGAGCTGTCAGCACAGAGCCTGACAT